>NW_026099576.1:23639018-23680056 GCF_025091365.1 Daktulosphaira vitifoliae
GGAGCCTATAACCTAACTTTTTGCAAAGTTTCAAAACTTTCCGATTTAATTCCACCAAAAATCGTTTAATGACTGGACTATCTCTGCTTCGCATCGAAGCTAAAACGGTAGACATGAAGGCTTATCAAGTAATCCTGTTTTGTTATACGTTTCTCGTAGATCAAATTTTGAAGTAACGGTGCTATCACAGAATGGACACTGATAAAAATTTACATGGTCAATATAGGGAGGTGATTAGAATCAGTCCACCATTTGTATGTAGGTAAATCAGTGTGACCACTTTTTAAATATTAAAATTGTGTATACCTTTTTCAAAATGTAAAGTAACAATTTTAATTATGATATTTATATTTTTGAACGTGTACAACACTACATAAATATTTAATATATTTAAATAATATAATAATACGATAATTCAAATTAATAAAATAAAAACACTAAAATTAATGATTCATGTTCAATTGAATTATACATTTTTTAAATATTTCATACAAAAATGTCTAAAATTTTTTATTCATTTTGAATAAATTATTTTATAAAATACATCATATTAAAATTAATACCTTCTTAGCTTTGCATCAAAGCTAAAATTAAAAAAGAATCAATTAACATAATATTGAAGTTTCGAAATCAACATACACATTCATTACATATATTATACAATAATTAAACAATTAATAAATTAAAGTATAATAAAAACTCTTTCAAATAATCTAGAACATGTAATTGTATTTTATTAATGTATTAGTATATCAAGTATACTATGTTTCCTCGGTTTTGATAAAATATTTTTGTTTAAAAATTTTAAAGAACTAAATATTCTAAGTCTTATATAAAGGCTTTTTAAAAACTCATAATTAAAGTTTGAACATGGATGCTTTAAAGGAATATTACTTATTAAATTTCTCATTTCTTTTCCTACATTATTGTTTACAGCAATTATTGGAAATTCTTCTATAAAAATATTAAAAATTCACTTATATAATTTACAAACAAAATGGGTGAAGTATTTTAGTTTCCATAAGTGGATAAATTTTTATAATGGTAAACCTTAAAATATGTTAAAAAAATAAGATTCATCTAACTGATTTTGAGACTTAGAATAACTAATACATATACCACAATTATGTTTTTCTAATGATTTCTTAATTAGATAGCCACATACATAAGTAAGGGCATTTATAGCAGGAAAACTTAAATCATGGTAATCAACCATACCAACTTTAAAATTTTCAAAATTATAAGTTTTCTCAGGATTAAATGCAATAAGACGTTTAATAAAGGAGCAACACTTAAATTAGTTAAAATTTCATCTAAGTCATTCAGACAATTTAAGCCGTCAGACTGTTTGAAAAAATTTTCTGCGTTAGAAAACATTAGGTTTGAAATTAACATTACAAACCATATAATACTTATTAAATTTATCAATTGATTTGTCAAACAAATCATTTCTGTTGCAATTTTAGTAATTATTTTTTATAACTTTAAGATTTTTAAGATACAAATATTATTTTTATAATTATAATAAAAAAAAATAACCGAGGAAAATCCTTTGGTATTTTAAACATTTTACAATCATCATTTTTGGAAGCAATTCTTGAGTTAATGCAGTTTTTTACAATGCAAACATAAACCATTCTATTAATTATTATATAAAAAATGGAAAATTAATGAAATAAAATGATTAAAAGTAAAATTCTTATAATATATATTTTCACTCAACCGGTATTAGTTATCATAACAACAAAATGATAATACCAATACCTACAATAAAATGGCTGCTACTTTTTGTTTACATATCGAAGTGTCCATAGCCTGATTTTAATGTTATTTCGATAGGAAACTTTTTCGCCGCAGTTTATTGTAGAATTGTATAGATCGTTATGTAACTATTTTATATGCTGTGGTAATATTATAATAATTCAACGCTAACCAAAATTTTAATGAACGCTCAGAAAAATTCTTGTGTTGAAAGTATTTGGAATTTAAAACTTTTAAAAATAATTCATTGAGTACAATGATAGCGCTTGCGCAGTAGTACAAAATTGTTGATACTTCAAAAAAATGTATGAAGATAAACTTATAAACTATTCCTTTACACATGATCTAAGCATATTCTTATCGAAAACTGAACTAATTATGTCATTTATATTGATAGCTACCTGTATAAATTGTATATATGCTACCAATTAATAAACTATTAAATTTGAACATTTCAAAATTTATAATAAATAACTGTTGCTTATTTTTTTATTTATCTATTCAACTATGTCCAACTTTATTTTGAGACGAGTAAGTTATTATTCATGAAAATTGATCTAATTTACTTAATATTTTTATCATATAAAATATAATATAAGTTGTGTAACCTAAATAATAAGCTTAAGTTGTTTTATTTGTAATTACATATAATTCTATTAATATTTCTCTTATTGTTGCTTAGTCTGGTTACTCATTATTAGCAGCCTCGACATTCATTCAAAAGGTATTAGCTAAAGATGAAGAACCTAAACTTGTTAAACCAAAAGATTTACCAATTTATACTGAAAAACCTACAGAAGAAAATAAGTGAGAAACACATTTTGTAAAGATAATTTGTTTGAATGATAAATTAATTATACACTTTTTAGAAAGCAAGAAGATAATTGGGAACCAACTTTTGCTCATAATTCAATTAAGAAACTTTGTGAAGAAGTCATTACTGTTAATAATCAGCTTTCTATAGTTAAGGATAGAGTAAATACTTTTTTTCAAACAGGATATGCTCATACAGGAGGTACTAATTATTTTTTTTATATCATTCTTTACTGCTAATAAATTAAACTATTTTTATACAAAGAGTGAAACAGAATTGACAACTCTTGTAACTTTTTATACAATTAATATTTTGCTGTAATCTTTTAATGTATGCATTATTTTATTTGACTAAGTTATTATTATATTTTATTTTAATTAAACATTTTTTCAATATTTAAAATAGTCAGTATTCAGCACTTTTCAAATAAAATGTTTTATTTAACTCAATAATTACTCATCCTAAAACTGTTATTAAACTATTAAATTTTTTTGTAGAAAAAGCTCTAAAAAAAATATTTAAAAAAAATTTGGAAACTTCAAAAAAATAAAAAATATTATTAAAAACATGATTTTAACAGTTTAAAATATTAAAAAATTAATTACAATGAAATTTTAATAATTGTACCAAAAGTTATATGAATTGTCAGTTATATTCATTCTATCCTGTATACTTTTTACTATTTTATAGATTTATTTAAATTTTATTTCATTATTTCTTCAAAAACCAGTTACAGTCTTCACTAATAAATTACCTTAAATCTTTTGAAATTTTAAATAATATAAAATAACTTTTTTTTATTGATTATTAATATTAAAAATTATTAGTTAATGTAAAATCTTTACATTACTTCATAGATTTGAAAAATATACTTGTACCTTTTAAAATAAAAATTTAATAGCTGGTTCTTTTGTTCAATGTCAAAATGTAAAATCAATTGATATAGTCACAGTATTATTTGGTGGTAGAAATCATAATGGCTGTTATTATATAACGACAGATTATACATAACATTTATAAGTAAGGAACTAAGTAATGTCCTTTAAAAAATTGGTGAAATATGTTAAAGATATTCTATTATTTCAATAATTTTTTTTAAATTCAAATATACTTTTATAGTATAAATTAAAATTAATAAGATACTAAATTAATTTTTATTTTATTTTCGAAAGTACAAAACTCATTTAATCTAGATATGCAAGTAATCCAAATTTGGTAAGACACTAATTTTCTTAGAAAATATTGAGTTTTATGTTTGTAAAGGGAAAACAATAAGCTTAAAAGCTCTACAATAAAATGTAGACAAATAATTTTTTTTCATACCTTCAGGGTCAAAAAAAAATCTTACAATTTTCTTAAATGGGAACTATTATTTTTAACTTAGCATTATGATAAAAAAAAAAAATTACAAATAATTTTGTTATTATAATTTTTTTTTTTTTTATTCATCCATTACAGCATTTTAAAATACACAGGATGAATATGTAGCGAGAACAGAGTGCGCATACACCAGTTGAGCGCTGTAATCCTGAAGGAATGAAAAAAAATTATTTAACTACGTATTATTGTAGTTTTTTTAACCTAATTTTTTTCTCTTTTGAAAAATGAAAAAGTTTCAAAAGTTTCTGACAAAATGAATGTTTTACCAAATTTGGATCATCTTGTAAGTTTGAATAAAATAAAATAATTGTTACTTTTAAAATTATTTTCTATAAATGATCCTTTTTTCTTAAAAAATTTTCTTGTTGTGTAATAATTTATTACACAACAAAAAAAATGTCAAAATTCTAACAAATTAAATAACATATTCTTTTTTATACAAAATATTCGTTTTATCATGAAATATTTTCAGATATGCAAAATAAAAAATTTACTATTTAATTAAACATTTCACAATTCATTAAGATTCTGAAGTATCATTTTTTTCCAAGTACCCCAAAAATATACAAAATAATAAAATTTCAACCTGTAGATATAAGTAATTAAATATGATACAATGATAAGTATAATGTAATAACACTTCGGTGATAACACTTAGGTGGGTAAACCAAATCAAGACAATTCGGTATGAGATGCGCACAATGGACCAACAGGTCTGAGTGCATGGGCATTATGTCCACATCGATAAAAACTAAAAATTAAATATTATACAGTAATAATATCATATTCATAAGTTATGGATAAGTAATATAATGAATGTTCTTGGTAATGAAAATATTTTTCTACAAATAATTATGGTAGAATATAGTATTTAAAAAAGTAAAACTAAATAGTTTCTTTAATACAACTTCAAAATATTTTAAGTTATGAATATTTATTGAAAATTTATTATGGAAAAATAATGGTCTTCCACTTGGTTAAAATCATAACAGAAATTCTAAAAAATCACAATGGGGCACTCAATATATTGTAACACCCCACTTGAAAAAATCTTGCATATGTCACTGTTGACAGGTATTCAATCTTGGCAATCATCATAGTCATCATTTAATAATTGTTAAAACAGTTAATAGTCTTCTTCTTCTTTTTCCTCACCTTAATCCCAACTACTTGGGGTTGACAACCCTTATCCTAAACTTCCACATGACACAACCTCCCACATCATTTACACTCACATAAAAACAGTTATGAGTATTAACTCTAATTTTTTGGGTGCTATTTTACAAAAAACTTTAATTATTTAATTATTAATAAGTAATTTATTTAAATAAAATTTTCTTTTTAAGCATTTGTAGATAATTTGCATCAAGAGAAAAACTCGGCTTTAAGAGTGGGATTTGTAATAAGTGGAGGTATAGCTGGCTTTTTATTGGCTTTCAATAAAGGCAAGTTCAAGAAAATCCTTTTTACAGCAAGTGGAACATCAGCTTTCTTTTATATAGGGTATCCAAAAGAAGCTGAAAAAACTACAAAAATAATTAAACGTTATTCAGCAGTATCATACCATTTCATAAATAATGGTACAAACAATTTTTGTCTTAAAATATATCAAGAAATTTTATAATTTTCCAATTTTAGTTACTAAAGATTTATCTGGTTTTGAACTACCTTCATTACCATCACCTAAAGAAGAATCAGAAAATTCTAATGAAGAAAAACCCGAGTTAAAAGAGTTGTATAATTCATTATTAGAGTTCATCAGTTCAAACTTAAATTCAGCTAAAAAGCTAATTTTTAATGATAAAAATGTAAAAAAATAACTACTGGCATAAATTATTTATCATTATGATAATTAATCAAAAATTATATTTTTAGGGCTCAGATGACCAAAAGTAATGAAATCATCCATCCATTTAAATGTTGATAGTAAATGTATAATTTTGAATTAAATTTGTATGTTATTAGAAATATTTAATCCTCGATACAAGCTCTATTTAATCGGGAAATGACATCTTCTTTACCAAGTATTTCCATCATTTCACTTACACCTGGACCTTGCTGTAAAAACAATACATGCATACAATATATTAAATGAAAATTGTAAAGTAACTTATTATAAATATACTGTATTTACTTTTAATCCACTTATTATATTTCTTAATGTTTTCATGAAATTACTGTAAACAATATTATTAGACTTAGAAAATTCCTGTAGTATGTTTCCTAATTGTTTAGCATTAAAATTTTCCACATTCTGTAAATTTTGTATCAACTTCATTATTAAGTCTACAAATATTCAAATTAACTTTATTTATTTGATATTTTAACTATATTGTTATCACAACCTTTATCAAAGTTCATAGTTTTGATAGAAGCTTCCGAAGGTTTAATCCAAATAAATTTATAGTTATCATTTATCAGCTGATTGATGTTTGAAATTCTGTTAACACTCCATTTTAGAATTTTTTCCAAGTATGAATCATTCAAATCTAAACTTATTTCATTGCTAAAAGAATAGAATATGTTTAAATTTTCGTATAACAATTATTTTTGAAAAAATACTTTTCTAAAAAGTTGTTTTTTATAATTTGTTTCAATTGTCTAATTGCTTTTTTCATTCCACATTCTGTACTTAATTCAATTTTTAGTTGAATTTTATTAAAATAATCAAGTTTGTCTAGAGATACTTGACAAGAATTTGAATTAATTAGGTTGACATCAAACTAAAATCATTAATGTAAAATTTGGATTTTATCTTAAATAATAAATTTTACTTACATTTTCAACAAGTTCATCAAGAGTTTTAATGCACATCTTATTTTTTGAATTGTTGAAACTAAAACCACCACCACAACTTACTACAAAATTTAAAATGGATTCAGGATAAATTCCTTTTTTTCTATAAGAACTTATTGAAATATCCTGCTGACGTTTTGAAAGTTTAGTTCCATCAACATTCATTAATAATGGTAAATGTCCAAATATAGGTGGTGTCCAACCAAAAGCTCTAATTTAGACAATTATGAAAGATTTTTAAATTTCAGTATAAATTTTCTATATATTTATATAAGACCAATTTGAATAATAAGCTCGAGTATAAAATAAAGTTAAACTATTTTTTTTTTTTTAATTGTTTACCTATACAATAAAATATGTTTTGATGTTGACGATTGCCATTCAACACCTCTCAATACATGAGTTATTTTCATAAAATGATCATCTATAACGTTTGCTAAATGATAAGTAGGAAAACCATCAGATTTTAATACAACTGGATCACCTTCAATAGCAGCAACATTCCTAACATTATTTCCATATACCATATCACTAAAATTTACATTATCCTTTTCTAACTGAAAGTTAATTCAAAATTTGTTAAATATCGTGAAATATCCAGAGTATAAAGTTTTACCTTAAATCTCACAACATAGTTTGTACTGTTTTTTTTCTCCTCTATCTCTTCATCATCTAAATAACGACATTTATTATCATAACGGGGTATTGTTCGTGTCCTAATAGCTTCTCTTCTTAAAAGTTCTAACCTTTTTTCAGTACAATAACATTTATAAGCAAAACCATTATTCAATAAATTATTGACTGCTTTTCTATTAAAAAAAAAAAAAGATAAATTATAAAATATGTATTATTGCAACAATAATTAAATATTATACTTATAATAATTTAATCGTTCAGACTGAATGTAAGGTCCAAATGGTCCATTATTATTAGGACCCTCATCAAATTCTATTCCTAGCCATGACAAATCTTCTTGAAGTTCATCAACAGCACCATCAACAATTCTTGTTCGATCTGTATCTTCTATTCTTAAAACATATTTTCCACCATTAGCTTTAGCAAAAAGATAATTGTATAAAGCAGTTCGAAAACCTCCTAAATGAAGACTTCCTGAAATAGACAAAGGAACAATTTTTTTATTTAAAGCAAGATTATTTTTTTACAGATTAATATTAAGAAAAATTCTTTAGGTTCTAATAGTATATCACACATACTTTACTTTTAATGAAATGTTTACATGATAAATCATATTCAAAAATTTTTATTTCATATTTACAGCTTAATTTGATTAAGTCTTAATACCTGTAGGACTAGGAGCAAATCTCACTCGAACGGAATCTGAAAAAAATAATCGAACACCCACTTTACATTTTCTTATCCTGATGCTATAAAAATATTTTGAAGTCAAATACTTAAAATACATGATAAAATTATTTATATGTTCAAAATATATTTATAAGGAGTTTTGTTTATGTTTTAACGTCAAATATTCTTTGACACATTATTGATGCAATTAAGTTATAAGGTAGCTTCCTAAAAATGTTAAATTATACCTAACTACTAATAATTATATAGCCCTATCAAACATTTTTAAATATTCAGTTTTACAACCTTAATAAATGAACACAAATATTTTTTTACAAAATGTTTACTTTAACAATCCATACATTATCAGCACAAAATAGATTTGGTTTTATTTATTTTGTGATTTCCGATTAAGGTTAACTGTATTTAAGCCTTAAACTTTAACCACCTTACTTGAATGATAACTTTGTTAAGTATAATACTGATAACCCTAATCTTGATTTTTACCATCATGGCTCTCTCAGAGAATTTAATATCAAAACATTAAGTAATTAAAATTTGATGTAAATTAAATTAATAATATTCAACTTATTTTGATACATTAGCTTATGTTTATTTAAAACATTATTAATCTTTACTTTGTTACTTATTTAAATAAATATTTTAACAATATGTATCTGTAGATGATACGTTTTTTACTCATTTTTTATTAATATTGTTTAGTTATCTTCTGATAACCGATATTCTTTAGACAACAGGTATTTAAATAAAAAAAGTAATTTTAGGAATGCTAAGAAACAATAGATCTGATTTCTTTGTTTTGCAAATGCAATAAATATTTTAGAGGTGGATAATAAATATTAGGAACATTAAATATCAAATATTCTATTGACGCATTTAAAATTGAAAATTTCTTTACACTACATGACAGAAGTTTTAATTAATAGTTTTATAAGCCTTTTAATTACTTATAATATAGAAAATTTTAATATTTAATGTTTATCCAATCTCAAAATAAAGAGAAGTCATTAGTCATAAGCCTCATAATATTTAGTTTTAGTATATCAAAATAATAAATAACGCTCAAGACATAAAGGCTAAATTTAAATTTAAATCCAAATTGACTTTTCAATATCTATAATTGAACTTCTTAATGATAACATAAATATTTTATTTAGTTAAAAAAGTGGTAATGTGATTCTAGACTTTTCTTTCTAATGAATACCATGATGCGATGGTCTAGAACATCTATACATTTTATTTCTGCACTTCGATTACAATCTCGAAGTTTGAACACTATTAAACCATCTGCTGAGGATTTTAAAATAGCTGATAAAAAAAACAATCCTTCTAATAGTAGTATTGTAGCTGCAGCTTTTGCATCTTTAAAAGAGATTGATTCAACAAAATCTTCAAAAAAAAATGCATATTTTATTGTTAATAATAAGTTAGATAATGCAAAAACAACTGAAGACTTATTGGAATTAGCAAATGCTCCTGTACTATCCAAATCACAAGCTCTCAAAGTAATGTGTATACTTATCATAATATGAAAGTTTCAAATTATTTTATTGTTTTATGAAAAAATAGGCTGTTTCAATATTAGCGGAATGGGCTAGTACTGGTCGAGCTAAATTAACAGAATTTGAAGCAGATTCAAGATTTTTAAAACTATGCAAATTATTAGGCAAAGAAAACCTTAAAAAAGATTATTTATTTAATGATTTATCTACTGTTCTTAGCATTACTGGTGATGATGAAGCTGCCAAATTAATATCTACAATAAGTCTGCCACAAATGATCAGAGTAAAGAAATATATACATATATTATCTCTATAAATTATAAATAGGGTGTCCCACCAGGTTTTGACATCATTAATAATTAAGGAATTAGAAGAAGAAGAAAAATAATTTTAATACATAGAGTGTGTATGTAATGCAAAAAAACTATGCATTAAAAATAATGTACCAGTACAAACTGTATCCACCTCTAGTACATACCCACACTATATATAAGCTTTTAACTTAATAGTTGCTTACATATATTTTGGGTAACTTATTTTTAAATAATTTTTATTATTTTAAACTGTTAAAAACATTTCTTTTTTATTTGCCTATTAAAAGAAAAATTTTGTATTTCTTTAAAAATTTAAAAATAGCTATTTTTAGCTTTTAAAAAAAATTTAAAGGATTATACTTTACTTTTGTGAAATATAAATTTTGCAAAATAAAAAAAAAAAGCTAAAAAAAGGCTATTTTGAAATATTAAAAAATAAAAAAAATTAAATTCTTTTCTTATTTGAAACTAATAATATACTTTTAACGTAGTTAAAAATTATTTTTAAAAATGTAATGCAAAATGTTTGTTGATTCAAAAGTTATTAAAGATGTCAAGGCTCGGTAAAACACCAATATATACAGTGTGTTTTAGATATAACTGGCAACAACTATACTTTTTTATATAATTATCATTTTGTTAAAAAATTTTTTTAAATAACTTGCCTTTTTTGACTTTTCTTAAGAAATTATGTGTTTAAAGATAAATGAATTATCCTTTATGCTAATTATTTGCAAAAGACATAACTCCCAAAAAAAAAAAAATGGATATAATAGGTTTAATCATCATTTCATTTAAATAATACTATTTTTATGCTATTTAAAATTATATGTTATATTTCATTTATCATGGATAGTTAGGATAGATCCGGTAAATAAATATTAAATAGTCCAGAACTGAAGTTTAGATTTACATTAAAATTTGGATCAATATCTTATTCTTACTATTTATACATCACTATATAAAATTTTATTTTTGTAGGTATTATCAGCATTAGCTGTTAAAAAAAAACGTTCTATAACTTTAATGCGATCACTAGCTTTCAATATTGGTAGATCATCAGAAAAACTTGATATCAAACAGTGTGCTGATGTGTTATATGCTTTGGCTATTTTAAATTTTCCTGATGAAGTCTTAATGGAAAAAGTGAGCTCTGATGTATGTAGTTTATTACCTTCAAACGATCGCTCGTCTGTTATAGGATCAATTATAACAAGTATGGGAGTATTACGTTTAAGAGACACAGGTAATAGCTAAAAATAACCTAATACAACTTTTTACTTTAAAATAATTTTTTGATTGCAATAGTGTTTTTTATTGACCATAAAGTAATTTAATTACAAAATATTCTATTTTATTTAGATTTACTTGAATCCCTATCAACTTGGTTGGAAAAAAACATTGATAATTGCAAAAAGCATACTTTGGAATCTTTTATAATCACTTTGGCTTATGTTAATTACAAACCGATTAATTTTGAAAGCATTTCTAAGGTTCTTAAAATAACTAAATTTATATTTATTAAGGTTTTTCAACAATATATTTGTTTACATTAATTTTATTTTTGTTATTTGATTTAAAAACAATAAGAACATAGAACATTTGGCTATTATTACATGATAATATATAATATCAAATATTAAATACTATTTGTGTGCTGTTTATAAGTTGCCTATATGTTAAGTTAGAATTGATTCTATATACAACTATGATATGTATAATGAAATAGTATTATTAGTATTTTAATTAATATGGTAAAAGAAACATATTAGTTTAAAAAAAGTTAATTATAAATTTCTTTAAAGTTTTTATCCAATTTTATACTATTTGAGTTCTGCAAAATAGATAAATTTATATGACTAAAAGTCTGACTTAAAATCATCAGAATTTTACACTTATTTCTGGAGTATTCTTATTTTATTTAAAACATTATGTAAAAATCATTCTAGAGATATTGATATTTGTTTCTGGATATAACTGAAATATTTTCTTTTATTATTTTTAACAAATTCAAAGCAAATAATTTGTAAATTATTACAAGATAAAAAATTTATGTTAATATTATTATTTATTGTATCAATATTGTTGAAAGATCATACCTTTTATAGCTAATAATTTTACATAAATAATATTTCAATCAGGTATTTGAAAACAACAAAAAAATTGATGTCAGTAATATAAATACATGGTTAGATGTTGTTTGGAGTTTAATAGTGCTTGAAAAAGAAAATAATGAACACTTGGAATCAGTTTTATCACCTGATTTTACAGCTAATTTATTAAAATTAAAAGGTAATTAAAAAATGTTGTAAATAATTTGTTAACAAATGGTGTTTTGAGAATATACACTACATATACATTTTATGAATCAGCATTTACCCTGAATTAGGCAAATCCCTACAAAAATTATTATATACTTTACAATTATTTTGTGTAAACATATATTTCTGTAACATTTTTCAATGTATAATCTTATTGAAATAAAATGTGCTATAAAACAACCTTTAGTTTACAACTTAAAAATGTTAAGAATTTTTTTTTATAGTGTTAAATAATAATAAATACTTTTATTTTTAATTTTTTTTAGATAACCAAATTGTTCCTATTAAACTGCTTAATATTAATGGATATGCTAAGACAAAATCTCAATATAAAGGTAAAGTGTTAGATAAACAAATGTTTAAATACAATGTAGTGATGTTATTTGAAAATTTTACTAAAAAAAATATGTACTGGTTGATCCGTTTATTTTAATCAACTTAATGATTTATAAAATAAAAATAATTTTGGGAATATTTTTTGTCTTTTAGCTTTGATACAAAGCTAGAAAGGTATTAATTTTACCATAATGTGAATATATATATATATGTTTTTTGTGTCTGTTACTACTTTTTCTCAGGTCTCACTAGACCAATTTTTTCTAACAAAAAGTATCTAGTTGAAGATCCTCAAAAATTGAAAAAATTTTCCTTAATCCCTGAAAATGGAGTAAATCCTCCAAAAAAATACCATTTTTAAAATCGACAATTTTCAATTTATTTTTATTCAAAATTATCATGATTTTTTTTAAAAACGGATAAATCAAAACAAATTATTATATTATTATTATTAATATAAATACCGTAAGAGTTTCCTTTTTATTAGGTATATTTTTCTGCCTATAGGGGTATTCAAAATAGCAACATTTGCTTGAAAAGATAAACTTATCTTTTGAAAATATTCCGGAAATACGCCTCGCTTTAAACATAAGTTAAATTAAAGCTTATGTTTATACTATAAGTAATAAAAAAACCAAATATGCTATTTACATGCAAACGTCATGTTATTTTAACTTAAAGTACTATAACTTTTTAAATAATATGTAGATCAATACATTTTTGCATTTTTATTGTAATAAATCATTTAAATAGAAGGCTTAATAATAATATCTATGTAACTCTTGGTGTTTAATTATATGCTACAAATGAAATATTCAAAACTATATTCTGTGCCTAGTTTCATGTATGATTTTGTATGCTGTTGTTATGTTAAATTTCATTTTAGCCAATTTTTTATACGTCATTACTCATTTTTAACTAATTATTAATAATATCAAAAATTATTGGTAATGGAAATAATCAAATTGCAGATTTCAAATCAGCTCGAGAAACTGCTCAAGAAAAGTATATTTTTGACTCCTATGAAAATTTCTTTTAAACTATTTATTCATAATTAACAACAAATTATCTTCTAAAAAGTTTTATATCAAGTCCTTTAATACACTTTTACCATAAAAGTAACAACTACTGTTCTCCATAAAAATTACAATACTAAATTATTAAATATCAATTTAATACTACGTTCAATTGCTATAATAGATATTTAATTATACATTTGTACTACTAATTAGAAATAATGAAGGAAATCTATAGATTTGCAATAAAGCGTTTCTTATGATAGTGATTTTAGTCACTGTCTGATTTTATCTATATTTCTCCTGACTATGCCACTCCCACACTACGCTACCGTTTTTTTTTTATAAATCCATTTACATCAATCAAGATTATTTCTTATAGGGGTATCAACTATGTATATTTTTTAATGGCAACATGTTTAATTATTTTATAAAATGACTGGTTGATAAAAATCTAATTGTTAGATAATTTCCTAATTTATAGGCTATTTAAATATGAATTTTTTCATTTATAAAGTAGTTATTTATTTTGGATAATATATAATATGAAAATTTACATTAGTTTACAAATGAACCAGTTATTTAAAATACATCTTAAATCACAAAAATGTGAAATAAATATTTTAATTTATGTAGTTGTGTATAGTTATTAAAGAGTAATTTTTTTAATTCGCTCAAGGATTTTTAACAATATTCAGAAATAAAAAACAAATATTTAATCTTAACATCCTTAAAAATAGAAAATTGATTGATAAGTTCCCCTTATGAGTTAATATGTTATTAAGATAATTAAGCTCTACAAACCTTCAAGATTGTAATTTGTCATTTCTATAATTCAACTTGCCAACTATCCTATCTAAGTATAATATATTGCCTATGAAGTAATTAAAATTTTTAATTATAGGACCACTACTAAATTTAAATTTAGAAGATTACCAAGTTAAATTAACTAAATCCAAGGATAAACAAGCTTTAATGGCTTCAATGATGGATGCACTATCTTCTATATTACCATCTATTAACATAATAAAAACTGATGTTTGTACTAATTTTGGTTTTATTATTGGTAAGTACAAATTTTTTTTTCAAAAACAATTAAAAAAATCATTAGAATGGATTCTATAATAGATGTCTAAATTAGAAAAATTTACTTTCCAGATGCTGTGTGTGCATTTGATTCAAAACTTAATCCAATCCCTCTAAATAGCAATGAATCAACTAACACAGAAATACATAAAATAGCTTTTATGCTGACTGGGTTTCATGATTCATGTCGAGGATGCCACAATGAACCTAATGGAATTGTTGTACTAAATACACGGCTCATTAAATCGCTTGGTTATAAAGTGTTAACAGTTCCTTACACTGAATTTGGCATTCGTGATTCATTAGTTAATAGAATTAAGTATCTTAAAGAGAATATTCAGCTGTTAATTAAAGAATCACAATGATGATAGTGCTTTATATTTATATTTTATTGTTGTCTTGAATAAATGTATGTTTAAATCTTATGATAATTCTTCATTTATTTGATTAAAAAAAAATCACTAATTAATTTGGTAAAAACTAGATTTGTCAATTTTTTATACAATTTTATTCAGATCATTTTAATTGTCACTTGTAAGGTTAAAATAATTTTTTATTATAAATACTATATATACTAAAAATAGTAAAACAAAATAAAAATACCATATTTTTAATATTGCATAAGAACAATTATGCCACCATTTTACTTTTATTATTTGAAACTTTATAAAATAAAACAATATATAATATATATTAGAACAATTATTTATTTTACAACTTTTATATTAACATTGATAACCAAGCAGATATCAATAACATACCTCCTGTAGGTGCTAATTTGTTGAATGATTTATCTCCAGTCAAACCATTATAATAACAAGTACCACAAAATAAAATTGTGCCACTAATAAAAAGGCTTCCAGTCTAAAAAAGAAAAATAATTTTTTAATATATTTTTTTTTGGTGAGCTACTAAAAATGTTATGCCAAATATATTTACCACAACAGGAAATCGACAAAATGGAACTACAAATAATGCCAAGGTATGATAGAAATGTAATCGATTTCCAGTTTCAAAATTTTTAGCCTCTTCTGGAGTAGCTTTGTGAGATACAACTATAATAGCAGATTGTTCAATATTATATTTAGTTGATTACTACACTACCAAGAACCTATCTTAAAGGGACTAAAATTCTTCCAACATTTTAATTATTAGTTAATGTATAAAGTTAAAGATAATTTTCAATTAAAAAAGTTTAATGAAATTTAGTGTAAATCAATATAATTTCTAAATACATGAATTTTTTTTAAATAAATAAAAATTAGAATTACTTACCATGTGCACCATATGCCCCTAAAATAAGGGCCGATGCCCCTAATACACCAGCAATTTTATAAAAATAAATATTTTTTCCAATCAATTGTATTAAACTACGACTATCCATTTTAACCAGATTTTTCTGTTCACTTCCACTGGTCAAACCGATCCAATGCAACTGTTAACAAAATGAAAATCTTCATTGCTATATAAAAATATTGTATAAATTATTTAAAAAATAAAATACTAAGCTAATCTCTTAATGTATCCTTTAACATTTCTCTGTTAAGTTAACAATTACAGGGATACATAAAATACTAAACATGGTATAAATATCATATATCATTTTATTTTTGCCAATATAAATTCTGAATATATTCAATGGTCATAAATCCAAAAAAAATTTTTTTTACAATTTAAATGAGGTTATTTGGTATAACTTACCTAAAAGGCATAAGTAATTTTTCTATTTAAAACAGCTTAACTGTAATGCAGAAAGTATAGA
The DNA here is from genome assembly GCF_025091365.1 of Daktulosphaira vitifoliae. Taxonomy (NCBI): domain Eukaryota; kingdom Metazoa; phylum Arthropoda; class Insecta; order Hemiptera; family Phylloxeridae; genus Daktulosphaira; species Daktulosphaira vitifoliae. The sequence goes on from NW_026099576.1 coordinate 23,655,433, forward strand.
TTTCAATTTTTTAAAAATTGAACTTAAATTAGTTCTTATATTATTTTAGAATGAACCAGTAATCTACTGAAAAATTTATGCGGTCTACCTAAATTGGTGCTGACAGTAAATCATATTGTATTAATATTAATAGAAGTTGGAACAAATGATCAAAATTAAGTTTCAAATACAATAAGCCTATTAATGATGTAGCTAAGGGAAGCTGATCAATATAGATTGAGACCATAAAATTTATTGATAAACAATTAATTATTTGTTGAAATAGCTATATTTGTATATCTATAGTGATTTTGTTTACCATTTCGCTAATGGTAGTGAAATAAATAAAATAAAATAAAAATTATTTAGTAGATAATAACACAAAAGAGTTATTTATTAAAGATAAACTACTTTATATACCATTTATAACTACTTTATATTTATACTAAATTCATTTTAAGCAAAAAAATTTACTGTAAATTAAAAAAAATTCTTCATCTCTCCCGTAAAAATGTCAAAAATACATCACTGCAAACTACAAACAATGATTTAACTGATGTTTAAAAAATTTAGGCTAGAAAAAAATTAAATTTCGATAAGACGAATTATCTCAATCCAATTATCGTTATGATAATATAAATTAAAGTACAAAAATAGTGAAATATTACTTAAAAACTACATTATTAATGTCATCATAAATATAATACAAAAATTCAAAATTAACTGTTTAATTTTAATGGTTGTTTCATTTAATAGATAAAGGTAAAATAATTTATTCAAGTTAAAAAATAAATAAAATAGCTATTTCAACACAAGTATATCCACAAAAAAATATTTTATATAATATATATGATTTAGTTACATTAATTTTATTTTTTTACAAGACATACTTTACAATTAAACGAATAATAACACAAGCATTTAAATTATCAATCAATCCTAAGAAGTACTACTAATTACTTGCCATTGAATTAAAACCATGAATAGAGTTTGTAACAACTGGATTCTTATAAGCAACCCATTTCACGGCTTCTTGCAATGAATCTGGGTTCATAATATATGTACTTTAAAAATCCCTAAGTAGATAAATTGTAAAAAATTAAAATTGTATTATTATTAATTAAAACGCTTTGTAATTTTTGAAATTAGTAAATTTTAAGGGTTTTCTACTATTTCAGGTCAAACAAGATATAAAAATAATACTCTCAGACATTTATTAAATAATAGCTTGTAACAATTAAATAAAATATATTAATACTTGTAATAACAAATTTGTTTGAACAACAGTTCTTGCTTGAGTTCCACACAAGGACGACAGTTAACTGTAGTCTGGTAACAATATTCACTTTTATGATTATATTTCTGACATTATCTGTTATTATCAAAATGACGGACAATACAGTGTGACCATATTAGTTATAATATTTGTATTACTTTTCTCTTAATTCGATGATAATAAATAAGTGACAACAGTTAAAAGTCCAGTAATTATAAAAAGTAATACTCTAAAGTATGATTTGATTTCATAATAACAAATGAGAAGTCAATTTTACATTAGTCTAAGATTAACTTTTTTTAATTAAATAATTGACAAAAAAGGGATATATTATTTTTTTTAGGAGTTCAGGCTAATATGTTTTACTAACATATAATTAAGTAAGAATACTACTTACATATATTTACATCTGTCTGAATTATTACTAGTTTTACAAATAATTATGTGTTCAATTAAAATAATGGCTATACATTAAGAGTTATGCTTATGATAATTTTAAGTGCGCATATTTCAGAAGTATTATAATGTAATTGTAAAAAAATCACTGTGTATATATTTGTTTACAAATATATTTTTCCTATTTGAGTAAAACTATATAATTATATAAGTGTGCATTTAATAATAATAATATTATTTTGATGTTAGTTTAATGAAATATTATTTTTAAGAGTAAATAAAATTCAGAACTTTGGTGCATTAAAGTTCTAAAAAATAAAAATTATATTCTCACTTAAATCAAAATCACATGTCTATACTTAAATGTAGATAAATAGCGTAGTAATAGAAATATTTTTGTAAAATCACAGAAATGTATTGATTGGGTACATTTTTTCTTAGGGTTATTAAGGCATCTGTTTCTGAAAAAAAAAATATTTGTACAACATAATTTCTATTTAAATTTTCCGTCGTATGTGAAAAAAGTATGTTGTCATGGTAATATTTTAAACAAATATCAAATTCAATTCTAATATTTCGGTTTTACACAGAAGTGTAAAAATTGTATTTTGACAAATTTTATTCAAGAATTATTTAAAATTTTAATGTTTCAATCCTTTTCTCCAATATTTTAAATTAATTTTTTTCTTTTTATAAGTTTAGATGTACACAATGGACATAGATCTAAAAAATCGTAATGATTGGGAAAAAAGAAGAAAAATTAGAATAGTTCAAGTAATAAGATATATTTAAAGACTTTTTTTAATATTATAAATTATCTTACAAAATAGAAAAAAAGTAATTTATAAATTATCCAGATTTTTAAATATAAGTAATGAAAAATATTAACTATTTATTCAAACTATTCAATAGTTTATTTTAATATTTTTTCAAATATTTTATGGTTTATGCTAAAAATAAATTATTCGCTTCACTTGTAATTTTATTCATAGCTGTATATAAAATTTAATTATTTTTAGCTTCAATGCAAAGCTGAGAAGGTATTAATTTTATTATAATGTATTTTTTTTTTTTTTTTTGTGTGTTTGTTACCACTTTTTCTCAGCTCTTACCGAACCGATATGTCAAAAGATCACAAATCATATTTAGTCGAAAATATTACGCTCAGAAATTGAAAAAATTTACCTCATTCCATTTAAATGGGGGAAATCTCCAAACAAATTATAAATTTAAAAATCCCTAATTTTTGACAATTTTTTTTATTTAAAACTGCCATAAATTTTTTGAAAATGATTAAACCAATATAATTTTTGTTTTATATAGATACGTGAGGTAATTACCAATCATTTTGTATATTATTTTTATAAATTTGACCCTTTACCTGCCCACAGTGAGAATTCAAAATGACAACTTTTATATATTTCTTAAATTAAAGCTTATGACATAAGCTTTAATTTTTTTTAATATTTAAGTATATTAGTCTTTATTTTGTCTTCACGGTAAAAACATCAAAGTTAATAAAAAAAATACGATTTTTGTAAAGAAACTATTTTTTATATTTTAACTTTATTAAGCTATAACTTTTTGAAAAATGTATAAATCATTTTATTTTTTTTAAGATAAGTACTATTTATATTTATATATTATTAATGTATATATTTATTCATATATTACACTTATAAATCATAAAACTTGTATCAGAATATAAATAATGAAATAGGAGATCATGTAGCTTTTGGAATAATCCATTAATTTTTTTAAATTAAACATTATCTACAGATTTGCATCAAAGCATTTTTTATGATAGTGATTTTAATCACTGTCAGATATCATCTATACTGGACCCATCTATGCCACATCCCAACTGTGCCGCGACCCCACTGTACTGGATTTTTTATTTAGGTACAAATTATTGTGTTGATTAATTAAAAAAACATTTTTTTGAAGGTAAGAAATCAGTCAAAAGAAATTTCCAAAAAAATTCGAGATAGTGTTTTTTATTCTACTAAAAATGAATATGAAGACCTTGAGATAGAAAGATATCAAAATGAACAAAAATATAAGTCATTAATTTTAAATAAATTAAAAAGTGATTTTAGTTATTTAATCCAAGATATAGGTAATGGGTATTCATTAGCTTCAGAAGAGGTAATTTTATTTTATGAATAAGTATTTTTAATTAAAACATCATTTATATGCTATTAAAATTATAAGATATTTTGAATAATTCATGTCGAGATTATATTGCTTAAAATGTCTTCCTAAGCTTAATTATGTTTAAAAAAAGATACTATGTTTAGAAGGACTTTGGAACTTACCTCCTTTAAATCAAAATTCTAATTATTTTATGTAAAATTAATATTGAATATTCACAACAGTAATTTATGAAATGAAATATACAAATATTTACTTCACTATTATATTCTTGATATTATAAATTAATTTCATTAAATAATGTGAAAATTAAATGACTTACATAAAATATTAAACTTAATTTTTAATATAAATTAATGTTTAATTTGTCAAAATTACTCTTTTAAGGTAATTAATAATTAAGTATACAATTTTTTTTATTTCAGTAATTAAATTATGTGAAAATTGCTTAGTATAATTTTCTCTGTTGAATAATGCTGCCCAGATACTATTTCTACTTTACTAAATATGTATATATTTAAAATTATTTTTATTTTTAAATTTTTAGGGCAACCCTAACATACAGTTAGCTGAAAAAAGATTAATAAACCGTTATAAAGCACTCTCTAGAGGAGTAGAAGCTAAAAAGAAACAAGATCACATGATGGAAAATATAAAAATGGATTTAGAAATGAAAGAAAAAAAAGCTCATTATATTAAAACAGTAGAAAAAATTCGTTCTTCATTAATTACAAGTGTTCCGAAAGTGTAAATACTCAAAATATATTAATATATATTACTAAAAACATCATACAAAAATTTTTTCTTTTCTATTTTTTAGTGGTTATGATGTTGACCTAAAAAATAACAAAAAAAACAGATGCATTCTTATTCAGAGTCAAACTATTTTAGATGAATCCAGCATTTCTGATTATAGCTCTATGAAGGTAAAACAATATTCTTAATTTTACCAATTGTTAAATTTATATTTATTTCAGAGGTGTCATTTAGGAAATGGTTACTTAGATGACATTCGCTCTAGTCTAATTTTTAGTGAAAACTATAGTCATTCAACCCATATTCTTGCTGACTAGGCCGTACTTTGAGCAAGCCTATTCTGGCCCATCTTGATAACAACTAAAGCTATTTAATAACTTAATATCTTAAATTTTTTTATGTGTGTAATTTTGAAACTTACAATCATATGTTTAAAGTGATAATTCTGATAATTGTATCATTGTTTTTGACCTTAAAAGCCCTGGTTAATAAATTTTTTACTGTAATTTCTTATACATTTGAATATAAGAGATAGATTTTTTGGTATTAGATAAATAATAGTTACGAACCCATATGTAAATAGTGATAAATAGGATATCTATATTATTTAATAAGAGTAAAACAATATTTATTAAGTACAGTCACCGTGCAAGTTTCAGTTAGGAAGTGAAAACCAGACTGTCAGTACTTATTACCTGGTATAACGCGACCTGTTGGATGAGAATGTTCCAGTCGCCATTTAACATAAAACTGGAGTTGTGATGTGACCACATCATATATTTATAATTGTCTTTATGGCTTTAAAAGTTCTTTCATAAAAAATTGTAAGTCATTTATTTTATTTATCTATTATGTTCAAGATTTTCACAAGTTATTGCTTGTGGTAGAGAGGATGGGAAAATTTTTATAGCACAGTACTACAATGTAGATTTTTGGTACCTACATATCGAGACACCATGTTTTCCTAACTGAAATAAGTAGGTCCTAAATATTTATTATTATCAAATTTTAGAAAAAGTTCTGTCTAAAGTGTAACATTTTATCAGTTATTAAGAAATTAACTATGAGCAAAACAATCAGCTTTATAAAATAATGGGCCAGTTCACAATTTTCCCCATTCAAGTAAAATTTAAAATGACGCCTCTGCTTTATTTTTATGTATTGAAATAAAATTTAAATTAAACCAAAAATAATCAATATATTTACCAACCACAGTCAAATATTTCAAAACCATGGTCCAGATCAATTAATAAAGAAAATGAAGAACCTAATAATTTAAAATCTAAGTTAGATATTGAACCTGAAAAAAACAAAGAAACTGTATTTAAATTCACTCAATTGGAAAAAAATATAGAAATGTATAAAACTTTAGTTGATCAATTGAAAAAATTATCTTCAGAAGAACAAGAAATTTGTTGTAAAACACAGGTATTCTAAGAATGAAAAAAAACCAATTAAGAACAAAATAAAAAGCTTGTTGTTTGCACTCAATATTAATAAATTAGTTTATCTTGGGATGGATTGGAATTTTTTTAAATTTGGGAAAAATACTAATAACCTACATTTCATTAATTTTTTGTGGCTTTGAGTTTAATATTTTTTAGTTTTTTAACTTTAAATTAATAATATTTTTATTATAGTAGATCCTAAGTACAATATTAGTTCATTCCTTGTTTTCTCTTACTACAAACTATACAATCAATTAGTAAAACTATTGAATGTTTGGTTAGTAAATTTGTCTCTGGATCATCCTTAATATTCTTCTTTTAAAACTTCCTCATTTCTTTCAACTTTTCATTATGATTTAAAGTTGTTTTAAGATTTCGCCTTATATTCTTTAAAAAAATAGTATTAAATAAAATGAGGTCATTAATCATTCACTAGTTGCTCAATTAAAGTTTTATCAAATCCAATCAAAAGAAATTTTCTTACTTTTAAATTATTTTTGAACAAATGTTTTTTGTTTTAAGTTATTTCATTATAATTTTAAAAATTCCTATGTATAATTAAAAAATAAATACTTGTTAGAATATCCTGTCTGCAAACTTAAAAAATGATTCAAAAGAAATTAAAAATCAATATGAAGATATGCAAAATAAACATGTAAGTGACAGTTCCAAAGTAAATTGTGCAAGGAAATGTATGGGTAAGTTTTTTTTTTTAATTATTTAATAACCCGGGTTAAATCATAAGAATAGTCCACTGTAACTTTGAATATTATACTCAAAATATTTAATAACTAAAAAAATAAAAATAATGTATTATTTCATTAAAGTATTTTTAAAAAAGTTGATTGATATTTAGTAAATTTTAGGTTATTAATATTATATTTAACTATGATATTATCATATTGTCATTTATAATACAACGGTGTGTATCTCAGTTTAAAGGTTAATGTTTTTGGATGAACAAAAAAAAAATTTGAATAATGCATGTTCTAATTTAAGGGGTAATTTTATTTTCATAACATAAAATAAAACTAAGTGTTCCCTAAAATTATATATTTAAAAAAAAATGTTCAAAAACATTATTTTATCATTTTTGATAAAAATATAATTTTGATATATACATTGTTACAGTATAATCAACACTAGAATTTATTATTATAATAATTTTGTAACTTTTTTTTTAGAAAATATGGACTTAAATGATTTAAAACTAAATTCTTCAATTTGTTCTTTAAAAAAGATTGATAAATGCATTAATGAAAAGAATAATTTAGTTGAGTTCCCAGATAGGCATGAAAAACATTTAAAAGTAATTCAAAATACACAAAAAAAAAAAATTCCATTAGCCAATATTAAAAGTATGTTAGATCATATTGATACAAAAAAAAAAAAATTATCTGATGAGCTATATAAAAATTTAAAATATCCAACAAAATCAGCAAAAATACAAAGAATATGTACGTCAATTAAACCAACTAATACTGCTAGTTTACCAAATAAAAGTACTATAAATATTGATAAACATACTACTTCTTCCAAATCTAAAACTATGGTGAAGCAAAATTCAAAGGAAAAAAACAAAAATGATTTATTAAATTATAAGCCAAATATTGATAATGATTTGATGAGGTACATTAATATGTTGTTAAAAATGAGTCCATCGGATGTTGCCAATCTCTCTATATCAACTTCATCCAACTCAAGCGATATAAGTGGAAAAAGTGTACTTAATGAATCAAATGATAATTTAGAATATTATAAAAAGTTACATAATGAAATATTTAAATTAACCAAAGAAGTACCTAATATAAGTAAAGATATTGATCTTGATTCGCCCAATAATATCAGAGTTCTAAACTGTCTCCAAAAAATAACGGAATGCTACATAGAACCAACAAAAGAACTAAAACATATTTGTGAAGAATCTCCACAAGACCTATCTGAAATTTCAATCATATCCACTAATAATAAAATTCAAAATATATCACAGTAAGTTTAAATAATATTAATTAGATTTGGAACATCACAACAAAATTTTTTATTTTATGCCTTATATGTTTAATAGTACATGCTTATTTTGGTCAAATGACTAAATTGAGCAAACATATTATGTTATTTAATTTTTCTTTTAGAAACCATTATCAAGTAACTAGAATGGGATGAGACTTGAGCTATGTTACCAAATTTGTGTTCCGATTTTCCAATTAAACAATTTAGTTTAATTTATTGAAACAAAATAATTATTTTTTTTTTTTAGAGAAAGCCCTAAATATTCATCATCAATAGACGAAAATTGTATTTTAGAACACTTGAGCACACTTTTAAAAGAAAAAGGACTTATACAACCAAACTATGATTGGCCAATGTTTGAAACNAGAAAAAGGACTTATACAACCAAACTATGATTGGCCAATGTTTGAAACCAGTAATAATGATGATGATAAAAGTTTAACTGATTTACTTTTAGCTGTAAATCCAGTAAAATCATTTTGTAAATAAAACAAATTAGCTTAATCATTGCATTAATAATAATATAAAGTAAGAGGTAATTATAATTTAAACTATAAATTATTGATACATAATGATATACTAAATTTTACAAAATGCAGTTTCTTTTAAATATTGAAGTTTTAAAGAGCTAATGTTTGTATTTCTTATTCTAAAAAAATTCATTCAATATGAATAGATTAAATAATATTAAAAACTTTTGTATAAGAAAAATTTTAATTAGTTAAGTGTAAAAAAACAAATATAAAATCAATTTTAATAGTTCATATATATTTATTTTTTTAATAATGTATATTATAATACTGTTAATATTTACATTTTACCATTATTAAAAATATAAATTAACTTTAAAAAAAAATTTTTTTTCTTAACCAATCCTTAATGAATTTAACTATTTAGTATTAATGTAAAATGCTTTATTGATAATATATTAATACATTCTATAAATAAACACTTAAAATTAAAACTTCAGGTAACTTAATATAAGATGAACCAAATTTCAAAACTTTTTTTTATTGACATCATCAAAAATTTCCAATTTAATGGTCCAGAATTACTAGTATATGATCACCTCTGGAGTTTCAACAGACAGTTATCCACTCATTGAATTTGATGTCTACTACCCACAGACAGTTTTGTTAATTTCACCAAATAAACATTTAATTCCCTTCTTATAGTCTTACTCCTCTAGAAAAATTTTTTTGTGAAATATGAATTTGTTAATATTTTTAATATAATTTTAAATATGTCAAGTAAAATTTTTTCAAAAACAAATCGTAAACCAATGTTCTTTAAAAACAAATTGAGATTGATAAAACTAATGTACCATCTGTGCCCAAGTAATCATTAAATAACTGTTTGCCAAAACTCTGGAGGTAATCATATGCTAGATGTAATTTTCGCTCATTAAATCGAAAAATTTTGAGAATTGCAAACAATACATTTCAAGATTATTTAAGAAGTTAAAAAATTGACATAATCTTTGTTTAATTTGTATATTAAACAGTTGGGTATTACCCTTTTTTTTATTTAAAATTGCACCAACTCAGGCTACATACATTTTGTGAATTACATCACTTTAACTTAACAGACGAGTCTTTTTCCTTATGTATGAGTAAATGATGTGAAACAAAATTTTTGTATTAAAAGAAAGTATATTATCATATCATTATGGAAGAAATTTGACTATATTCGATAAAAATATTGTGTATTATGACAAATTTAATATTATAATATATTGACTTGTTTAATAAAGATATCTATATTGAAATGTTGTTATAATATATCAAACTCAATATTTTTGCCCAACAATAAAAATTTAATATTTTTTTTTACTCCACTCTTACTGCCAACTTTATAAATATTTTCTTAACAAATTTTTTCTTCTTATTTAGGTAATTATTATAATTGATATAATAATTAAATATGAAAATGTGGTTTTGATAAAAATTCCATTAATGTATTTCTGTTGTTAGAGTCATGTTATTGTATAAATTTTACATAAGTTATTACATAATTACTAAAACAGTGATACACCATGTCATATTACCCATAACACATATAAGTTGTCACTTTTGCTTTTTAGTGGAAAGACATATGAATATGACCTTACTGTAATTAAAAAATAAAAAAAAATTGTGTACAATTTAATTTAAAATTGTTTAAAATGATAATTTAGTTAGAGCCAATCTTAAAATTTAGTTATTCTTAGTAAACTTAAACAAAATTTAAAACTAACTTATTTTAATAGTGTAATGTTATCAATTTTTATTTATTTAAAATCAAAAAATATTAGTAATACATGTATTTTATAGTGTTACTTCAAAATACTTAGTACATTCATAGATTTAATAATTTAAAGGTAATATAAAACATTAAGAAATGGTAATAATTTATAATTATAATTTTATAAAACTTTAATATCATAAACACACGCACATATATATAGGCAATTCATTTATCATGACCCACTCATTTAACCGAAAAAAAAATAGTAATAATAATTTATTTTATTTGTTTCTTTTAGTTCAATATTTTTAGTTAGTGACATTTTTATATCTAAGTGAGAGGAAGAGTACAACCAGGAAATGTTAAATTATAAAAATTGCAGCAATCACTCTTCACCTCCAATTATTACTATAAATTGTTCATAACTACCCAAATAATGGTCTAAAAGTTATTATCAAGCAGTTATTTTCTGAATTAGATCATTATCTATTAAATAAACTAGTTAACTAGGGGTGTTGCTGATTAAGAAATTAAAGTTGACACCCTTTCAAGGAATAAATGATAAACATAAAAAAAACTTAATAATTGAAAAATTGAGATAAACATTGAACTAAAATAAACAAATAAAAAATGTATTAATATTATTTTTACTTTACGTTTAATTAAGTAGTTAATAATAAGTGAATCACTCTGTATATATACAGATAAAGGGTGAAAACTGTAGTATAAATTCATATCCCTTTAGTAATAAAACAAAAATTGATGCTTTAGTACTAACAAAATGAAAACTTTTTTGACCAAATGGATTTCATTACTTAATATTACTGCTAATAAAATATCTAATAAAAAAAAAAATTGGCTACAACAGTTTTTCCCCTGAACCTTCTTATATATATACCTCAAATTAAGATATTATTATCTTTTGTATTAGTGTTATAACATCAAAAAATTAACATAATAACTGTATATATAAATCAGAAGCAATTTAATAAAAATCATTATTTTCTTATGTAAAAATAATAAATTTTCTTCATAATTAACCTGCTCAATGGACTACTTAAAATTCACAAAGATTTTGTATGTTTTCATAAAAGAAATTTTATTTTAGGGAAAAATGTAGCCTCCGAAAAATATTTTCTAGTTGCACCAATGGCTGAGTCAAAAGTCTATTTTCAATTAAAATTAATTTGTAAACTTGTAAAAAATGTATTTAAAATAAATATTTCTTGTATTAATCTTTAAAAAAAATGTTTTTAATATTTTTAGAAATACTTTCTTCAAATTGAAATTTATTATCTGGTGTTTAAATGATCAGATATTTTTGGTTTTATATTTTATAGAATCACTAACATATAGTATTATAAGTGTGGCTGATCAAAATGTTACTTTACAAATCCTACCCTGATGAATGAAAATTATTATACGTAAGTATCAGACATGGATCCAAAAAGAATTTTGGATGAAGCATATCACTATTTAATTAAAGTGAGAACTATTATTTAAATAGAGATGTGTTTAGAGAAAATAATTATTTTTTTGGTGAGGGGCATTTTTTCTATACCACCCCTTTTAGCAACACCTAATAATTATACATATTTAAGTTTCAAGGTATTTTATCTGTCTGAGTTATGGTGTTATCTAATCTAGTAGGACTGGTGATATAAAAAAAAATTTAATTCTTGAAAAAAAATTCATCAATTTTTACCATTAAGGTTATATTAAATATGATCTCAATAAATTTTATTAATTCATTTTTCAAATGGTTTTTTATTACAGTTATACAGCATATATTTNATTTAATTCTTGAAAAAAAATTCATCAATTTTTACCATTGAGGTTATATTAAATATGATCTCAATAAATTTTATTAATTCATTTTTCAAATGGTTTTTTATTACAGTTATACAGCATATATTTAACTAGAGTAGAATTTTTTTTGATTTTCTATACAATCAAATAGATATAATACAAGAACATTAGATAAATCATTAAGCAATATTATTAGGAAAAATTAGGTTTGATTTGAACCTCATAAAACATTGGGGAGAAGGGAAAAAAATAGTTTTTCTGAATTAATTATAAAAATATTTTTAATTTGGTCAAATTATCATTTTTATTATTTTCAATAAACAAAATTGATAAAATAATAATTTACCACTTTTTCAAAAGAGCTCTTCATTGTCGGAATATTTTATTAATATCTCATCTTCTACCAAACTATTATAGCAAAATAATACATTGAAAGATCTATTAATTACATCTAATAAAACATTTTTATAGTTTAAAAAAATCATACTTACAATATGTTTTATAGATTAATAATAATACAACTTAAAAATTAATTTATATAGTGAATAAAGTTCGTATTATAACTTTGAAAAAATATATACAGTATACCCCATTTATATAAATTGTATTGATAAATTATTTTCAAAAATATTTTATATCATCTCAGGTTTGTTTTAAACATTTTAAAATAATTTTTGTTTACAGAGGAACTACTGCACAAAATAGAAAAAGTATTATGAATATTTTGTATATTAACAATGTAAATATTAAATGACTTTTTTCTTAAAATTTTGTAATTACCCAGTTTATAGTTTAAAAATGAAGGTATATTCAATTTTGAATCTGAAAGAGTTAATTTCAACAAATTCTTAATAAAATTTTGTTTTTTAACTATATTTATATTTGTTAAGGTACATACTCAGACATTTGTCGCAAACAATGTATGCATCAGTACACTAGGAACAGAAAAAATTCGACACCGTTAGAAAGATCATTAAAAAATATTAACAATATGCTTAATTGGATTAAGCGAAAGAAGCGTATGTTACTCAATGAGTTTCACACAAATCATTATGAAGTACCAATTAACGATAAAAATTCTGTAAGCAATGTTGATAAATATGATCAAAGTCATTCTTTAAATGAAACTAAAATACATGCAGGACTACCAGAATCTTTTTATAATAGCACTATCAAAATACTAGAAGAATATATCAGGAATAAAAATAACAAAAAGAGTAAATCAAACAATAATTCCTGGATTAACCTAGAATTAATAAAATATATATATAATTTATTGAAAATGTCTCCACTGGAAATTGAAAATTTGCCTTTGTCTTCAACTTGTACAAACTCGAGTGTTCAAATAGAAAGAAGTATTTTGGAAATGTCAAAAACTAATTTAGAATATCATAATGAAATTTTAAATTATATTTCGAAGTGCTTAGAAAGCAATTTGAGTGATGCAAGTCAAGACCGGGCATTAAGTTCATTCCAATATATTGGTTTGTTAGAACGATTAAGTAAACTCGCCGAATACTATGCAGAAAAGGCACAAGAAATGAGAAATATTTGCTTAGAATCTCCTAGAGTAGACACAACTGTGCTATTTCAAAATGAGGTTGATCAAAGTTCAGATAGCAAACTTGGGTAAATTGTTTTTATAAAATATCTAAAAACATATAATTTTTTAAAGCAATGCTGACTTTAGGGATCAAAAATCTTCATGTAGCATATCTTCGGACTTTTCTGCTGATGGAGCCTATATTTTTGAACATTTAAGTACACTGCTGGAAAATAATGGATTAATTCGAGCTGATATTGAGTGGCCAATGTTTGGCAATGATGAAGAAGACGATAGTCGAAGCTTAACAGATCAACTCTTGGATATTAAACCCAGAATTAATATCAAGGATATTCCCAATTTCAATACTATCCAACTTGATGAAAAAAGTAGGTTATTTATATTATCAACATAGAATTATATTAAACTTTATTAACTTAGCAATTTGCTTATAAACAATTTATTTACAATAATTTTATAAATGTTTTAAACATATTATACTTCAAATACAGTGCGTAAGAAAGAAGTCCTCGTTTTGAAAATTTTTAAATGTAGAGTAAAAACGGGTATTGAAAACAAATATTTTCACTTCTAAATTACTTAAACAATTCCATTTTAAAATCAGTGATTTTTATAATTATACATTTTCGGTAAAATTTAGTAGTTTCATGAACTTTGGGAATGAGATCGAGGGGCATGTGCTCCTCATAAATACACCCTTACCAGCTAGTAAGTTTTAGTCATCTTTTTATTACTAATTTTTTACTCTATATTTGTAAATTTATAGATTCTTGTAACTTAAAATAAAATATTTTATAGTATATTTTTAAATATCCTTACAATTCAAAAATTACTCTTTAAATATCATTTTTAGTACATTTTCTATAACAAACTATTACTAATAAACAAATCTAGGCTTTTAAGAGATAACTATGGAATAATGACGCTTTCTCATGACGTAACTTACTTTGTTTTTTCACCCGAACTAAGATTTAATCATCTCAAACTAGGGAGTTCTTTCTATCACGCCTGTATAGGGTAACAACACTCGTGAGTGAACATCATCCAGTTTTTAGCAAAAAAGTTTTGTAATCTTCTGAATATAACAAACAGTACTTATAATAACATAATATATATATAAATTTAATTTTACAACAATATAATAATTTTTGATACAATATCATTTATTATTTATCCACTAGAAAATTGTAAATTTTAACATAAAATAATTAATAATATGTTTGTACAAGCTAATTATAAATATTCTTACATTATCATATAGCTTTTAAAGAACAAATGTGCCTTAATTTTATGAGTGTAACATCATAATATAAATCATTAAAGAACTTTAAAGATGAAAAACTGTTTATTCATTGGTGATGTTACCTAAAAATAATTTAAGTCAATATCAGTGGCGCAGCCAGGGGCTGCAGATCCTATGTCACCCCAATGATAACAATAATTATCTCTTAAACAAAGTGATGAGCAATAAATGCTCATTTTTGAACTTTGCCTACCATTATAAAATTCTGGGTACGCCACTGATATATTATGACATATCATACGATATGTCACTGTATATTTATATAATTTTTTTAAATATAAATATTTTATCATTTAAATCTTAAAACATTTGTAAAATTAAAACTTAATAGTGAGCATTTTCTTTTTTATAGTTCATAATAGTAAAATAATTTTTCGGCTTACTGATATTTTTCAATTTAAAGCTCTTTCAGATTCACAACTGATTATTATTTTTTATAGTGTTAAATTTACATACAGTTTACTAATAATATCAAAATTTTTAAGAATAATATATTATTTACATCATTTTTAATGTTACATTAAATTGTTTTAAACATTCCTATATTATTACTATCCTATACTACATTATCCTATATTTTGAAGCAACACTGTTTGTCTACTCGTTTAAAATACAGTCGGAAAGTTTGGTTTTATAATAAAAAATGACTTATTTACAAATATGAATTTAATCTTTTATTTATTTTATAAAACAATTATATTATTTTTGTTTCTTAGGATATACAATTTAAAAACTAAGTATTCATCGTAGACATTTCATTAAATTAGTTTCATTTTTCTAGACATGGTAAGCAGAAGATTTATAAAAGAGTAGGAATGAATTATCTTCTCTCTTCATAACATGACGGAATCATTTAAGTCTAGTTTCTCTCATCTTATCCATGATTGACGCTATATCTATATTCCCTTTTATATATTCGTTCCTTATGCTATCCTATCTAAGTTGATCTCCACAGCAATAGCCCTAAAATTAGAATTTTAAAATCTCTCTTGGTACTCAATTATACGCTATCTCCAAATGCTAAACCCTTATCCTAAATTACCACTTGACACGATCTCCCACATCATCTACACTCACATCAGGTATCCTTATTTCATTCTTTCTCACTAATCAAATTTACTAGTCCCTCCTTCAATTAGATATCCTCTAATGTCTCTTGGGTACTCCTTCTACAGTGTTTTTCAAAATACTCTTTCCACATCGTCATTATTGTTAGCATCCTCTTGTCATCACTTTTTATACACCTTGTATTGTGATAATGTTTACACCATTTTTCTCTAACTTTTGCAAGTCTACAGACTTTTTTTTCACCTTCCTTTGTTCGTAGTCTATCATACAGTTCATCATACCTCTTAAACTTCTCATTACTGACATGTCCATTAATATCTCCACCTATCACCATATCTTCAATACTTGATATTTCTTGTATCACCTCATCCATCTCTCTCCAAAACACTTCCTTGTCTATTTTATCACATTCTACTTGTGGTGCATAGGCATTTATTACATTCAGCACTTTTTCCTCGAATATCAATTTTAGGACTATAATTCTGCCACTTTTCCTAGCTATTTCTAATACTTTACTTTTCATCTCCTCATCTATTATTATCCCTAGACTATTCTTTGTATTGGTCTTAATGGAGTATATTTCAAGACGAATATATTACATCCATTTCCAATTTTTTTTTAATTGCGATTATGGAAATCATATTGTGAGACCGGCCCTAATGTCTCTTACCATGTTCGGACAAATTCTATGACTTAATTAAATTAATATTTTATTATTAATAAAGTTATCTACACACTATTGGAAATATGACTTCCAAGTACACAAACTACATATGTTTTTAAATCGAACCATTTCCTTTATAGAGGCTGGTTCAAAACTTAAAAATACGTATAAAAAGTAGAACTTTTACAACTTATTTTTAATTTAAAATATATACATTGATTATTTATATGTTATCTAATAATCAAACATAAATATTTTTTATACTAATTAGAAGAATTTTGTTATTATTTAGGCTATATGCAAAACTCTAATTGAAGATTTGAAATTTGCGCAAAAATGGGTTTAGAAAAATATATATTGGTCTCTAATAAAAATTCCTTGTAGACCAGTAAATTTATTTATAAAAAATAAATAATTTTTTTTAAGTATTACATAATGATTTTTAACTTTTATATACGTTTGCCATAAAATAACTACTTAATAATTTTTTATAATTTCTCCGTAAATAATACAATATAAAATTATTAAATATCAATTTCATACTATATTTAATTTGCTATATTAATATTTATTCATATATTACACTTATAAATCATAAAACTTGCAATCAGTATGTAAATAAGGAAATAGTTAATCGTGTTGATTTTGGAATAATCCATCAATTTTTTTTTAAATTAAACACTATCTACAGATTTGTATCGAAGCGTAATAGTGATTTTAATCACTGTCAGATTAAATCTAAACTAAATCCAACTATACCATGTCCCCACTATGCTGGGTTTGTTTATATATAAATACTTGCCACAAGTATTAAAATAAAAAATTTCAAATAAAATGTTCAACGAAATTTAATTTTTATGATTAATATGATTTGAAGTTAATGAGTTCCTATGTAAAATTATACATCTATACTAATGATAATATTCTCCCCTATTAATATTCAATTTTTAAATATACAGATGTTATATAAATATGTATTCACATATTTTCCGCCTCTAGCTATTTATAATTTTGTCTCCTTTCATTACGTTATGATGGAAAGGGCTCATTTTTATATATTTTCACCATAACACTACTAATTTTTCCTAAAAAAAATAGTATTTAAAAATATTTTTCATGCAAATCTATGTTTATTGATAAATCATAAAATAAATTGCTTGTAGCTATTAATATACATATCATAAATACACAATAAATAAAACTCATTTTGATAATTATTATGAAGTCAGTACGTTTTAACAACAATAAAAAAAACCCAGCACAATGGGGTTGCGGCATAGTGGGAACGTTGCATAGTTGGGTCCAGTATAGATTTAATCTGACAGTGATTAAAATCACTATCATAAGAAACGCTTCGATGCAAATCTGTAGATAGTGTTTAATTCTAAGAAATTGATCGATTATTCCAAAAGCAACATCAACTTCTATTTCCTTAATTATTCCCAGATTGGTAATTCTTTTAATTATATAGTATATAATTTTTAAAATTAATTGTTTTCAAATTATTATTGATTTTGATTTTTAATCAAAAGTCAAAAGTCTATTTTCAATTAAAATTAATTTGTAAACTTGTAAAAAATGTATTTAAAATAAATATTTCTTGTATTAATCTTTAAAAAAAATGTTTTTAATATTTTTAGAAATACTTTCTTCAAATTGAAATTTATTATCTGGTGTTTAAATGATCAGATATTTTTGGTTTTATATTTTATAGAATCACTAACATATAGTATTATAAGTGTGGCTGATCAAAATGTTACTTTACAAATCCTACCCTGATGAATGAAAATTATTATACGTAAGTATCAGACATGGATCCAAAAAGAATTTTGGATGAAGCATATCACTATTTAATTAAAGTGAGAACTATTATTTAAATAGAGATGTGTTTAGAGAAAATAATTATTTTTTTGGTGAGGGGCATTTCTTCTATACCACCCCTTTTAGCTACACCTAATAATTATACATATTTAAGTTTCAAGGTATTTTATCTGTCTGAGTTATGGTGTTATCTAATCTAGTAGGACTGGTGATATAAAAAAAATTTAATTCTTGAAAAAAAATTCATCAATTTTTACCATTAAGGTTATATTAAATATGATCTCAATAAATTTTATTAATTCATTTTTCAAATGGTTTTTTATTACAGTTATACAGCATATATTTAACTAGAGTAGAATTTTTTTTGATTTTCTATACAATCAAATAGATATAATACAAGAACATTAGATAAATCATTAAGCAATATTATTAGGAAAAATTAGGTTTGATTTGAACCTCATAAAACATTGGGGAGAAGGGAAAAAAATAGTTTTTCTGAATTAATTATAAAAATATTTTTAATTTGGTCAAATTATCATTTTTATTATTTTCAATAAACAAAATTGATAAAATAATAATTTACCACTTTTTCAAAAGAGCTCTTCATTGTCGGAATATTTTATTAATATCTCATCTTCTACCAAACTATTATAGCAAAATAATACATTGAAAGATCTATTAATTACATCTAATAAAACATTTTTATAGTTTAAAAAAATCATACTTACAATATGTTTTATAGATTAATAATAATACAACTTAAAAATTAATTTATATAGTGAATAAAGTTCGTATTATAACTTTGAAAAAATATATACAGTATACCCCATTTATATAAATTGTATTGATAAATTATTTTCAAAAATATTTTATATCATCTCAGGTTTGTTTTAAACATTTTAAAATAATTTTTGTTTACAGAGGAACTACTGCACAAAATAGAAAAAGTATTATGAATATTTTGTATATTAACAATGTAAATATTAAATGACTTTTTTCTTAAAATTTTGTAATTACCCAGTTTATAGTTTAAAAATGAAGGTATATTCAATTTTGAATCTGAAAGAGTTAATTTCAACAAATTCTTAATAAAATTTTGTTTTTTAACTATATTTATATTTGTTAAGGTACATACTCAGACATTTGTCGCAAACAATGTATGCATCAGTACACTAGGAACAGAAAAAATTCGACACCGTTAGAAAGATCATTAAAAAATATTAACAATATGCTTAATTGGATTAAGCGAAAGAAGCGTATGTTACTCAATGAGTTTCACACAAATCATTATGAAGTACCAATTAACGATAAAAATTCTGTAAGCAGTGTTGATAAATATGATCAAAGTCATTCTTTAAATGAAACTAAAATACATGCAGGACTACCAGAATCTTTTTATAATAGCACTATCAAAATACTAGAAGAATATATCAGGAATAAAAATAACAAAAAGAGTAAATCAAACAATAATTCCTGGATTAACCTAGAATTAATAAAATATATATATAATTTATTGAAAATGTCTCCACTGGAAATTGAAAATTTGCCTTTGTCTTCAACTTGTACAAACTCGAGTGTTCAAATAGAAAGAAGTATTTTGGAAATGTCAAAAACTAATTTAGAATATCATAATGAAATTTTAAATTATATTTCGAAGTGCTTAGAAAGCAATTTGAGTGATGCAAGTCAAGACCGGGCATTAAGTTCATTCCAATATATTGGTTTGTTAGAACGATTAAGTAAACTCGCCGAATACTATGCAGAAAAGGCACAAGAAATGAGAAATATTTGCTTAGAATCTCCTAGAGTAGACACAACTGTGCTATTTCAAAATGAGGTTGATCAAAGTTCAGATAGCAAACTTGGGTAAATTGTTTTTATAAAATATCTAAAAACATATAATTTTTTAAAGCAATGCTGACTTTAGGGATCAAAAATCTTCATGTAGCATATCTTCGGACTTTTCTGCTGATGGAGCCTATATTTTTGAACATTTAAGTACACTGCTGGAAAATAATGGATTAATTCGAGCTGATATTGAGTGGCCAATGTTTGGCAATGATGAAGAAGACGATAGTCGAAGCTTAACAGATCAACTCTTGGATATTAAACCCAGAATTAATATCAAGGATATTCCCAATTTCAATACTATCCAACTTGATGAAAAAAGTAGGTTATTTATATTATCAACATAGAATTATATTAAACTTTATTAACTTAGCAATTTGCTTATAAACAATTTATTTACAATAATTTTATAAATGTTTTAAACATATTATACTTCAAATACAGTGCGTAAGAAAGAAGTCCTCGTTTTGAAAATTTTTAAATGTAGAGTAAAAACGGGTATTGAAAACAAATATTTTCACTTCTAAATTACTTAAACAATTCCATTTTAAAATCAGTGATTTTTATAATTATACATTTTCGGTAAAATTTAGTAGTTTCATGAACTTTGGGAATGAGATCGAGGGGCATGTGCTCCTCATAAATACACCCTTACCAGCTAGTAAGTTTTAGTCATCTTTTTATTACTAATTTTTTACTCTATATTTGTAAATTTATAGATTCTTGTAACTTAAAATAAAATATTTTATAGTATATTTTTAAATATCCTTACAATTCAAAAATTACTCTTTAAATATCATTTTTAGTACATTTTCTATAACAAACTATTACTAATAAACAAATCTAGGCTTTTAAGAGATAACTATGGAATAATGACGCTTTCTCATGACGTAACTTACTTTGTTTTTTCACCCGAACTAAGATTTAATCATCTCAAACTAGGGAGTTCTTTCTATCACGCCTGTATAGGGTAACAACACTCGTGAGTGAACATCATCCAGTTTTTAGCAAAAAAGTTTTGTAATCTTCTGAATATAACAAACAGTACTTATAATAACATAATATATATATAAATTTAATTTTACAACAATATAATAATTTTTGATACAATATCATTTATTATTTATCCACTAGAAAATTGTAAATTTTAACNAATTTCATAGTATCTTTTGGTGTTTAAGAAGATACTATAATTAAAATATGAACTGAATTAATTTTAATGTTTTACTTTAACTAAAATAACCAATAAATAGATCCGAATTGTAGTAATTTGACGTATTGTTGAAAAAAGTAGGTCAAGTTAGAGCAGAGAAAATAAATGATAGTCACAAAAAAATATCTTCTCAGCTTTGCATCGAAGCGAAAACTTAAAATATAGTAAAATAATTTTAATACGAATAAGAAATTTCTTCTTGCAAGGGGCGACTAAAGTGATGGGATCCTTGATCTTTATTGAAGTTATTGAATCTAAATGTGATAAAAACCAAACGAGTTAAAAATTTATATTAACTTAAAAAGAATTAAGAAAAAATGCAAAAAATTCATTGCCATACGCGGGTTGGAACCTCGTACCCCAAGCGTGTAAAACATAAATTTTACCAACTCGGCAACCGTACGTTGCTTCTGTCGGTTGAAAAATTAGCTATTTAAGCTAGTTCAAATTTCAAAGTTATTTTTCTCGACTTAAAANCTTTTAAGCTAGTTCAAATTTCAAAGTTATTTTTCTCGACTTAAAAAAAGTAAACAAATTTAAATAAGTTTAACTTTCTATGCTATATTAATTTTTTATTTATATAATATTTATGAAAATCTGTACTCCCCTTGTCAGGTATTTTAAAATAAAATAAAATACAAAACCCAGAATTTTAACACAAAAATAGCATATTTTTGCATACGGTAGTCATTTTTACCATGAAGACAAATCCAGAGGTCAAATTTTTTTTTTTCACATTAAAGTATATTACATAAGCTTTAATTTAAGATATATTTAAAAGTGTCAGTATTTCCGGAATACTTTCAAAAATTAAATTGAAAATATCGTAGTAACAATACGCATGTTTAAAGTTTTGACCCCCCTTGTTAAAGGGGTATGATCCGATTTACAAAAAAAGCGTGCCAGATGAAAGGGGTATATCAATATTTATTATAAAAAAATAATAATATTGATCCATACATTTTTCCAAAAGTTATATAAAATATAAATTAAATAATATAACATATAAAATCGAGATTTTTTTCACGGAAATCGTACGTTTTTCTTTAACTTTGATGTCCGTTTTCACCACGAAGACAAGTCCAGAGGTCAAATTTTTTTTTTTCAAATTAAAGTATATTACATAAGCTTTAATTTAAGATATATATAAAAGTGTCAGTCTTTCCGGAACATTTTCAAAAGTTAAGTTGAAAAAGTTCTACTTTCTATACGCATTTTAAAAGGTTTGCACCCCCCCTGTATAAAGGGAAATGGTCCGATTTTAAAAAAAAGTATGTCGAATGAAAGAAGTATATATAAAGTATTTATCATTAAAGAATAAAGTTGATTCATGCATTTTTTAAAAAGTTATAGCAACATAATGTTAAAAAATGTAAAATATAATATCAAGAACTTTAACACAAAAATAGCAAATTTTTGAATACGGTAGTCATTTTTACCGAGAAGACAAATCCAGAGGTCAAATTTTTTTTTTTCAAATTAAAGTATATTACATAAGCTTTAATTTAAGATATATATAAAAGTGTCAGTCTTTCCGGAACATTTTCAAAAGTTAAGTTGAAAAAGTTAATTTTTTGTAAAAAAGTTACCATTTTGAAACCCCATCCTTTGGGCTGTTAAAGGGTCAAATGTTCACAAAAATATATAAAATGATAGGTAATTATCTAAGGTATCTATAAAAAAAAAAATTATATTGATTCGATCATTTTTAAAAAAGTTATGGCAATTTTAAGTAAAAAAAATTGAAAAAATATCGAAAATTAGCGATTTTTAAATTTGTAATTTTTTGGGGAAATTCCCCCGTTTACGGGGAACGAGGGAATTTTTTTCAATTTTTGAGGGTAATGTCTTCAACTAGATACGATTTGTGATCTTTTGACAAATTATTCATTAAAATCGGTAATAAATCGTAATAAATAAATAATAATTTCTAATTAACTTTTGGTGTTTAAAAAGATTCTACAATGGAAATATTTAGAATTTAATTAATTTTAATGATTATATATCTAAAAAAATTGTTAAAAAGATTTACTCAATTGAGCTTATTATAAAATTTGATTATAATTGTAAAAATTCATCGTTAAATTCAGTTGAAACTAAAAATCATTTTTTTTTCAATTTATAATTTATATNGAAAAAAATTTAAATTGTTAAGATTAATATGCAATCAGGAAATTTTATAATTACTATTTACAGTACATTTATCAGTAAAGTTCGAATTTTTAACATTTTTATCGTAATAAATAAATAATAATTTCTAATTAACTTTTGGTGTTTAAAAAGATTCTACAATGGAAATATTTAGAATTTAATTAATTTTAATGATTATATATCTAAAAAAATTGTTAAAAAGATTTACTCAATTGAGCTTATTATAAAATTTGATTATAATTGTAAAAATTCATCGTTAAATTCAGTTGAAACTAAAAATCATTTTTTTTTCAATTTATAATTTATATAGCAACATGTTACAAAAAAATTTGTAATATTATAGACTGGTAGTATGACACACAAATAGAGTTAAAAAATGAATAAATTACAAAGTAAAATTATTTACTTTTGTAATTGAATACTTTTATCATATCAAATCTAGTTTGACAATAAATACTTTAAGAATATTAGAAATTAATGATTTTAATTGTCTTTATGGAAAAAGCTGCTTATGCTACTTTTTATTTAAATAAGGAATATTTTTTCGATTTTTTAGAGTAATAACTTAAACTAATCATTAACTTAAATATTTGACGTATCGTTGAAAAAAGTAGGTCTAGTGAGGGTTGGCAAAATAAATCGTAGCCACAAAAAGAACCACATAATAAAATAATATTAACGTGAATATAAATTTCTTCTTACGAGGGGACACTATAGTGATAGGATCCTTAATATTTATTGAAGTTATTGAATCTAAATGAAATAAATATCAAATGATTTGAAAATTTTATTCTAACTCTAAAAAAATTCAAAATATTAATTGCCACAGAAAGATTTGAATCTCGTACCCTATACATGAAAGGCACAAGTATTATCGATTCGGCAACTGTTCGTCGCTTTCCTCGCATTATAAAATTAGCTATTTAAGCTAAGTCAAA
>NW_026099576.1:23682009-23733614 GCF_025091365.1 Daktulosphaira vitifoliae
ATAAGCTTTAATTTGATATATGTTTAAAGGACGCAGTATTTCCGGAACATTTTCAAAAGTTAAGTTGAAAAAATTAGTTTTTGTAAAAAAGTTGCTATTTTAAATGTCCCCTGTGAGCAGAATAAGTGTTAGATTTTCAAAAAAAATGATATCAAAAGAAAGGAAAATATCTAAGATTTCAATATTAAAAAATATTATTTGGATTTGTTAATATTTGAAAAAGTTATAGCAGTTTTAAGTACAAAAAACATCCCGATAGAAGATGATTTTTATCGCAAACATTATATTTTTTTTAAATTTCGACAGCCATTTGCACATAGAAAATAAGGTGTCAGGACAAATTTTTTTTTTTCATTTTATAGTACATAAAATAAGCTTTAATTTCATATATGTTTAAAGAACGCAGTATTTTCGGAACATTTTCAAAAATTAAGTTGAAAAAGTTAGTTTTTGTAAAAAAGTTGCTATTTTAAATCCCCCCCAATGTGAAGGTGAAGTGTTAGATTTTCAAAAAAATGATATCAAATGAAAGGAAAATATCTAAGGTTTTATTGTAAAAAAAAATTATGTTGATTTGTTTATTTTTGAAAAACTTATGGAAGTTTTAAGAAAAAAAATGACAAAATTTACCGATTTTTAAATTTGTAATTTTTTTGGATATTTCCCCCGTTTACGGGGAATGAGGGAAATTTTTTCAATTTTGAAGGGTAATGTCTTCGGCTAGATACTATTTGTGATCTTTTGACGTATTGTTGAAAGAAATCGGTCCAGTGGGAGCTGAGAAAAAGTGGCAACGGACATATAAAAAAAAAAAACACATCATGGTAAAATTAATACCTTCTCAGCTTCGCATCGAAGCTAAAATAGCTAGTTTTTTATAAATTTGTTGGCCTTCAATATTTACCGCCCCTTAAAATATGCCGCTGTAGACAGTTGCCTATATTGCCTGCATATAAATACGCCGTTGTGTATTAAACTAATACATGTTTAATCGTATTCATTATATTAATATAATGATATTAATAACATTTTCCGTGTCAAAAGACATGATAGATAGAAGACAAAAGAAAATGAATCCTAAATAATACATGAAAATAAATTGAATGAGCCCTCACGTGTCTGAAAATCGCGGCGTTTAATAGCCTGTGTGAATGATAACATGCGATTTGTATTAATTTTAGCGATCGGTCAAGTCCGAACGCGTGTTTTTGTCATAGTGTGAATGGTATAATTTAAATGCGTTTTATATAAAGCGATTAATCGCTGCGTTTAAACGCCTAGTGTGTACGAATTTTGGATAACTGGTAACGTCATCCATATAATTTTTATAATTAACTGCGTGTACGCTCGTTGTTATCAGTTGCTATAAAAGTATAATTGCTATTATGTTATTTTCATTTCTATTTTATAATGCAACCTTTAAAATAATGTTTTATTTTATTATATTTAGTTTGACAATTTTTTTTACCTACGACTAGTGGGTTACATCCCCACCACCAGCACCCATGAACCACCAAATATGGTAAGTAAATGTCTAATGTAACCATAACAACAAAAAAGTATTAATCCATACATTTTTAAATAATAAACTGATTTTTATAATTATTTTTTTGGGAATTTCCCCAAAAAATTCTTTACGGGGAACGAGAGAAACTTTTTCAATTTTTAAGGATATCTTCGACTAGACACGATTTATAATCTTTTGACATATTGTTCATTAAAATCGGTCCAATGAGAACTGAAAATAAATGGTAACAGACAAAAAACACATTGTAGTAAAATTAATACTTTCTCAGATTAGTATCGAAGCTACAATTACAATTATAAATATTTTTAGATAATTTTAATTTTGATTTGTCAGTTTTATACGTCAAATTTCTAAACGACTTCAGTTTATTTAAGTGTACTTAACTATTCATTTGAAGTTTCAAATACGATCGTTGATAAACTAAATTTTATCAGATGCGTTAAACAAGTTTGAAAATCTTATCAAGACGACGGTGTTTTAATCTAGTTTACATGATAGTATCTAATAAAAATAAAAAACCGCTATAAATTTAATCTTTGAAATAATTATACTGAAATTTAATTAACTAATTTGACATATAATAGTATTTTAAACCATTAAGTGTAAAAATTTCAATCAAATTTAAAAAATAAAACTATTGCTCTTTAGATGAGACATAACTGGTTAAAACGCTATTAAACTGTATGCAATAAAAAAAACTTTATATTTTGTACACATTATAAAGTACTTTTTTTTTTATCATTAATATCAGTTATTAATTAAACATAAAAATATCAATGCAAGCATAATATTACAGAAAATAAAGAGGATAATATATATCTCAACACTCAATCATTTTACTTTATTTACATAGCTTAATAAAATCAATGTGTACTAACTAAACATGTTTTGTAAATAAATACACAAGATTATTTGCTCAAAATCCTTAATTTACAGAACATTATCTAAGTTACAGAAAAAATATAATATAGTTCGCTTAGTATATTTATAAATAATAAGTAAATTGAAAAATAATTTTACACTTAAGTGGTTTCAACTAAATTAGTTATTTTAAACGATTAATATGGTTTTTTTTGTTTATAATTAAAGATAATAAAAATAAAATAAAATCATTTCTATGATAGCTAATAACCAACTAAGATATAAAAACATGAGCACAATTTACAACAATATTTTAAGAACTGAGAAGCAGAAAAAATTAACAAGTGAAAAATTTATGTTTAAAGGGTATAATATTTTTCATAAGCTAACCAACTTAATTCCACAAAAAATTTTTTATAATATATATATATATAGAATATAATAAAAAGAAAAATAATGATTTATTTACATTTATCTATTGCACAGCGACTACGCTCTCTTAAGTGATAAAAATTTATAATATATTCTCCTTTACGACAAATGGGAAAAATGTGTCAATTTGTGTTACGAAACTGGTAAGGCTTCGATATCAGAATTAGAAAAATAAAATTACTATACCGTTAATTAAAGAATGTACACATTATTACATGACTACAGTGGAAGTTTATTTATATATATTTAAATATATATATATATATGTAAGTAAATATATATTTATTTTTTAATAAATATATACTTAATAATGGTACATTCAATATTCTTATGCGCTATTGTTCAAATTAATCCTAATTAAATTTTTTGGATTTTTTCTCCGACGACTACTGGATTGTTGCGTCTGATTTCTTGTGCTCCAAGTTCTCTATAATCAAATGAACAATTATGCTTGTCCGAGTATCTATGAATGCCACAAAATAGGCCTCCACAACGACATTCAAAACCTACAACATAAATTAACTATTAAAAACTTGATGCTTAAATCAAACCATTTATTTATAGTAGGAATTGATAATTATTAAAACATTAAAGGAAAGACTAAAAGAAATTTACCTGTAAGACCGACTTTTTTACGGCACATGGCACATCGGTTTTTCTTTTTAGATTTATCTTTATCATCTTCATCATCTTTTTTACCATCATCCATAAGACTACTATCATTTGAACTACACGCAAGTCCATTGTCTATCTATAACAATAAAATAACAACTTTTATTATGTATAACTTATGTATAAAACTTTAAAGTAATTTAATTACTTACATCTTTTTTAGAGTCTGGTACCAAAATTGGAGATGATACTGGTGGTATTTGCAAAACTGGTATGGTAGGTATAGCAGTTTCCATCATAGTCTGAGCATTGACTGAAGGTGGTGATGGAGCTGTCTGAGGTGGAGCTTGTTTCTTTTTTAATGCTTCTTTGTAACAAAGAGAACATAAACCATCTGTTGATGGATTTCCATAAAAACCACAACCACCTCGACAAAGTGCTTGCATAGAGTTGGATTCTCGTTCCATTTTATAATTATAATTTTTAATGTATTATTACTATAATGATAATCTGAACGGCTTTTTATCACCAACAGAAATTACCTAAACAAATAAATAATATGTAACTTAGTAACAGGTAACTAAAAACAAACAACCAAAATTTCAATGGGATAAATAATAATACCAAGACAATTTTTTAGGAATTATTTAAATTTACCTTAATATTGTATAACCATACATGTTAAACATTAAATTACAAAGTCTAATTGCATTAAGGTACAGACAAATTTAGATTATTTATATTTATTCTTTTATTTTTCATCTATATTATACACACAATACTAATAAGAAAGCATAATTAAATGTAAGTTAATCAAAGAGTTTTAATATTAAAATCATTATTCATAAAATGTACAAAATATATCAAGAAATTTTTAATAGTTCTTTCATTTAAAATTAAATCAATTTATATATCAAACAAGTTTCACCTCAAAAAAAAAAAAGACTATTTGTTGATAAAATAGTTGATACTATTTAAGAAAAATAAGACTATAATTAATTATTTATATAAAATATTTAAGAAAATATCATATATATATATCATTGATACATACCTAAATAATGCTCATTTTAATTTAATTTTTTAAATAATATATGTTTATATTATATTCATACCATAGAAATAATATTTACCTTTAACGTCACGCAAGTGTAATAGTTGATTGATTTATCACAGGTTGTGAAACAGATGAATAATATTGCATTATAACTTCCAAATAATGTCACGAAAACATTGGCCCTTTTTTAATAAACATCTGAAAATCGAAAAATGTAAATAGTATATCAATTAACAACTCAAAACTAGTAAAAAATTGTTTTCTATTAGAAAAATATGCCTATAAAATTCAGATTTAATTTTTAAACATTATTACCATATTTTTTAACACATTGACGGGCACTACTGCTACAGTAATAATATATTTTAATATATACTATTATAAACGTAAGATAAAAAAAAAAATTCACCAAGTATTACATCTATAGCCATAATATTATTATTAGTTCTATAAGAGAGAAAAAATGTTATTTCCATGTCACAGTGCAGTAATATTTTCTCTACAAGTGTCCATCAATATATTAATAGAAAAATACTTCATTATTAAATAAATGTAACTTTAAAAACCAAATGAAATTAGGATTTCTTTATATGATTAAGACAAATTTTATATTAAGCAGTGCAACACATAGCTTTATAGTTTCATATTCCTTATAAAAAGTATCACAATAAAACTATCAATTGAAATGTCAAAAGTTAAGAATTAACATGATAAAAAAAAATAGCAAAATGCTATAATAATTCCAAAAAAATTTTATAAGATATCTTACTAATAGTAAAATTTGTATAAAAAGTAATTAATGTAAACCATAAAACTTGTAATTTTTAACACATATTAAATAATTATTTATAAGTACCAAAATAATTAATATTTATTACCATATAAATTACTCTTATTTTAAAAAAGGCATACTATAATATAATTATAATTTAACTCTATATTAAATTTTAATAATAATGTGATATAAAAATTACTTAACATAATTATACTTACATATCTAAATAGTGAAATCAATTGAAAAACAGCCTACTATCTCAAATTTTTTAACACTGACGTAGTAAATATATTTTCTGAAACAAAAATAATAGTTAAGTAAAAAATATTTGAAAGAGTTATAAAAATTTAATCAAATAATATAATTTATTTGATAAAAAAAAGTTTTATATTTAATTGGATTCCTTTTTAAATGAATATTTTGGAGAATCATTTTCTTTTGATTGATCAATAGAAAGTCAAAAAAATAATTATTGAATACAACACACAACTTCAAAAGTAAAGAGATTTCGCGAAATAATGTCAAATTCATAAATTAAACATTTTTTGAGACATAAAATGAATATTGTCAATACCATGTTCTTTGTTAATGAACCTACCTTTTGTTACCTGTCGCAATATATGAATCACTAAGCTAGGAAATTACTACTAAATGTTAATTTTACGCACAAAATCTATATTTCCTGGTATAAGCATCAAAGATACTTATAATTATTATTCAACGACCATTTTACTCAGAAAAAACCCATAGCAATAAAGAACATAATATTTGAAACAAAAATCCGTATAGCACTACGTCACTATCAAAATAACAGCAATAAACAAAACAATTTATCGATTAGTTCTTAATAAGTCTAGTTTACAAAAAAAATCATTATAGACTGTTTAGTTCTTTGTGCTTAAAATAACAACAAAGACTATGAAGTATTACGTCGTCTACTGATTAAGAAGAACAGTAGTGTTAACGTGCGCGTTACATTTGCTATTTTGATACCGACAAACAAAAAGATACCTTAGTAAATTATTTGAAAAATTATTTAATTTTTCAAAATTATTTAATGGTTCATAGAAAATAAATAAGTTATCGGTTTATTAATTCGTAATTGTATTAATCACACGTATTGCGATGTAAATAAGACTAAGAGAAAGGTGGGGTTGCTACGATTAAAATGCTCGAAAACAGATTACTGCGTTGCATTTAAAAACTCATCTTTGTAACTCGGCAAATTGGGTCATAAACACAAAAAAAAAATTAGTGCCCAATATTTCAATACACCAGAAGAAATTTAACATACAGATACAATGTGTAATAACAACACTCTGGTCCGTCAAGGACGTGTGGCGATATTGGCCTCGGGCCCCGCCGTACGGAAATCTTTAGTCGCCAAATGAGAACTCGGGCTCACAATTTTCACCTCCTATACACACAATATAGTAAAAATAAATTGTCATAGACGAAAAATGCGTATAATTGTCTTTTCACTTAATATAATTAAAAATTCCGTAACTAATGACGAATTACGCGCAGTTACCGTGCAGTAAAATGGCGACGGTCAATCTGTTGATCGACAGGCCCACAAGATAAAATGTCTGCCGTGTAGGTAGTGCATGTGTACTTACAGTTGTTTGGTCGTCGTTACGTTTCTTCTAGCTGTGCAACTATGAAAACTACACCTGAGATACACCACTAACGCGATGCGAATATTTCGCCTATCGAAGCAATTGTGTTTTACAAAACGCACAGCAGAGAATACGGGACAAGGATTGAAAAAATGTTAATCACACTCGGGGGCCACGCAACACTCGTCGAACTCGTCAGGCGAAATGACGACAAATCAGAAACACGTATGATATCACAAGCGAATACGAACAGAGCATACAAAAGGATGTTCGCCCGAGCATGCGCGTACATACAATGACTCGTCGTTTTCCGGGGTGGGAAAGGCTGTCAGTGTGACCATACTTAGGGAACAAAAATGATTTAACTCTGAACAAATATAAACTACCGATTATCAGATGTTTTATGACGATGTTCTCCGAATAATATGATATAATAATTATAATACGATAATGAAGCACGGAAGATTATTTTATGCATTTTATTACCACCGTGTTTGTTAGCATGCGTAGTCGTTATTTTCTGCTCTTTCTCCAGGTTAGCTTATAGTGGGGATATTAATAACTATTAACAATAAATAATTATTCGTACGAATTGTCCAAAATGAATAGTTCGATTGGGCATCGCAAATACAAGACGGGAAATAACCTTGGTGGATGTTAGTACCGTGTCCTTTAAACCATACTAAATGTCGTTTCTACATGGTCATACTTATTTTATAAACCCTAATACAGCCAAATAAGTAGTTTAATAATTTTTTTAATAGATATGTTGTAAAATTTACAAAAGTATAACGTGTTTGTTTTTTAGGCACACCTTTTCACACTACTTCATTCGAGGCCCTTATATAAGGGATCTTGAGAAAAAATACTATCCCTCGTAAAAACTTCTCTAGAATATAACTTACTTAAAGTGTCTTTAAATATGCTATTATTATAATCTAACATCAAATGAAATTTATTATCTATTGTAAAGCGTGTAAAAAAGAAATGAGTCAAATAATGGAAATTATTATTTTTTTAAATACTTAATGTATATAAAAACACAAAAACAAGAATTATTCGATCAAAATTACTAATATAATATTTGCGAATTCTGAATAATTATTATTTTTCAAAAAAGTTAAATTATAATACTTTATAAGATACTCTATAAGAAATAGACTAAAGAAAAATTGACCCGGAAAATATTTCAAATTAGATTTTAGCTTATTACCAGTATGTAATCTCACAATTTTAACGGATTAGTTCCTATGTATGTTAGAATACAGTGTTAAGAAATAATAAGGAAAGGTGATTTATTATAAACAATAGGAATATTGACCACCTCCATAACAATTTTAATTTGTAGTTGATAGTCTTTTTATAAGTCGCCATATCTGAACAGGAATAACTCATTAATTGCCATTATTCACCATAGACATTTAACTATATATTGACTTAAATAGAATCAATAATTATTAATAATACAATCAAGCATTAATACACATTGTTAATTGATAAATTAAAGAGAATAATTGGCGTCTACTATTAAAAATTAATTAAAGATTGTCATAACCTAAGATACTTATGAGTTAGTATATCATCAGCTAATACACTTATCTGGTGAAATCGAATTAATAAAAATATTTAAAATAACCTGCAAACCATTGTACATGTTAAAGTATAGCGAAATAACACAATAACTAATTATAGTAAATTTAAATTAAACAGATTGTATTTGTAGAAAAAATTATCAGCGATGGGAAAGAACGCGTTCACGTGAACGTGTTTAAATTATATAAACTATACACGAATGTGTTTAAATTTTAGAAAATGAACTTGAACGTGAACTTAATTCTTTAAGTAATTATTTCTTTATTCTTCATTCTTTTTGTATGAACTTTAATGTTTTTGAATCGATCATTGCAAAGTTCATTTCTCTAACATCTACCCCGTTTAAGTTTATAAAAAAATAAATATCTAGAATTTAAAATCGATGTTGATTTTACATTAATTTTTATGAAATAATATTATATATTAGCGTGGTAAAATCTTATAAGATCGTTGTTAGTACAATCACAGAGTAGATAATATATTTTATCTATTTTAATGTACTATTGTCATGACACAGAATTCAGAATGAATGAATGCATTTATACTAAGGTAGATGCTGTCAAAAATCTATTGTTAACTAATTAAGAAAACAATATCATAAAATATAAAGCTAGCATTGATCAGAGAGGTGTTGAAAACACCGATAGCTTTCCAGTAGTGACGTATGTATGAGTAGTTCTAGGGGTTTAACCCCCTCCCCGAAACAAGCAGAGATATTTAGTGGGAGCATCACCCCATAGAAGTCTGTTATCAATCTATATTACAAACCTACCCGAACTAAAATCTTGCGTACGCTACTACATCCCTAAAATTTTGTTCAAATTTCGTCATTGCTATAATAAGACTAATAGTTTCTACCTTTTAGATTTAATGAATAAAATTAAAGCTGTGATAGATTGGTCCACTAAGATACCGAAATGTTCTCTATGAACCGGTCGTCGTTGACACAATTTTAGTTTTTAGCTTCGATGCGAAGCTGAAAAGGAATTAATTTTACTCTGATTTGTCTTTTTTTTTTGCATCTGTGTACGCTCAATCTCAGCTCGCGGAATCGATTTTGATGAACAATACATTAAAAGATTACAAATCGTATCTAATCGGAAACATTATCCTCAAAAATTGAAAAATTTTTTTCATTTCCCGTAAATCGGGGAAATCTCCAAAAAAATTACAAATTTAAAAATCGCTAATTTTAGAAATTTTTCAATTTTTTTTTAAATAAAACCATAACTTTATCAAAAATGACCAAATTAATATAATTTTTTATAGATACACGAGGTATTTACCTATCATTTAATATACTTTTTTTTATAAATCTATGTACTACATTATACAAACAAATGTACTACATCTCATATACCTTAATTCACGTGATGAATACATGTGTAATATAACATACACTTAGATAGGTATATAATAGACAAGTAAAATTTGCCACACTAAAAAACGATTTAAGAAACACGTACAAAAAATAATTATATATACCATGTGCAAAATACAAGGTCTCCGTAATACATGTTAACGACCATATAAACACGAAATTTAATATAAATTGATTGTCCCTTTATTGCACAATAGTCAGTTGCTTTATGTATAGTAACTGTATTTTCGTTTTCCGCTGATTTATGACGTGTTTGTTAACTGTTATGACGTAATAATTATTCGTTTAAACGCTGGACTGCAGCCGCAATTATAAATATGATGTTCTATGAGACTTTGTTTTATACATTTAATGCGTATATTTATACAACACGTATATTCATGTATATCAGTCAGTGACCATTGTGAACGAAGGGCAAGGGCAAATTTCTAAACAACGCTGTTATAACTATTATTTATTTTCGCAACAAAATCTACGCACTAAAAACATTTAAAAATACAAACAAAGCGCTGTTATCCAAACTCAGATTATAAAACAAAGCGTTACGTCGCATTAATTCTTAAGCAGAAAAAAAAACAAAGAGGTTTTTTTTAGATCGATGAATGAATTTTTACATTTTCTGATATTTACTTGATAAAGGTACTATTATATAAGAGTCATCCTAGAAATATCTATCACTGATATCGGATGTGTCGAGTAAATTTTGATAACTAAATTACCTTAAGATAACGTCACACAGCCGTAATTTTGGGCTTAAAATCTATCAAAAGTATAATCTTTATTACATGGTCTAAAATGATCGTAGAAATTTGAAATGTTGAGGATATTTAAAAAACAATATTTTGAAATGTTTGTAATGAGCTTTTCTTTCTTGAGATTTATAGTTTGGCCGTAACATTTTTGGTAAAGATATAGTTTTTTTTTAACTTAAACAGTTCATTGGTGAATAGTGATATATTAAAAAGCCCATTACACAATCATTTCCAAATGTTACATTTTTCGCCTTCCCGAAATTTTAATACTCGAAGATGAAATCTAACAGGATATGATCATTTATAAGTCAAACATAAAAATGAAGGATAAATGTAAAAAACTGCGTTTTTAGTCGAGTGGACAAAAATCGTACCACAAACAGCGAATTGTCGTCGTTGTCCGCGGCGTTATCTTAATGACCTATTATAGCGGCGTTTTCAATTCTCCAAAATATAGAAATATTTATTTATATGCAGCAGTAAAACATTATTTGATTTTGTAATTATCAATCAATTCTGTCTATCGATAATATCAAGATGTATAAAAATTTTCTTACAGATCTAATAAAGTTACGGCAAATCCATGTTTTTTAGTGTAGGTACTTGGCGTGCTCAGATATCGATAATTTTTTTTTTTATATGAAAACTATCTGGACACCGTAGAAATTATTGGCGTAAGCTAATCGCGGTTGTCCGCTCGCCGTGACCTTTGAAGTTACAACGTCTTTAACGAAAACATTTATAGTAGCCAGTGTATTATGATTTAATATTAGTTCTTATTGGACCAATATTTTTGTATAATACATCAAAAGATTCCAAATTATATCTAGTTAAAATTATAACACAAATATTAAAAAAACTACCTTTAAGATTTTTATTTAATTTTGTTTCAAGTATAAATATCTTTAAAAATTAAACAATTGTTAAAAACGGTCAATTTTAATATTTTTTTTAAGTTTCAACTTGAATTTAATGTATTTTAAATAAATAAAGTTATTACAATATTGTGATACTTTACACAAGTACCTTTACCATTTCAGGTACCTATTATTAACTTTGTAAGTAGGTACTATAATTATAGTAACAAATACTATAACTAGTATTTGTTTTGTATACATAGATAATGAATTTTCAAGCTTGAAATATAAAAAATTGTTATATTCTTAGAGGGTCTGTCTCCCCTCAAGTCTCTTCCTGATTTCTGTTCATGGCTATATGTAATTATAGCATATTTAGTAAAGAATGAAAAAAACCCGATATATATTCTAAAAATACTGATCAATAATAAACGGTTAGCAGGGGGCGAAACTATCCCACATTCCAAATAATTCGTCCTTGTAATTATATTATTAGAGTAATACACTTAATTATTAATAATATATTTATTAAACAAATTTTAAATTGTTTATTTGCAGTAATTATATTGTTTATTAGTAAGATTAAATATTGTCATTTAACATCCAATCCATACTATTTAGTTACAGATCTAATTCAATACAACATCAGTATGTATTGAATACAATTTAACATTCAACAATATAACTTAACAAGTTGTATAGATTTAATTAAAAAAAAAAAACAAAATAAACATGTACAATTAATTTTTAAGTACAGTAAATTAATATTGCTAATCAATAAACTCAATTAAAAAGTTAAATAAAACTTTATATTATCATACTAAAAATTAAGAGGCTTGTTCATAATTTTAAACATAAACATAAAAAAAAAAAATTAAAGGAGTTTGCAAAATTAGTTGTTTTAATGTTTCAACTGTTTAAAGTTTATCTAATTAACACTGAAAAAAAGAAATGTATTTGCATAAAAATTTTAATAGGCCAAGTAATTAAATATATACATAGCAGAAACTTGTAAAGTATATTTTCAACAATACAATATTTCATAAAAAAGTCCAACTTCTTTATTATACACAATTTGAGAAATGTAATTCAATGGGCTGTTTTCCCAACTAAAATTCTTAGTTTTAAATAAATTAAGAAAATAAAATAAAGAAACAAAAAAAAAAAANATAAATTAAGAAAATAAAATAAAGAAAAAAAAAAAAAAAAAAAAACCAATATACATATTTTATGATATTTATACATTTATTATCAAGTATCTTCACAAGTGCTAGATGGTTTATTTCTTGATACCAATGGTCTAGCCCATTCAACAAATTCATCAATTAAAACTGGCCAAGCTCCTTCTTGGTCATACTCAGTCATTTCATCATCAATGACACATGCAAATTCAAGTAACAGATTCCAGGTATCTCTAGGTATAGATTTATTATGATGCTCCTATAAACAATATATAATACAAGTCTAAATATATAATAAATAGTTTTTAAAAATATATTTATCAGTAAAATTAATAAAGTACTTTATTCTCGTGGTATTTCAGTAAAAAATTAAATAATAGACTTATTTCTTTATTTTATGTAATTGTTTATACTACGTTTTTTTAATTCAATTATTTTTAACAGGTAAATAAAAATATTTG
Source organism: Daktulosphaira vitifoliae (assembly GCF_025091365.1). NCBI lineage: Eukaryota > Metazoa > Arthropoda > Insecta > Hemiptera > Phylloxeridae > Daktulosphaira > Daktulosphaira vitifoliae. The sequence continues at coordinate 23,695,119 of NW_026099576.1, forward strand.
AATTCATCAGAGTCATAAATAGAGTTTGGCCCATACTCATCATCCTTATCTTATTCTCATGTACAAATTAATGAGATAATGATAATAATATTTTGATAGTTTATGAAACCAGGAAGTTTAAATTGGTCTATTATTATTTTAGAGTTAATTACATAATAAAATATTTCATAATGCAGTCCATAAACATATTTCAAATCTTCTATATTATATTGATAGTGTGTCTATGATACAGACAGCAAATTTAGTTTTCTTACAATATGAGGTATGACTATTAAGGGGTTAGAAGTAGTGAGGTGTAAAAAATGAGTATTTATAATAATAATTATCATGTTATCAACCTAAATGAAAGTGTATCAGGCTTTGAATCACAAATGAATGGTGGCCTACAGGTTCATGATTTAAATTACAATTTCTGGGTGTAAGATTATTATATTTTTAATGTATGACCTGTCTGCAGCAAAATCCTAAATATGCTAATGGTACATCTTATAAAATGAAGCATTTATAAAAATATAAATTTCTTTTTAATTATTAACGATTACTTTTTTTTTTAAATACTATCACTTACTCTTAAAAATTGACACCATAATTCAAGAAACCTGAATCTTCCAACAAATATTATGTTCCAATAAGTAATGGCCATATCTAAATCAAGACCTTTCTGGCCAATATTTTTGGCATAATTAAAAGCAAAATAGTAAAAATCCTTGAATTTAGGAGCATCAGAGAGTTCTCTTTCTAATGTTGGTAACCTGAGCCTAAGCTTTTCTATTGAATCTGATCTAAAGAAGTAAATAATAATTGTTAATAAATAAATTTAAAACTTTAGAAAAAGTTACTAATATTTAACTTTTTAATATACAAAATTTCTTGAAAACAAAAAAAATTTTAAATTTGCATAAATAAAAAAATTGTTTAATTTAATAAACTCTACAATAATATGTAATAAAAAAAAATTTATTTATTTTATCTCTTCAGAATTAAAATATCTTAACTTTAATTGTCTTTAATAGGAATTTTTTTGGTGTTAAAATATTTTTTATTCAATGAATCGTTTTTTGTTATTGCTTGTTAAAGTTTAACGTTTTTTTAACAATTTTCTATTGATAATTTTCTGTTTAGTATACAGTAATTGTCATATATTTATGATATGACACATAAACAAGTTTTAGTTATAATTCTTGTTATCATATCTGTCACTTATAACAGTAGGAATAATTATCAATGATAATTTATAGTCCATAAAATAGATTATTGTTTCCTCTAGTATTATAAGGTCCAAATTAATGATGAATTTCTATTTTAAATGTAAATCAATAAATATATTTTAACCCAAACAATTACTTTGATAAAAAAAATTTATCAAAATAAATTTCTAATTTAAACTAAAATATATAATAATTAAAATAGAAGTTTTCATTAAAGAAAATTAAAGTTTAGCTTTTTTATCACTGAAGAGATGACAAAAATATTCTTTAATTACATATTATTGTACAGTTTAATGAATCAAACAATATTTTTCTTTACAAAAATTGAAAATATTTAAATGAATAAAAAAGTGATTAGATATTACTATCAAAATCTAAACATTTTAACTAATATTATTAATTTATAATAAAAATATTAATATTTTTATTTTTGAATATTGTAAGAAATTTTTAAACTGTTATTCAATGAAATCTTCTTCTTCTTCCTCGTTTTAATCCCAATTACTTGGAGTCGACAGCCCTTATCCTAAACTTCCACTTGATACGATCTCCCACATCAGCTGTCCTCATATCACATTCAATAGCATCCCTCCATCTCTTTTTTGGTCTTCCTCTACCTTTTCTTCCTTTAACATTCATTTCTATAACAGTTCTTACAGCTTCCGATTCATATCTCCTCATAACATGACCAATCATTTAAGTGTTTTCTCTCATCTTATCCACAATTGATGCTACACCTATACTCCTTCTTATATGTTCATTCCTTATCCTATATTTTCTCTCCACTCATCCATCTAAGCATTCTCATCTCTGCTACACTCATTCTCTGCTCTACTTTCTTATTAACAACCGCCTAACACTCTGAACCATATATCATAGCTAGCCTCACTACAGTCTTGTAGAATTTACCTTTCAGTCTCATTGGAATTCTTTTATCGCATAAGACGTCAGATGCTTCTCTCCACTTCAATCACCCGCACTTAATTCTGTGTCTTACATCCTCGTCAATACCACCACCATGGCACCTCTCCTTGTATTTCTCTAGTAATTTTATCCATCACTATAGGAATAAGTAAGGGCTTAGAGCAGAACCTTGGTGCACTCCTACTCTTACTCAGAAACCTTCTGTTACTCCTCCTACGCTCTTTTATCCTGGTACAAGTGCCATTATACATATCCTCTATTATATTAATGTACCTTTTCTCATTAATGCCCATTAAAAAATCTCTCTCGGTACTCTATCATACGCTTTCTCCAATACATACAAAATATGTATTCATATACTCAAATACCATACACAGCTTTTTCTTCTTTTCCCTAAACTTTTCTATTAGTTGTCTCACACAAAATACTGGCTCCATTGTTGACTTACCAGGCATATATCCAAACTGGTTTTTAGATACTGATGTCTCATTTCATATTCTCTTATCTATTACCTTTTCCCAAATTTTCATATGACTCATAAGCTTTATGCCTCTATAATTTCCACACTCCTGTATGTCACCTTTACCTTTAAATACGGCACCACAATACTATTCCTCTATTCATTTGGAATTTTCCCTTCTAATAAGATTTTATTTAAAAGTTCCTTCAACCATCTTATGCCAACACCACCTAATATTTTCCATACTTCTACCAGCACTTCATCTGGTCCTACTATATTCTTTTTCAATGATGCCACAGCCTCCCATACCTCTTTCTCACTAATTAAATCTACCTGTCCCTCATTCCACGAGATATCCTCTAATATCTCTTTTAGGTACTCATCATTCTGTAATTTTTCAAAATACTATTTCCAACTTTTTTTCACATCATTATCACTCGAGAGTACCTAATTATCAACACTTTTTATACACCTTAATGACAATCTTTAAACCTTTTCTCTCTTACCTTTGCAAGTCTATAGATATCTTTCTCGCCTTCCTTTGTTCCTAGCCTATCATACCTCTTAAACTTCGCCTTACTTACTGCACATTTGAATTCTTTAAACAAGCGTTTATACTCTATCCAGTCTTCTCTCCTTTTGTTTTTCTGCCATACTTTGAATTGCTTTTTCTTACTTTCTATTATTTTTTTGAACGTCCTCATCCTACCACCAGGTTCCCTCGTTTCCTAGCATTCTACTCCTACTCTCACCAACAATCTCCTTTGCAGTATTTTTTACACAACTAGCAAATCTATTCCACACATCATTTATGTCTCCCTCGACATTCCATACGGTCTCTCTTTTACCGTCTTTACAAATTCTTTTTCATTTTCCCCTTTCAATTTCCACCACCGGATCTTCAATTTTCCCCCTCTATTTCTTCTATTTTTATTTAATCTCTTCCGGTACACCACAACTCCATTACCATCAGTCTATCTTGTGTAGTTACACTCTCGCCTGGTATAACTTTACAATCTTTTACTCGCTTTACGCTTTCTCTCTTCCACATAAAATAATCAATCTGTGATCTATTCCTCCCACTCTTATAAGTTATATAATAATCTTCCCTCTTTTTAAAATAAATATTAACCACAGAAAGATCATACGATACTGCGAAATCCAAGATTCTTTCTCCAGCCTCATTTTTCCCACTAAAACTACCATACCCTCCATGTAATCATGGAGGGTATGGCTTTCATATCCTCTCCTCTCATTACTTACATGTATATCCATATCTGCACCTATCACTGCATCCTCATTGCCAGGTACTCCTTACATCACCTCATTCATCTCTCTCCAAAACACTTCCTTGTCTATTTTATCACATTCTACTTGTGGTGCATAGGCATTTATTACATTCAGCACTTTTTCCTCGAATATCAATTTTATGACTATAATTCTGTCACTTTTCCTAGCTACTTCTAATACTTTACTTTTCATCTTCTCATCCATTATTATCCTTACACCATTTTTTGAACTAGACTTAACTGAGTATATTATTTTATAACCCTCACCTATTACTCTCAATTAGTCGCCTCTTACGACTGGCAGAGGGGCCATGGAAGTATTCTTATCCCCCATTCACAGGGAAATGTTATTCAATAAAATACTAACAAAAAAAAAAATGTTGTAAAGTTACAAAAAAACTAAATTTAGCATGACTTTTTGAATAAATTGTGATAATTTATATAAACAATAAAATGTATTAACTACAATAACATAAAATATTAAAAAATTAAAAAATTACAAAATATTTCGAGGATGCTATTGAAAATACTGGATGAGAGATGTTAAGGAGTACCCATTATTTCCCCCCATATTTAATATTAACAAAATTCTAAGTATGCCAACAAATTCAACCTATATTTACCCCATTTTAGTCATGCCATTGATAAATTCCTGTTTGGTAAATTCACACTGAGCAGCAGCTTGACATTTCCAAGCAATGATAAGTACAAGTATAGAATCAGGAGGTAATATAAGATCTTCTAGTAACCGCATAACACCATCTACATTAATTTTATTTGGTTCTGTTGGATCTGAAATATAAAAGAAACTATTTTGTAATGAAAATACAATTTATAATAAGTATTTTTAAACAAGAGTTTTATAAAAAAATTAATTGAAAAATTACTCTTAAAAATATTTAATGTCAGTTAATAACTAAAGTAATTGAATATTATAATTAAAAATGAAGTACAGGTAAAGGTGTACTTCACCTAATCTTGCCAAGTTAATCAGGACAAGAATATAATTTTTATTTGTTAAAAGTCATGAAATTAAAAGTTTAATTTCAAATGCATTTTAATGAAAGTACTGACAATACAGGTAAAAGGTAGTCATTGTAAAAATCAGAAATTCATTGAAAAAGATATGATAGAAATTATTATTTGAATTAAAAAAGTCAAATACAAGTTGAAACTTTCAATATTAGATTTTATTATAGTTTTCATGAGGATATAATCTTGTATTAAAAAAATGTATCTGTATTTTAGCTTTATATCAAAAGATACATATAAATACATAAAGAAATAAATAAAAATAAATGCAAAAAAAAAAATAAAATCTAGCACAGTGGAATCGTATCATAATGTAGATGTGGCATAATAAGAACTAGTATAGATGATATCTGACAGTGATTAAAGCACTCTCATAAAAAACACAATAAAAATCTGTAGATAGTGTTTAATTTTTAGAAGGAATTATTTAATTATTTCAAAAGTAACATGAACTCCTATTTCCTTATATATATCCTCATTATAAGTTTTATGATTTATAATTATAATATGGTTATGGTTAATATGGTTTTCGTTATGTTATGAGAAGAGAAGAATCGGAAGCTGTAAGAACAGTTATAGAAATAAATGTTGAAGGAATAAGAGGTAAAGGAAGTTAAAAAAAGAGATGGAGGGATGCTATTGAATATGATATGAGGACAGTTGATGTGGGAGATTGTGTCAAGTGGTAGTTTAGGATAAGGGTGGCCAACCCCAAGAAGTTGGGATTAAGAAGAGGAAGAATAAGAAGATGATTTATAATTATAATATATGAATCAATATTTATTATAGTAATTAAATTTAGTATTGTAATTTTTACAGAGAAATTATAAGTTATAATATAGTTGTATATTTTGTTAGTTCTATGGCAAACATGTATCAAAAATATAAATATAAATTTATCAAAAAAAAATATAGAATTAAGAAAGTTAACGGTCTTAATTTAATTATTATGACTTTTGTTAGTTAATTATTATAACAGTCATGATATTTAAATTTAAATATATCATCATTCCCTTTTAATATAGTTAGTTTAATATACTCTTATGTCTTTTCAAGAGAATACCAATGTGTAAATTATTATAAAATTACTTATTAACAAGTTAAGAAATAGTTACTATTATAAGTTAACAATTTTACCTTTGTATCTGTTATACATGGTTTCCAGTTTTCTTTTGTCAACAGTTGAACTTGATTGAGTATTAATTTTACCTGTATCATATTCAAGTGGATTTTGAAAAAAATTATCAGATGCTTGTTCTAATTTCCAATCATTTTTAGCTAAACAAAATATGGCAACATTTTCTGAAGTTTGTGTAAATGCCATAAACTTTTTAACTTTTTCCCTTTGAGATGATTTTAATTTATTCTAATAATATAAACAAAAATACTGACATCATAATTAAATACTATACATTATATTTGTGAAGATATTTCATTCACTTAAATATGAAGAGAAAAATGGATGAATTACTTCATGAAGCTATTCTTAGTTTTTAATTAAGGTCACAACTTACCATTTCGAAAATATTTTCAGTTGATAATTAAAATAGTAACAAAAATTTGCAACGCTATAATGATAAACTAATCCAAAAATCTAGTATTTTTAGCACACCACTAGTCATGGCTGATAATATATATATATATTTTTTAAATTAAACTCAGTTACAAATTAGAGAATAAACTGCATACATTTTCTCCGATAGAACAAAATATATTTGTATTCTATCATAAAAATATTAAAGATAGAGTTAAAGGTATTTCAATCAAAGTACAAGCTGTAAGATAACTTAAGTGATTAAAGTTTTGGCAGTAATAATAAAAGGTAAAGTAGAAATGTATAGAATTTTGTTAACATTAATGATAAGACTACTGACGAAATATAAGTGATAACTACTCTCGACGCTGTTGTGGAAGTACTTGCTAGTTTTTACCCGTATAATTTCAAATATATAGTTAATAAAATTTAAATAAAATAAAAAATTGAGTAACATTTATATGAAAAATACAAATAAAATTGACAATATTTGATTGGTTTGCATCTTGAGGTGACAAAAATCAAAAAAAAAAAAATAGGATAAATATTTTAATAATCAACAATATACAATATTATCTTATATACGAATAAACAATTGACAATCTAATGATAATATGTGTGATAACCACCACCTACTTAGTTGTTCTAAGCCTAAAATACGAATTAACCGTAAATATTAAAATGAATATAAATAATATCCACTAGATTTGTGAAGTATTTGGTTGATGATTAAACAGCTTCATCTAAAAAATTTTCAACTTTTAGAAGTTTTGTTCAATTTGTAGTATCTATATTTTTCTAATTACTATTATATATAATGAAACAGTGTATTAATCCTCAACTTGAAAAGTGTAGAAAATTAGTTCGCACTCATCTTGACTTGGTACGTATATATACACACATTCATTAAAAAAAATATTATACAATGTATAAAACTATTCAATAATTTTAAATACATTTTTATTTTTAAGCAATTATTTTCTGCAGCATTATTTTGGGCAGATAAAGCAGCCACATTAAGTCATTCAGACCCAAAAGATGTTTACCAGTTGTCAAGTTGTATGTTTTTATTGAAACAATATCAAAGAGCAGTTGTATTGATTAAAAACAAAGGACTTGATAAAGTATGACTCGATAAGTAATTTTTCTGTTACTAGTACTATTAAAATGGTCAGTTTTTAATAGTTTTTATAAGCAAAAGCATATTTTTTAATATATAAACAAAATTGTTCTTTTTTATTATAATAATAATAAATGTATTGAAACATTTTAAATAGATAATAGTGATATTAATTTATATTTAAAAATTATTATTATTAATAAATTATTCACCTCAACTATTTTAAATATCAAACATTTATAACTTCAAAATATTTTGTATTAGTGTAATCTTATTACAGTATATTTATTAGTATTTTCATATTAAGCATTTTTTTCTAAAAATTAGATATTTTACTGGACAACAATTTTTTCTTATTTTATCTAAAAAAAAAAAAAACATTCTTACCATTTAATTTTATCCAATTTTTCCCTCCCCACATACCTTCTTAAATAAAGATATAAGATTTTGTGAATGAATTCAGGAAACAGTTAAAAGAACTTTGTAATTTTAAACTTTGTAGAAGTATAATTGCAAAGAAATTAAACATATCTGATTAAAAACATTAGAAAAAAGTTCACGAATCATGAAAAGATCCTTATAAAAAAATTGCTTAATATTTAAAATAAAATACTAGTTTTAAATTAATCAAAAATATGGAATGATAAAAAAGTAACTAATAGAGTACAATATAAAATTTTTGATAATTTTCATAAATAAAAAACTTAATAAGTGTGTTAATTAAAAAAAATTAGTGCACCCCTACATTTTTGAATTGTATAGCTTTAATTGATTTATATCAATTATATAGTAAATTTAATTTAATCATTTTTTCTATATTTAATACATAATTTTAACAATTTATAGTTAACGTATTTTGTCAAAATAGAAATCATAAAATAAAAATGTAATTCATTATTATTCATAAAGGTTACAATAAATATTTAATTGTATAAGTATTTTTTAGACTGATATGCTGTGTTATTATATGGTATTGAGATGTTTAGTGGAAGCTAAGGATTATACAGAAGCAGCTAACATTATTAATTCAGAAATGAATCCAACATCATGTAATGTTTCTCTACAACAACAAGATATGAAATCTCATGATAGTCTCACATATTTCAATGTTAGTAAAGTAAATTTGTAATAATTATTCGAGGAATTTAATAATTAAAAAAAGAACTCTTTAAATAAAAAACTTATTATTATTATGCATTAGTTAAATTAGTATTATTAGTTAAATTAGGTATTTTTTCAAAAAACACAAATAAATAAATTCACTTATCTTCTTCTTGGAGTTCTGTCTAGTTTTATTTATCAAATAAACCTAAAAAAAAAAAACTAATATGTACAAGAAATCAAAATAAAATAAGGTGGTAGATCTTTTAAATGTTAATGGGATACCATCTAATTTTATTCTATATCTAACAATAGATACTCTGTAAAAATGTAAGACCAAAAAAATAAAAACCCAGCACAGTAGGACCGAAACATAGTGTAAATGTTATATAGTTGGGACCAGTATTAACAATTAAATTAGCATCAGTATCATAAAAAAACACTGTTGCGAATCTATTAAATTTCACAATAATTTGTATATTTGTAATTTCATAATTTCTGTTTCTAAATTTCACTCTAACATTAAATTATTTGATACTTGTGATTTAATTTACTCGTTAAATTATTTTCTTAATAATATTTTTAATTATTAAAAATAAATATTCAAGTAGATGGGATTAAGGCAAAGAAAAATAAAGTTTTTTTTTTTTTAATTGCTATTTATTTTAAGTTTGATGACTGATTTGTCATAGTAAAACAATCGTTCGGATGGTCTTTTTTTTTTTTAAATATTTTAGTGCATTTAAAGAATTATAAGTGTTATCATATACTCTAGAACATTTTCAAAAATTGAGTTAAAACATTTTTTTGGTTTTTATGGGTGGTTTTCTTTAAACTGTTCTTGTACTTGTTTTTGAGCAACCAAAAAAAAATTTTTTTTTAGTTTAAATTTTTACTGAGTGTCTATTTTTAGAGGTAAAACAAATTTTTTCATTAACATATTGAATATTGTCTAATTTTGCGCTACCCGAATATACAAGATCTTTCAAATGATAAGTATGTTAATATAAAACATTTCCTCCTTCAAAAACATTTTTCAATTTTTGTGCTAATATTCTTTTTTAAATAAGTGAATTTTCGAATGAATATAATATCTTATAGGTTCAAAGTGCTCTATTTTGTATAAAAGGAAAAATTTATGAAGCTTTAGATAACAGAAACTTTGCAACAGACTGTTACAAAGAAGCATTAAAAAATGATGTCCATTGTTATGAAGCTTTTCAGGCACTAATCCAGCATCAAATGTTAACGTCTACTGAAGGTTATTAAAATATTAACTTAGTTTAAAGAGAATTTAAGAAAATAATATTATTCTTGTTTTTATATTTAGAGAATTATTTAATACAATCGTTACCATGGGGCAACTATCCTAATGATTGTATCACAAAACCTATGTATGAAGTTCTTTTAAAAAAATATCAAGAACCCAAATTGACTGGTCCCTTTTCTCAATTTGATATACCAGTGGAATTAATGATGGATAATCTTGATATACAAATGGCAGAAGCTGAACGACATTATTATGCCTGTGCCTATAAAGATTGCTTTCAAATTACTGAAAGTGTTTTAAAGCAAGATCCCTATCATCCAGAATGTTTACCAATACATGTAGCATGTTTAGTTGAGTTAGAAAAATCAAACAGTTAGTAAATTTTCAATCAATTTATTTATTTATCTACAAAAAGTAAAATTCAATTCTCAAGTTAGATTTCATTATAATAGCATCTATTTAACATTGAATAAAAAGAAACACTTGAATTCATTATAAAGAAAAACTTATGTCTATAGCAAAATAATAACTCGTAATTTATTTTACTTAAATGCTGTTAGCATAATAAAAATACTGTAATATTTACATGATGTTAGACAACCATTCAAATGATATTAATGAAAAAACAAACTATACATGTAACTTATATTTATAATAAAAAGTTACATTTATATTCGTTCATTAGACATAACATACTACGCATTAGAGTGAAGTAAAAATGGTATTAATTTTTTTCCTTTTAATAAAAAAATTAAGCATTCAAAATTTTATTAAAATAAAAATACCATTCAGGTTCTTTATACTTTGAACAATTTTCATACATTTTTTTTTTACTACATTTTATTCTATTGACTATCTACTGACACTAATAAATAGTATATTTCTATATATTGCTATCTAAAATATTTTCAGTGCAAAAAGACATCTGTTTATAGTACCCAATTTGATTTTGCTCTGTTCACACAAAACATTCAAAGTCAAAAAATGTTTTTTCTTTTTTGAGACATTATAAAGAAGTTTGCAAAATTTCAAAAATGTTATTCTCAAGACACCCATTTTTGGACTATGTGTGTTTTGCATGATCGGAGGCATTAATTTTGTTTATTAAAATTAATTTTTTTGGTGCGCAGAAAATATTTAATATATTTTCTATTCATATTAATTCCCTAATAGAACAATGAGGTATATGCAAATTTTTTATTTTTTACACGAATACAACTAATAAGTTTAAATTTTTTTATTTATAAAAATAGATATATAAAATTTTAATTTATGTTATTCTTATGGAGAAGTGATATGTATAAAAATTGTCTGTACTAACAAAAAAACTATTAATTAATCTTTTTCAGATCTCTTTTACTTAGCACATAATTTAGTGGATTTACAACCAGATCAAGCAATATCATGGTTTGCTGTTGGTTGTTACTATTATTTAATTGGTATATTATAGAATAATACAATGTGTAAATGATAAAATTCTAAAGATTTATTATATTTTAAGGTAAAAGAGATCAAGGTAGACGATATCTTGGTAAAGCTACAAATCTGGATAACACTTTTGGACCAGCCTGGTTAGCATATGGCCATTCTTTTGCTGTTGAAAATGAACACGATCAGGCTATGGCTGCATACTTTAAAGCATCTCAACTCTTAAAAGGGTAATTTTTTGAAGATAATAATCATTGTGTTACTAAAATTGTTAGAATTGTAAAAATAATATTTCCAAATTTTGTTATAATTTGTTTTACTATAGAACTAATTAATCAAATAACACTATTTCAGAATTATAAAAACAATTAAAATTTTTTTAGCTGTCATTTACCACTCCTTTATATTGGTTTGGAATGTTCACTAACAAATAATATTATGATGGCTCAAAAGTACTTAAAAGAGGCTCTGGACATTGCTCCAAATGATCCATTTGTTTTACATGAGTTAGGTGTCATTGCATTTCAAAGTCATAGGTAAGAATAAATTTTTTTAGAAGAAAGAAAGTTCTCTTAAGTCATTTAGGAAAGTTTTATGTACAGCAAAACTGTTGAATTTAATAAATGTAGGGGTTCACTATCCCTTACGTAATATAAATAACCAAAACATTTTTTTTTCAAATTGTTTCCAATTGCAAAATAAAAATAAATTATTTTTATTTTTATTTTGCAAATAATTAGTTATGTATGATAAATAGATCTCGTCCTGTATGCATTTTTAAAATGTTGACCTTCAATAGTACCTTATAAATAGGATTCAGAACTTGATACACTTATAAAGTTTAGTTTAGTTATCCTGTGTAAATAAAAAAAAAAAAAATAGATATTTATTTAGTATACAGAGTGACCCACCACTCACTGACAACTAAAATAACTTTTGATCCAGTTAATATTTTTAGTTGATTTTTTTTTTAAATAATAGTTATACGTTAGGTCTATAGCTATATCTCAATAATTAATTTTTTTACATTTTATTAAAAATATTAATTATTTTTAAATTTTAAATAAAATGTAAAAAAAAAATCTAAGATAGCTATTTTGTAGAGTAGAATTTAAGAAAAATTTTAGTAAAAAAATATCTTATTAATATTCAGTAGTAAATATTCTGTAGCGTTTTGAAGTTTGTAAAAATTTGAATTTTCATGTACTATTTTACGGTTATAAACATTGAAATACGTATTGAGAAAAGGACAGAAGAAAACGCTATCTTTTCATGATTACTGTGTATACATATGATGATAGTGTGTATACATTACAAACTTGGCATAAATACCATGATAAGAAATTAGATAAGGCAATTATTACTTATCACTCTCATTCAAAAGTATATTGAAAAGATAGCGTTTTCTTCTGTCCTTTTCTCAATACGTATTTCAATGTTTAATACCGTAAAATAGTACATGAAAATTCAAATTTTCACAAACTTCAAAACGCTACAGAATATTTACTACTGAATATTAATAAGATATTTTTTTACTAAAATTTTTCTTAAATTCTACTCTACAAAATAGCTATCTTAGATTTTTTTTTTACATTTTATTTAAAATTTAAAAATAATTAATATTTTTAATAAAATGTAAAAAAATTAATTATTGAGATATAGCTATAGACCTAACGTATAACTATTATTAAAAAAAAAAATCAACTAAAAATATTAACTGGATCAAAAGTTATTTAAGTTGTCAGTGAGTGGTGGGCCACCTTGTATAGTTATAATAAATTTTCATGGAGTTAAGTGTCTCACAAATAAATGTATAAAGTTCTGAACTCGACCTTTAAATTTTCATAGTTATCAATTAATAATTTTAATAACAAATAATAGATAGCGATGTAAATATATCACTTTTTACAGATGATGCTAAATTATTTTGCTCAATAAAATCTTTTTCAGATGTTGAGGTATTACAAAAACAATTGTACAAATTTTTTTGGTGAAGTATTAAAAATTGCCTTCCTCTAAACATTGATAAGTGCAAAGTAGTTTCATTTACTCGTTCAAAAAACCTAATACTATTCAATTACAAATTAAATAATATTAAATTAAGCAGAGAAGCTGTTATTAAAGATTTAGGTGTACATTTTGAATCGGATTTATCTTATAAATTTCATCACAACTCACAATTAACTAATTGCTATAAAATGTTAGGCTTTATTAACAGAAATACTCAAAATTTTAAAAAAACATCCAGTTTGAAAACATTATACTGTTCCCTAGTTCGACCAACTCTGGATTTTGGCATTATAATATGGTCTCAAAATCTTTCTACATATTCCAAAGAACTTGATAGAGTACAAAATAAATTTCTTAAGAGGATAGCTTTCTTATCTAATTCAAATACATCTAGTGATTCATATAGTACTATTCAGGATTCTATTGGTTTAGATTCACTAGACCTAAGAAGAAAACTCTTTGATGTTTTATTTATTTATGACCTACTTAATGATCATATTGATTGTCCACATCTTCTGGCTTTAATTGGAATACGGGTTCCCTCTTATAACTCTAGATCATCTGATCTATTTTTTATTCCTCACTATCGTAAGAGTTTGGGTGCAGTTTTTTTTTCCTTGCGCGCTAGTTATGGCTAATATAGTGTCCATTTCCATTGATTTTTTTTGATAAAAATTGTGAAAAGTTCAAGTTAAATGCATCACTGGTATTAAAAAATAAAACCATTCAATAGTTTTTAGTCTAATTTATTTATTTATTCTTAATTATTTTATGTTATTCTCATACATTGTATTTTTGGTGTTTTATAAATAGTTTTAATATGTTCTTATTCTTATTGATTACTGTTTGTCTGTCATTATGTAATTTGTCAATATGTCTTATAATTTGTATATATTAATATATATATATATATAATGCCCCTTAAATGTTTATAAATAAATAAATAGTAGCTTTCAAAGTCACTATGCATTGGTTGATCAATTTCAATAACCAAACTATAAAAGATAAAATTTCTATAAGATGGTTAAACAGTGGAATAACAATAAAAAAATTAATGTAACATATCATTCAACTTTAACATACCGTTGTAACAGATTGAAAGATTGATTGGATAATAAAAATTATGAGAATAAAATTAATTGTAATATTTTTTTTGATAATTTCAAACTAAAAATAGGTACTCCCATTTAATAAAATAGATTTTTTATTCCCGAAGGCATGAAAAACTTTATAATTTATCTATATAGTATTGTATAATTTGTTAAACGAAAAATTGTTCTCTTTTAAAAACTCATTTTCTCCAAAACAATAGTTTGGCATAGAATGAGTGTCTTATCTTTAATGAATTAGCTGGTAAAAATATATTTTAGAAAACCTGCATCCTGTATAAATATGAATTTCACAGAAGTTTATGCCCTTAAATTTTATCAATGATTGCAAAAGAACATCCCAATAGTTACATCAATGTCAATTACCTAGTCAAATTATACCTTTATAATATGAAGGGTACAGGAAAATTACAGTAAAGTCTATTTTTTTATTTTGATTGTATGATAGCAATAAAGTAATGAAATCCATTCAGTTAAATATATTTTCATTTTGCTAGTATTAAAGAGTCTATTTTTGTTAACAAATTTACAGAAAAAAATTATTATGATTTACCTTGTACTCTTCATATTATAATACACACGTCTTGATTAAAATTATTTATATGAGAAAATTGAATTTTAAGATTGTCCTGGATGATTCTAAAGTGATAAATGTGTAATTTATTTAATTATTACATTATTTAATATGTTAAAAAATCTAAAATTTTGATTCTTCATTTAGGTATAAAGAAGCTGAAACCAGATTTTTGGAAGCACTAGAAAGAATAAAACAAATAAAACAACCAATAATTTCTGGAAAATGGGAAGCATTGTATAATAATTTGGGTCATGTTTATAGGAAACTTCAAAATTACTCAAAAGCTTTGGAATATCATAAACAAGTAAATTTTTCTAAAATTAATTTAATTGTACTATGATGGTAGATTTTCATAGTATTTCTTCATAATTAATAAATCTTTTTAGATCTTAATAAAAATTAATAGTCAAGAACAAATGTTTGTTATGAAAAAAAAAAATCATCATAGGATGTACAGCCCTCATAGATGTAATTATTGGACTAATAGATATATGTTTTTAATAGATAATTGGTTTTCTTATTTTTGGCCATAATTCAAATATTTAGTTAGTTTTAGAATAGCAACTTGTTGAATTGCCTATGTATACAAAGAGACCGGGTTTATGATAAATCACTAGATTACTCTCAAAATAAATTAATCTTAAAAAAAAAATAAAAACTTTTGGACAAGTATTTTGGAAGTTAAAAAGATTTCATTGTGATGACTGAATTTTTTACTTAAATGTCATTCATTAAATTATCTTAATTATAACAAAATTGATTGCAATTTTTTTTTTTTGTTCTATCAATTTTATTCTATAAATTAAAATTAAGGGTTCTTATTTAAGTAAATTGAACTATAAGTTTTTTATCACCGAAGGGATTGACTACTTAACGTTGTAATTTATTGAACCAAATAATTTTTCTCTAATAATAAAAATTTCTTTAATGTTTCTGAGAAATTTCCGAATTCTGTTAATTAATTTTTAACCCTTATGATTTGTATGGATGTCAACTATTTTTTAAATATCAAGATATACAGGTGTTCCATTAGGTTTTTACATCATTAACTTGTGATCCTACAAATATTTAGATTTACCTTTAGTAAAATAATTTTTAGAATTTTGGTCGATGTTAAAAAGCATATTTTAACTTCAATGCGATTCTAAGAAAGTATTGGTTTTAGGTTAGTATAGGACACATTATTCTTAATTCCACTACCTTAAAAATCATTTTTAAAAAAACTTTTCTTAAACTTTTGCAGTTTTAAAAACTGCCTCGAATATAGTTTAATAGGATTTCTAGAGACAATATGATTTGTAAGGTAAGATTTTTATGAAAATTCAATGAAATACTTAAGTACAGAAAGTTTTTAAAATAGCCATATGTACACTTTTTTTTTCAAAATGTTCTTGAAGATCTGACAACTTCTAATCTATATTATATGGAAACTTTTGAAATGTACAACTATGTAAAAAAAAATATGGAATTCATATATTTTTATCAGTTTTATCATGGACAATTTCTAAATTTTAGCAATAATTAATCATTTTAATGTATTTAACACTAAATATTTCTTTATGTTTGAAGGCTTTAGTAATATCACCAATGAACACATCTACTTTGACATGCATTGGATTTGTTCAAGCATTAAGTAAAAATTATACTGATGCTGTAGACACATTTCATAAAGCCTTGGGACAAAAGAGAGATGATACATTTAGTAGTACAATGTTAACTTGTGTACTAGAAATGTGTATTGAAGAACCACCAGTAATAACGGAACAAGCAGATGAAAAGATGACAGAAGGAATAAAAATAAATGAATTAGATAAATCATTTCAATTGAACGACGATAATGATTTAATTCTGCCATTCAGAAATTCAAAATTTAGACTTTGGAATAGAAGGTTAAAAAAGAAGCTGGAAGATTCAGATTTAAATACTCCAATGGATGATGATGATAGTAATGCTATGGCTGTTGATTCTAGTATAGTTGGAGATGAATCTAGTTATAATATGGACATGTCAACAAACATGTCTACTAATTCAGATAGTTTTAAGTAATTTTATAATCACTTATATTAACTTTTTTTTTTTACTTATGTCAAATCATAAATAAGGATAAATGTAATTTTGGAAAAATATATTTTAAGACTTATTTTTTTATTGTTACACAAATTGTTAAAATACATTGTTATTTCTAAAACACTGTATTTGGAATAAACACCTTAATATTTCTCTACTATTCCTATTTTGAACAATTTAATTTTTCTGTAAATATTGTAGATATAAACTTATTAACGATTAATGAAATACTTCATTGAAAGTCAATTTTTTTCATGTCAAAATTTAAGTAAAACTACATAATGTAACTACTGTATTATACTAGTTGGTTAGTTAATAAAATAT
Source organism: Daktulosphaira vitifoliae (assembly GCF_025091365.1). Taxonomy (NCBI): domain Eukaryota; kingdom Metazoa; phylum Arthropoda; class Insecta; order Hemiptera; family Phylloxeridae; genus Daktulosphaira; species Daktulosphaira vitifoliae. The sequence goes on from NW_026099576.1 coordinate 23,712,572, forward strand.
AAGATAAGTTTAATCATACATAAATAGTAGAAATAAATTTAAAAAAAATTTTACATGTACCACAAACATAATATACTAAGAATTTTAATATTTATTGATTAAACTACCTACTAAATGAGTATAATTGTCAATAGATTATTGATTCTATCAAAGAATTTTCCTGTGCTAGAAAGTCAATACTAACCTACCTTATTTTCATTGAAATTTTAAGTAGATTCTCAAGTAATATTAATTTAAAATATATTTTAGTACATACATTATTGGTAGACAGGTGAGAATTTTTTTCTTATTTTCTCAACTTTTTTTAAAAAGAAATAAAATATTAGTTTCAAGAAAGCAATACTAAAAATTCATATTTTAATCATTAAGAGATGAACAATTATTTAGTTGTATATTGTAGTTTTTTAAGTTATCGGCTCTATTTACAATAACTTAAAATTCTTTATAGTTGCTGATAATTAAATGTCTCATTAAATTTCTATCACTCCATATAACTTAAAAATATATGATATTTATCACATTAATTACTAGTAATATTTTATTTAAAATTCTTGACTTTTACTTAGTTCTATAAATTAACTATAAAAATAGATTTTCCTAAATGGTTGGTAGATTTATTTTATTGGAATATAGTTAGTTTGAAATATTCACGTCTAGCGATTATTAATTTGATTTATGAAAATAATATTCAACAATAAAACGATAAATTTATCATTTTTAACTACGTAATTAAACTACGTTAATATAGTACGGATATTGAGTTTAAACCAATCATTAATGGTTTATATGACATAGTGCTAATCTATAGGGCTTTTTTTGCTACAGTAGATAGTTGCACTAAAATAAAGAGCAAAGTAAATTTTTAGTTTATTTCCTATTCTTAAAAGGATGACGCATTCAACATTTATCAAATGTCATAACTACTATAGTTAATGAAAGGATTTATGTATCTTGGGTGATAAATAAGAAATTTTACAATTTTTGTAAAAAAATTATATATTTCACTAAATAACAAAAAGTATCTCATTTTTTGTAAGTAAATACAAAAATTAATATTAATTTATATAATTATATAGTTTAAATAAGGCAACTAAAAAACATTAATAACTGATATATTTAAAAATCAGTAATTTACAATTTGTGAACATTAGAAAAGAAAAATAAATAAATGAAATTGTACTTCTACTAAATAACAAATCCCCAAACCCGCCCTACCTCCCCCCAAAAAATAGACAAAAATTTATCAAAATTGGTCAGTTTTCCTATCGTTGATGGATTTTTCAAAGTTGATCTACATCAAATCTTAAATAAAACATATATGTTAAAATTTACCAATTAGAAAAATATGTAAGAAATAAGACGAATGCAATAACTTACTGGTTTTGATTTGGAGAAAAACTATTGCTGCTTGGTGAAGTAAATCGAGGTGGTGAACTCATACTAGTAGGTGTATGTTTAGAATTCCTCATTAAAGGGCGATGAGTACTTAATGTTATACTAGAGTGTTTCCAGTTCCAACATCCGCGACAATAATACCGATAACACAATTGATCTCTGCAGAAGTAAGGACCAAGTTGAATGTTACAAACACTACAAGCACTATCTTCCAAATATGGATCGACTTGAATCTAAATAGAACATACATATGTATATTTACTTAAAAAAATTAAAGTGTAGTTTAAGAAAACTTATTAAATTTGCATATTTTATTTAGGTAGAAAAAATAACAATTCGAATCAATAAAAATCTTTCAGATTATTAATAAGACGAGTATGAAAAAATTTCTAAAAATAGCAATATTATAAGTGCAAATAGTTTGTTATTCATTAGTCAAATCTTTAAGCAAATATTAAAAAAAATAAATGGTTTAAATTAATAGTTGAAAATAGAAAAAGTAGATTAGTTAAGTAATCTTACAATTTTACAGAATTTTGGAGTTTTGACTTCCACATAAGACGCAGCTACTGCTTTTGTGTAAGATTGATAATTACTGAACGACACTCTACCTGATCCAATAGGATACTTGTGTTTATCGGTATCTATACCTAAAATTTAAACGTTTAATTTGTATTTTTTTAATTAATTGAAATTAAAGCTTACCCGCATAAGTTACATTTCCGAACAAGTCATCCATTATTCTAAACAAACCTTGAGCATTCATCATTCCGTGTAAAGCACCCACAAATACAGTCCTAGTAGGATCTAGTTTTTGTGAAGGGTGCTTTACACAATTACTGTCATTCATTAGCCAAGGGATTACTTGAACTTCTTTCCCCTTCATTTTTCTTGACGAAATTTTGAAGTAGTAATTTCCACCATTTGTACCCTTTGTACATGATTCCAAAAGTAATTTGACCATTTGATCAGACTGCATTATCAAATACACGTAACCTTTGGGTTGACTCAGATTATTAGACGTCCCTGGCCATTCGACTTTTATTGGACCAAATTGACTAAAAGCCATCATTAAACCATCCTCTGTTATATCCCATGGCACTCCACCCAAGAAAACTTTGCAGGAATAACTAGGAGAATTATGTACTACTTTAGGCAGTTGTCCGCTCCACGTAAAAACAGGATCTTTGTGTAATCCATCTAAAAAAAATTCATATTTGGTCAAACTATATTATACAAAGATTCTTTACAGTTAATAATTTATCAATTAGAGTTCAAAAAATTATTAGTTTCAAATTCTAAGAAAAATTACTTGAATTACGGTTTCTATTCCTGTTCTCGATTTGATTGTTGTTACTATCATTTTTAGGCCTTGTAGGAGACCAAAATGGAGGAGGAGATTTTTTTTCATAAACCGGCGATTGAGCAGCAGGTGAACCATATCTAGTGGGATATTGAGCTTGATTAGCTAACAGTGAATTTAACAAACTTTGTGCTTGATGATGAAAACTTTCACCAGCAGACAATCTCCCACTAGATATACGTTGCATGTTTACTAAATCTTGTTCAGTTAAAGGCGATGAACCATAAGGATTGATACTGACTTGATTCTAAAATAAAAAATTTTGTCTATAAAGTATTTTATAATTTAACCGAATACTCTGGTGTTTTCGCAAACACTTTTTAGGGTATACACGATTTGTGAGTGTATACCTTTAAATACGTGCAATTAAAAATTATGAACAGTTTACCAAAAAAAAAAAAAAATTGCTTATGGGTATACAGTGTATATAATAACTTACCAATAAGTCAGCTACAGCTTCAGGACTATTGGACACGTCTGAATCTTCTGGAGTATTCGACCTCGATCGCATTACATGCGTTAGAGGATCACTCCCATCACTATACGTAGGAGATACTCGATACTGTTGCGGGCTCTGATAGCCATAAGACGCAAAAGTTAAATCCAACTTTGGCCGTCTGACATTTTTACTCCCAATTTCACCACCACCGTCTTCATTTTGACAGACACTTCCAAAATCTGCCATATTAGTAATACTCCTATCAGAGAGATATGGCAAATGAAGAGAGTTACGTCTAATATTCGCCAATTGTTCCTAATTAAAAAAATAAATATTAAAAATTAGTTTACAAAATAATAGGATACAAAATAATAACACATTTCCAAATTAAAAAACACCAGGGATTAACAACACTTTAATGTTGCCATGGAGTTCAAAGATTTAAAATATCTGTTACAACTTACTTGAGCTGTATACTGTCGTACTTGAGTAGTAAAGTTTGGCACAGATTGTCGTCCTAACATTAAATTTCGTGGTTTATTCATGGTAAATTCAGACATGGAATTAAGGGAATCACCTAAAAGAAATTGAAATAACTTTCGTTAATAAATTAAGTAAGAAAAAATTTATTTATTTTGAGTCGAGCAAGTGTTAGACTAAAAGAATAAAAATAAAATTTATAAATTTACTCACCTGAATTCCTAGTTGGGCTTAAAATTTTATCGGGCGAAGAAAAGAGACTACTATAGTCTCTAGAATTTCTGTCTTGACCCACAGAAGGAGATGTGAGCAAACCTTCTGGCACGTCTTGATTTTGAAAAATTGATCCCTGAAAAATAGAATTTATTTACATAAAATATTTAATAAAAAATTTATAAATTTCAATAATAATAATTAATAAAAAAATAATAAACAATTATTAATTTGAACTTTAAAATTATAATTTGAAAAAATCAAATATAAAAAAAGATTAAATACTTACTCTTCTAAAAGTAGACATAGCGAGTCTGATGAAATGATGGGAAAGACAGTGGATGAAGAATAAAGGAAGGAAATAAAGGAAATAAAAATGATGACGGACGAGTAAAACCGCGGGAGCATAAAATACGTACTACCAACTCAACACTTGGCGATGAACTGAATGAAGAAGGACACTGAGGGCTGATTAATCGAGCTCAAAGTTACGGCGCATCTGGGCGGCGCATGAATTTGAGTAGTCGATTCTGATTGGTTTATAAAAAATGTGGCAGCCAATCAGAACAAAGAATCACATGCAAAGACACAGCCTAGTCAATTTTTCCTTTTTAACCAAGAAAACCCATTTTATAACTAAAAATAAAAAATTTGAAAATTTATCAACTTTCACTTTTTATTATTTCTAAAATATTTATTCCTATTTTTTTGCAAATATTATTGCAGGAATTAGAAAAATAAAATGTCATCATACAATTTGTAATGTTCAATCATTTTACTTTGGTATTTCATTTTAATATTTGTAACTCGAAGAAAACATAGGTGGAGCGATTTTTGGCGCTTACTTCTTTTTACCTTTTTATAAACTGTAAGTTTAATATATTTATCATTAAATCAACTTGATTTTTTCAATTAATTTTGACATAAATATAATGAGGGCTGATTTAAGGGATAAGATTGCCAGATATATGTTTAATTCAGTATGTTAATTAATAAATATTAAATTAAGTCAGTATGTAAAATAACATTTGAAGCTTACTAAAAAAACTATACTGACTTCGCTCTTAGAAATAAAAATTTGTGTTTAAATTTTTGAAAAAAAATATTTTTAAAAAAAATTTCTAGTTTTTTATCCATTGACTGGTATATTTATATATACACCTAAGCATATGAAAATAAATAATATAAACATATACTTATTTTTCATAAGACACTCTACAATAATATGTGTTAAAATAATTTTTTTTCATCTCTTTATGGTTAAAAACTGCACATTTTATTTTCTTAATAGGTACTCCCATTAACCTTAATGATATAGAAAAATAATGACAAAACAATTTTGTTCTAAAAATTATTTTTATCTTATCAACCGTTTACGTTTTAAAAATATTTTAAACTAAACATTTTTGATTAATTTTGTTTTTTTAATATCAAAGGCAGCAATAATATGTTATAATAAGACATGAATAGGATAGTACCGAAGCTAAAAAAATAAGGAGGTGAAACATTTTTGCTAATTGATTAATTTATTTTAAATAATCCAATCTCTTTTTCAATAGTTATATTTTGGTAGCATCCTTTTATATTAAATATTTAACGACTATAACGATTAAATTTTGCATAGTAGTGCGGTGTAACACCCATATAAACTCTTTTGGGATGATATAATTTTTTTTTAGTTATCAATAAAAATTTTCCACAAAGGTGACAAATAATTAATTTATTTATTAAAATACACTGCAGGGGCGTATTCACATATTTTCCGCCTATAGGCATTTAAAAATTGGCCACCCTTCATTACCTTATTATATAGGGGGCTCATTATTATATATTTTTGCCATAACACTTCTAATTCTTTCTCAAAAAAAAAGGTAACAGATAACGATTTATTGTATAAAAAATCTATAAAAACAAAATTGTTTCTATTTTTTTTTGTACAATATGATTATGTTAAAAGTGGGGATACCTATTTAAGAAAATTATTTTTGAGAATATAAGGCTAAAGTTGAAACTGTTAGAATCATTAGAAAACAAATTATTCTATCACAAAATTAATCTATAACAAGCATACATAACAATTTATCTATAATTATAACACTATAACAAATGATATAATAATTTATAATATAATTACACAACAACTTTTTAATTTTTAAAAAAAAAATATTGTTTGGTTTAAAAAAATCTATAGTTAAATCATTCCCAAAGGGATAAAAAATTTAAACTTTAATTTTTTTTATTGGGAATCTTTATTTTTAATTTGATAATATAAAAGAAATAATATTACAACAATTTTGTTCTTATAATTTTTTTATCCGGTCAACCATTTGTGTTTTAAAATTGTTTAAAAATTTGGATTTAATTAAAATTCATCATTAATTTGGTTTTCATAATACGGCAGGCAAGAATAATCTGTCTCAAAGGTTTATAAATTATCATCAGTATTAATAATTGCTATCGTGATGCATGAAGGAATGAACTGTATGCTAAACAGCAAATTACACTAACAATAAAAAAATAATTAAAAAGAAATCCAGAAAATAGTTATAATATCAATATCGAAGAGGGTAATACAGAAGTTTAATGTGTTAGAACGATTAGCCTTATTAATTCGAATTTAGTGGTTGAGTAAAAATATCTCTATCTTATTTTATTTTTATTCCTTCTTTATTATGTAAAGTTTTTAAGGGTTAAGCAAGCAACTTAATATTCACACTTACTCCAGTGGTTACATGAATTGTTCTTACGTTAATTACTCAGCTCAATGGTCACGATTGTTTTATTGAACGATTAATAATTTAGTTTTTATAAAACCAGAGGCAATCATAATTTTTTAAAATAAATTATTAATTATATTACTAATCAATAAAAAATTTTACACCTAGCTATGCAATGGTCGATGTGTGTCTTATTGTTAATCGATCACTTTCTCTCTCTCTCTCTCTCTCTCTCTATATATATATATATATATATATATATAATGAGATTTTAAGTTCAATTTTTATAGTCTAAATAATTAAATCACTTATTCAATTACAATTTTATTTGAGTAATGAATAAAGTAACTAGTAACCTAAAGTAACAAGTAAGATAATTTTATTTCATTTTAATATTAATTTACACAGTATTTCACTAATGTATGTATAAAATAAATTACTCCTTATAATCACTACCAGAGGCGTATTTGGGGAATGGAACAAAAGATACTCATTGCTTGACGCAATATACCTCTCACCTAAGTCACTCACCTAGGTAAGAGCTATAATTTTTGATATATATAGTTTGTCAGCAAACATGTAAATACTGTCTTAAAAAATATTTACATTGTAAGGTTGAAAGAAAAAATAAGATTAGTCAAGTTTTTGTAAATTGAGAAAATGAAATTTTAAACTTCAAAACGCCCTGTTATTTTACAGTACATCATAAATTTCGAGGGCTATTACTTCTGTATAACTTACTTTTTTCACTAGTTCGGAGACTTAAAAGATACATTATGACATATTGTATAATTTGTTACCAAAATCTTAATTTTGAAAATAATTGATTTATCTTATTTTTCCCGTGTACCAGATTAAGTATACAAGGGAAAATGAACGTCCCGGGTCTCATTTCAAATTTTTCTAGACTACTTAAGATTAAGTGGCAGTTTTTCTGGTTTTTTTTTCATTAATTTTTTTATAGTGGCGATATTTTACATATATATCTCAAGGTACCACCACGGGACTCATATTGGTCTTAATCCGGCCCTGTTACCCTTAATGTAAGGTTTACAAACGTTTCAGATTTCAATAATGAAAAAATATTGATTTTTTATGATTAGTAAAAATTGACTATGATTATATCAATATGACCAAAAGGGAAATAATAGTCAATTCAATATCCATGCAAATCGATAAGAATATTCAATATTTTCAATGAAAAATGTATGAAGTAACATAAATATTACTTTTAATATGAGCCTTTATTTATAGTATTCTTTACTAAATAAAAAAATGGGTACCCAATCCTTTTTAAACATCATTTTATAAAAAGCATAGTTTTTTTTTTTTTAAAGTTTTAATATTTATTTTTAAAGTTTATTGATGTTGGTTATTAACTCTGAGATGTTGAGAAGAAAAATTCTATATTTTGAAAATCAAAAATGTTTTCATTAAGTGGATAAACTGATATATATATTATTGATATCACTATCAGTTATTTTATAAGTATTATAAAACATTCACTTCTCCCCGCCAATCATGGAAAATGGACCAGTTTCTTGTTTACCAACAACTCCCAAGATGTCCAAAGCTAAAAAAGTAATCGAAGAAGCTTTGGAAAATCAAAATCCAGAGCTGGATCTGGCTGATAAAGGGGTTGTATCTTTTGAAGAGATGCCTGGACTCGGTGAGTATATTTACTTTTAACATTTCCTTTTAAGGAATCTTGTTTCCTAATCATATATTCCTTATATGGTCAGGTTTACTGATTATACATATGTCGATTATTTCTACTCGTATATTTCTTATTTTTTAGGGGTTCGGTGTTATATAACTTTTTTTGTCAAAATAAGATTATTTTACTCTAAAAAGAAAAATTATTCTTCGAAGTTTAAACGAAATTTAAGTTTGAGACAATCTACATAAAACCAACCCATATTTTTTTTTAAACTAATTCATTCTGGTTTTATATGTCATTTATTTTAAAACATAATATGTAATAATTAAATATGTTAGACTAATTTTGTTGAGGTATACAACATTAACAAATACTTTCTTTCTCAATTCATTGTGTTTTTAATTTCTTTAATGATTATAAAAATGTTAACAACAGTTTTTTTAAATAAGTATGTTCTCAACAGAAGTTGAAATTTATAAATGTGAAATTATATAATAGTTATATTGTGGCATATTTTATAGATATTTATATCTAGGCTGTAGGAGAAGTGTTTTATGATAAAAATAGTCATACTTCACTTCTAGTCTAAATTTTAACATGCTGATGAAGTTTTCTATTTTATTATCAAGTCAAATGTATGTTGCCATTTATAAAAATAAAGATGGTACCTATATAAGGCATGAACCAAATAAGTATTTAATCTCTTATAAATCAGGAAATAAATACTACTAAATGAAACCAAAAAAAAGTATTAAAAGTTATACTTATTTTAGAAGAAAATTTAAATCAATGATAAATTAATTGTCCTGTAAAATACAATTATATTCAGTAGCAAAAAGGAATATTAAAAATAGCTTTTAAATTATACAAAAATATGCTATAATATTATTAAAATTTTTTTTTTTCCTTTATTAATATATACACAATCTGTTCCCTATAGGTACAATAAGAGTATTAGCTAAAATAATTATAACATTGAATACTTGATAAAAGAAGCCACCCATTGATGACACTTTTAATTATTAAAATTAAAAATAAAATGAAATGTTTTTGATTTTTCTATAGTCTTCTTCTTCTTCCTCGCCTTAATCCCAATTACTTGGGATTGGCCACCCTTATCCTAAACTTCCACTTGACACAGTCTCCCACATAATCTACACTCACATCAGCTGTCCTAATAATGAATTCAATAACATCACTCCATTTCATTTTTGATCTTCCTCTACCTCTTCTTCCTTCAACATTCATTTCTCCAACTGTTCTTACAGCTTCTGATTCATCTCTCCTCATAACATGACCAATCATTTATGTCTTTTCTCTCATCCTATCCACAATTGACGCTACAACTATACTCCTTCTTATATGTTAGTTCCTTATCCTATCTTTTCTCTCCACTCATCCATCTAAGCATTCTCATCTCTGCTACACTCATTCTCTGCTCTACTTTCTTATTAACAACCGCCTAATACTCTGAACCATATATCATAGCTAGCCTCACTACAGTCTTGTAGAATTTACCTTTTAGCCTCATTAGAATTCTTTTATCGCATAGTAATTATCTATAGGTTTCTCTATAGTAATTATTTGAAAAATAAAGACATATGTTTAATTTTAGATTTTTCATTCTTTTTTACCAAACATCATCAAATTTTTATAAGTTTTGATTTCAATTATTTTATTATGTTAAGCCAATAACAAAATGAAGTGTAATATATTTCAATAGTTGTTTAAAATGGCATTAAAATAATGTCACTGTTATGAAATTTATTTAATAAAATAAAAAATGTCATACAAATTATAATATAATTATATGCATTTGTTTTTAGTTGATATGCATAATATAACACGAATCACATTGAGTCATAACAAAATACAAAGTATGTATACAAACATAGTATTCTATTAATTTTGAAGTATCAAACAAATTTATTAATATACTTAAAAAAAATGAAGCTATAAACTTATTTTATTTTAATAATAATATTTTGTATTACATTTATATTAAAGTTCTTATTATTAATATTATACAAGGTGATTCTATTGTTATGAATCATTTAATTAACTGAAAGAATTTATTTATATCTAAAAATAATATCATAAAATATTTTTTATATTCATCTATTTTGTCTTATTAGGGTATAAATTTTTTTAAATTTTATATACATAATTAAATAGCTTATTTATAAGCAAAGCTTGTAAGTTTTTGCATGTATACATTTTGTTAAAGTAATTTTGAAATCAATTATTTCAAAATGAAAATATTTTTAATTGTATTAAAAACTAAGCAATATATTTGACTTTTAACATATCATTAAAAGTGGCTCATAGAGCCTTTAAATCCTGTAAGGAAATTTTGTTTGTGTTATTGAAAGAAGTTCAGTTGAGAAATGTATAGTGATAAAAATAACGGAACTCGTGCTTCATCTCCAGACATTATTTAAAATTTTTAATAACTTGCAAAATACTTGCTTTAAAATTGTTATCAATAATTTTTTTTATTGTATCACTATTTAATAAATAAGCAAGTTAATTATGTATAATCCTATTAAAAATGTAATGCTGGCACTCTTATAAGACATAAGTCATCATCATCTCCTTAAAAACTATTCCAGCTATTTGTGGTCGGCTCTTTCTTAAAATGTTTGACATGTTTTTTACTGCTTCACATCGTGCTCCATATAAGACATAACATATATTTCATGGGTGATAAATTAAGAAAAACATAGTAACTCAAAAAGAAATCTGAATAAAAAATAAATATTGTTTAATATATGTTATTTTTAGATATCAATTAAGCGGTTCTTGATTACAGAATCACATTATATATATAGACTATATGAAAAAAATATACAAATAATAAAGTATATATATTTATATAGTCTGTATTGTATATGCTGCACAGGTAAATGTTGCAAGTCTATTTGAGTTATTCTTTTATGTATTTTGAAAAAAGTAAAATTTTGAGTTAATAATTTTTTAAAGAACAATATTTTTTCTATCTTTAAAAATATTTTTGACTTGTAACCTCTAACTTATGCATAATTTATAATCCTCATTTATAAAATGCTATTAGAAAAGTACCATTAATATATTCTGTTTAATTGTATTCTTTGTAATGTTACTGTTATTTTTGTTTTTTTAATTTAGTATTCTTCTTTTTATATGATTTTAAAGAGTTTAAAAGAAGATTAAAATTAAGTTAAAAGTTAAAATTTAATATTTATTTTTAGAAGTGCCTCCTGGAATTGCAAATTTAACACAATTAGAAATGTTGAACTTATTTAACAATCATATTGATGAGTTGCCTGTATCCTTGTCTTCCATGCCAAAGCTTAGGATATTGAATGTTGGGTAATATACACATATGTATCAAAACAATGAGGCTCAAAAGACAAAAAAATTTGTCAAAAATGTATAAATCCTTTGGTTTTTTTAAAATATAGCTATTTATTTATTATGTAGATTTTGTAAAAATAATCAAGCATCTAAATTCAAGTGAAAAAAGTTTTGTAACTAGTTGTAAATAAAAAGTTGAAATGTTATAGACATAACATGTATCTAATTTTTTTATATACTTATAGGCCTACATTTTGATTTGTAAATTCCTGAACAAATTATAACAATTTGACCCAAATTCAATCAACAATTAAAGAATTTACACTATCTTTTTTTTTTTTTTTTATACATTTTTTGTGTGATGCTAGGAAAAAGTTTCTTTTTATACCAGTCTCAATATATATAATTGATAAATAACGTAAAAATGACAAAATGTAACTTCTTTAAGTTTATAATTTAATTTAATTAAATATTTAAAATTATTTATTAAACTTTCTCGTAGAAATTGTCCATTTATAAACTACTTGTATATATTTGTCATTTGAACTATTAATTTTCTATTTATTTAAACTCTATTAATAATTATTTATATTTGTTAGAATGAATCGTTTAGACTCTTTACCCCGTGGATTTGGTGCCTTTGCTGTGTTAGAAGTTTTGGATTTAACTTATAATAATTTAAATGAATCAAGTTTACCTGGAAATTTCTTCATGTTAGGTAAATATTAATAATTTTTTTTTTTGTTGACATATTAATAAAAATAAAATATTTTTTTTAATTGTGATAAAAAAACAAATTTGAAATTAAAAGAATAATTATTGAGTATGTTGTGCGGGCAAAGTGCTTATATATTTGTATAATCTGTATCCTTATATATATATATTTCTACTTTTTTGTATTTTTAATAATATATCTGTACACCAGATCTGTAAACTCTTCCAAATTACTTCTTCTTCTTTTTTTTTTTAATTAATTAACTTTAAATAAAAATATTTTTTTTTCAGAAACATTAAGGGCATTATATATGGGTGACAATGACTTTGAAACTATACCTTCTGAAATTGGACAGTTAAAAAATCTTCAAATAGTGAGTAGAGAAAAAAAGATTCTTCAATTTGATTCTATAAAGAAAATATTTATAATTTAATTTGGTAATTTAAAAACAGAATATATCTCAATATTCTCTTTAAATTTATTTTTAAAGTTTATTTCTGTGTATTAAAGTTATAGACATGATCATTTACAAAAAAAATGTTAGTCATTTTTTAAAATTTTTATTTATTATCAGTAGAGAGTCAATTATTTATAAATGTTGGTATAAGCAATTTGATCTTGAGATAATGGGGCACAAAGACTGATGCCCCCACAATGTTGAAATTAAAAATCTATTTAATTTTATTTTATTGCTATCATTGTTCAACAACATTTTTTAATTAAATAAAATATTAAATAAAGCTATTGACTGAAAGTAAAATATAAGTATTGGGAATAAAGAGGAAATAAAAATCAAACAAAACAAATATAGGGTGATTTATTATAAACCACTTGATTAATTCCAAAATAAATACAATATTGGAAAAAAAATTGAATATTTTATTTTTATATAACTAGCCTATTTCATAGATATTTGTTTAAGAAAATGGCTGGTTGACAACAAGTTGAACTTTTGGGCCAGTATTTCAGAATTTTAAATTAAAACTATATTAAAAATATATAAATTAATAATAAACTAAATAAATATTATATATATTAATAAACTAAAAAATATTAAAAAACTTTTAACTCAAAAACCACAATAATAAACTAATAATTTCAAAAAACTACAATATTTTGTAGTCAATTAATTTTTATCATTACTTTAAGGAAAAAAATTTCAAATTTAATTTTCTTACATTTTTAAATGACTGATTAATTTATTTCAAAGTGTGTTTTGTTTATATTTTTTCTTGAAACTCATAAATTTTTTTTCTTTAGTTAGTACTTCGAGAAAATGATCTCATAGATATACCAAAAGAAATTGGGTATTTGCCCAGACTACGTGAATTACATATTCAAGCCAATCGTTTAACTGTACTACCACCAGAGTTAGGTAATTTGGATTTGATTGGCAATAAATCTGTGCTAAGAATGGATTTCAATCCATGGGTTGCTCCAATAGCTGATCAACTTCAAGTTGGTGTGTCTCACGTTATTGATTACATTAGATCTGAGACTTATAGATAGTAAGTTTTTTGGACATTAGATATAAGATTTTACTTTCTTGATTTAAAAAAATCAAGTATGGTATTTTTAATGAAAAAAATTAAATTTTATTCAAGTTCAAATGCTTATGGTTAATTAAAAAATAATAAAAATTCACTTTATTAGTCATGGTTAAATGTATAATTATATTGGTTTTAATATGAGATATTCTTCAAACGGATCGAATTTAAAGCTTAGGAGATATAATAGTTCTTCTTTTTCCTTACCCTTATTCCAACTACCTGGGGTCGGCCACCCTTATATTAAACTTCCACTTGACACGATCTCCCACAACAGCCGTCCTCATATTGAATTCAATAACATCACTCCATTTCATTTTTGGTCTTCTCTACCTCTTCTTCATTCTACATTCATATAACTGTTCTTACAGCTTCCGATTCATCTCTCCTCATAACATGACCAATCATTTAGGTCTTTTCTCTCATCTTATCCACAATTGACACTACAACTATACTCCTTCTTATATATTTGTTCCTTATCCTATCCTATCTAAGTTGATCTCCACAGCTCTAGACTTTGTTTAATTTTCTCCTATTAACAATATATCGTCAACAAACAAAATGCACCACGGTACCTCTCCTTTTATTTCTCTTGTAATTTTTTGCATCACTATAGAAAAAAGTAATGGCCTAAAACTGAACCTTGGTGCACTCCTCTCTTACCCTAAAATCTTCTATTACTGTTTTCTCTTTCTAGTTATATAACGTTCTTCCCTCTTTTTAAAATAAGTATTAACTATAGCAAGATACTGTGAAATCCATGATTCATTCTCCAGCCTCACGCTTCCCCCTAAAACCATACCCTCTATGTACTTTTTTATCCTCATTATCTACATGTCTAATCATATCTTCACCTATCACTACATTACCAGATATTCCTTGCATCACTTCATCCATCTCACTCCAAAACACTTTCTTGTCTTTTTCATCATAATCTACTTGTGGTACATAGGCACTTACCACATTAAAAACTTTTTCCTCAAAAATAAATATTACAACAATAATTTTGTCACTTTTCCTAACTACTTTACTTTTTATCTCATCCATTATTATACCTGCATCATTTTTTGTATTGTTCTTACTTGAATATATTATTTTATAACCATCATCTATTTCCCTTGCTTTCTCTCCCTTCCACTTAGTTTCCTGCATACAACAAACATTAACTTTTCTCCTCTTCAATACTTCTACTAATTTTCTACTTTTACCAGTTAATGTTCCAACATTCCACATACCTATTTTTACTTTGTATCTATCTTTTTCCCTTATACACGATTTCAGCCTAGAGTTAAGTGATGATGTACCTACACTGTTGACACTATGAGTGTTAGGTAGGCTTGTACATATTACTGGTGAAACTCTATAGTAATTTATGAAATAAATCAGAATATAAGTAATTGTTAAATATGATTTTTGTAATATTAACAAATAAATAAATTACATCAACATAAAATACAAGTGAAAATAGCTACATTAATACTTATCAGTCTAATCCTATGAAAATTAAATATGTAATTTCCAAAAAAGTGCAAGTTGTTAAGAAGAAAATTTATGTTATATGAGATATATGTTATAAGAAATTGAATTATGATATCCATGATTTTAAATGTATTGAAGTTGAATTTAATACTTCTAAATTATCTTACATTGTGAAACCTGATTAAAATTTTGATGGAAAATCATTTTCCAGCAGTAGGTTATTCATTTATTAATTTTATTCTTAAGCCACAAAGTTTTGACTATTACCTAATAACTCGTATGTAGACAATAGTTTTATCTATCAAGAACTATTTGCTTCATAGTAGTTAGTTTGAAACATGAGTAAATTTAATAGATAAAAAGAATTACTATAAAATAAATAATTGATTTTAATAAATCATTAAAATAAGACTTTATGTTTTGAAATGTTGTATAATTTTAATGACTATAACTTGTAAAGTAATTACATAAGTATTTAGTTTCAAAATATAAGCTTATATCTTTCTTACACTATTAACAATAAGTGATTTTGAGACTAATTTAAAATTATAATAAAATAAATTTGTTAATTATCAAAATTTATTGTTTTTTTCTTTTGAAAAAAAGAATATAACATATTGCGTATATAACATCATTTATGTGCAAAACTATTTGAATGCACATGTTAAATAATGATAATTTTTAACAAATTAACAAATAATTCTGCCGCTTTATAAGCTAAAATTTGTACACTTCTTTTTATTTTATTTAGACTTAGGGAAGTTTATAGATTGTTTATACACCACACTTAACTCACACTAATGTTGCTTGAAGTGCTTAAGGATGTATCCATGTTTACAGTTAAGCACTTCAAGTAACAAGACAATCCATGAAGGTTTAACACATTCAACACACTAATGTTTTGTGCCAATATTTTCTTATTATTACAAAAAATTTCTTAAAAAGATTGCTATATTTGTAGTTTATTTTGTACAAATCAGGACAGTATTATGAAAATATTTTAATACTTTAAGTTTTTCTCGAAAACGATATGTTAATAGCCAAATAACTTATAAATTTCAATATGTTAATGTAATATTGTATTTGTTTTACAGTTTATATAATCGACATATAACTGCCAGAGGTCCTCCTCCACCAAAGCTTAATGATAAAACCAGGAAAATATCTAGAAATCGTCAATACAGCTAGATTTAAATTTATCAATCACTTTATATATATTTTATAGAATGACCTAACAGTTTTATTGATTTTTTTTAACAATCGTATGTTTCCTAACAACAAAAAATTGTTTGTAATTTTGTATTTTTATCCAAGTCCTAAAATTTTAACATCAAAAAATTTGTTGGTAATTTTTTTGTTATTTATTTGTTGTGAAATATAATTTTATTAATGGGTTAAAAATTATTTATAAAAACTAATATTTTAATATATGTACAATTTATTTATTTTAATTACTGACAATTAATATTTTCTTATGATTGTTATATTTATTTGGATTTATCTTTTTTTCTCAATTGAGAATAATAAACTAACTTTATTTACTATATTATTTTTTTCTAATTAATTTTTAAGTTTATCTAAAAAATTTGCTTACCTTTTATTTTATATAGTCTAATAATGTTTCTATGGTCTTTAAAAGTTAACTGGTTATATAAGTAAATATTATCAGTTAACCTACTTACAATTTATATTGTAGCAAGGTATAATTAATTTTTTTTTAAGAATTGAAATATACTCTAAAGTCACAGCTCAGTAAGATCACAGAATAGTTGTGATAAGTGGATATCTGATCTTGATAAACATCACTATCATAAAAAACACTTAAATTAAACATTTTTATTTTTGTAATAAATTAGGAATTTTTTTACATTAGCGATCAATTTTTCATAATTAAATAATCGTTGAAAAAGAACCTTTTTAAAAATTTTAGTGCACTTTCAGGGCTTTAATTTCTTATATAGGTCTAAAGAATACAGACGTTTTTTGAATCAATACTCTTACTATAAATTATAATTAATAACTTCATCTTAAATATGATATTGATTATCTAACTATTAAAAATAATATAATACAATTATTTGTTATATTTAGATAGTTAAATTTATTAAATGATTAAATAAAAAAAAAAAATTATTTTATTTTGATGTTACATTGCAGAATATTGCTTGTGTGTGCACTAATAGTATCACAATACAAAAATAATTTTTCATTATGGGGTCTGGTATAATACAAGCTTTTTGAATCTAATAAATAATTTTTAAATAAAAATTTTCCGAACAACCCAAATAACAACGGTGGTATATTTCTACAATAATAGATGTGAATGAAATATTATTTTTTTCTCCAAATATTTCTCTTTTATGATATATGATATATACATTTTAAATTAAACCCAAAACATGTTTTCCAGTGTTATATTACTTGATCTCTGTATTTTTCCTATTTTGTTTTGTTGACTGTTATATGTATATTTTTTTTTACTAAGTATACTTGGTTCTTAAAAATAAAATATAGTTTTAATATCAAGAAATAGTATTATTATTTTTAATAACAATTATTGAAAACTATAATTCTTTTTTATATTCTAGTGAAGTTAACTTTTAAGATCTGAAAAGTAGTGCAAGTCAAATTTTTAATTTCGAGTTCATCAATTAGCTTTTATCTAGTTTATAGAGTATTAAATATAAAATCATTGAAAATTTGAATGAAATAACTTTGATTTTAGCACCCACAATTATCAATTGTAGAATAGTAGATGTTGAAAATGTTTTTAACCATTGTGTTTTAAACACTGGATAATGTATATTTATTAATAATATAATGAGTGTATAACTACAACAGAATAATTGATGTATATTAATCGTATTGTTATTATTAAATAGATCAGTTTTATACTCGCTGAAACAACACTTTATATTGAAAGTATTAAATTGTTAATTACATGTTTGAAAAACATGTATTAGTCAACACACAAGAAGCGTGTATAATTACGACCTGTCGACAGTTCATAAACACAAAACACACCGTGGTTTTGATTTTTTTCCTATGTTTATTAAGCGCATAATATGCTTACTTTTGCACACTAAGACATGCCCTGTGACATCTCGTGTCGGCTTTGATGAAATTTACTTCTTTATACTATCATATTTTCAGTAAAATCTTTAAAATAATTAAACTTATTAGACAATATTACTGATTATCATATAAAATGATATAATAATTATATTATTTTAAGTTATAAGTTATACAATAATAGTCATCTAATCTGTGGTTAGGCTTGGTAGTTTTTTCTGTACTGGATACACTGCATAAAGTAAAAAGTATTAGTTGGCACACTGCTTGTATTATCCATATTAAGGGCAATAATCATTTTATGTTGATCATTCAAGTTGGATTTTCTTATGTGTAATTTACTTTTTATATAATTTTATTTGTATTTAACTCTTATCAATTTCTAAAATTTTGTGATTTACTTATTCTTAAAAAATTAATTTGTATTTATAATGTCCAAATTGCCTAAATTATTTGTTGGAAATTTGCCGTGGACTGTTAGTAGCCGGGAACTTAGAAAATATTTTGCATCATTTGGTCACGTTGCCACTGCAGACGTATTATTCGACCATACCACCGGCTTTTCCAAAGGCTTTGGGTTTGTTCAATTTACAACTACTGGTGGATTAGATAGTGTTCTTAAAAACCAAAAACACGACTTGGAAGGAAACACGTTGATAGTGCAATCTGCTGACTTGTAGTCTTAAGTAATATTTCCTTAAAAATATATTTTTATTAATTTTAGTATAGTAGTATAATAAAATGTTATCTTCATCAAATAATTTGTCTACTCATTTTGAGCTAGCTGTTTCATTCATATCTGGATCAAATTTAGCGGACAATGTAGAGTTACAGTTGAAGTTATATGGTTTATATAAGCAATCTCGTGAAGGACCTTGCAACCAACCAAAACCTCCTTTATATGATTTAAAAGGTAGAAAAAAATGGTATGCTTGGTCTGAAAAAGGTTCTATGTCCAAGGAAGAGGCAATGGAAAAATATATTGAACTAGTTAAGTCAATCAATCCTAATTTTCAATCAGAAAAAACTGGCTGGGTTACTGTAAGTACCTTTGCAGATAAAGAAGAACCAATTTCAGACAGCAAAAAAACTATTAGCGATTGGGTTAAAGAAGGAAATTTAGCTAAAATATTAACATTCAAAGGAGATATAAATATTAACGATGAAATGGGTATGGCTCCCATTCATTGGGCATCTGACCGTGGAAATTTACCAATATTAAAGTTACTGATTGAAGAACTTTCAGCTAATATTAATCTTCAAGATGAAATGGGACAAACTGCTTTGCATTATGCTATAACTTGTAATCATGATGATATTTGTTTGTATTTAATTGAAAAAGGAGCTAAAACTGATATTCCAGATGAAGATGGAATAACTGCATTTCAAATATTCTCCGAATCTGATTCAAGATTAAAATCTTTATTATTTCATACCTCTTGAGTAATATAAATTAAATAATATTCAAAACTCTATTTTGCCTGTAAATACTTGTTAAAAAATTTCATTATATACATATGATAATAAAATAGCACTGTTATTTATTTAGAATACTTTTATTTGATATTTTATTGAAAAATGTATTTAAGCATCTATTTAATCAAATCCTTATTAGTTTTGAGTTCAGATTATAAATTATTATTTAATATATTTATATATAGATACTCGTGTAATTCTGCATCAAACAAAATCTATAATTAAGTCTATACGGATAGGTCATAGTAAAAATATTAAACGTACATTTCACAAGTTTAAATTACACTTAATATTAGTGGTGTCAAATAACTTAAAAAGTGTCTTTAATTTATCTATTTATTTCATGTGTTATTAATTTAAATTTATAAATATAGTGATAAATTCTCCTGAGACTTGTAACAACCTCTTCTTTATTTAGTGGATGATCCAAATGATTCTTTAGTCTGATAATACTGAATCAATTAGGACAAAGATTTAAAATTATTTTCTCTATTTTTTAAGGATTTCGTTCCCTCTTAATATTTTATATTATATTTTTTTTAAGAAAAGCAACATAAGATTGAGTTTTGAGTATTTTTATATCAGTTAATTAATGTACTTAGATCATATTAATTGGTAATTAGGAGAATTATTGATTATTATAGTTTAAGATTATAAAATAAAATAAATTTGCTAAAAATAAAAAATCTTATTTTTATTGCTTCAATTGATCATTTATAATTTACTTATATTTTAAATGACTAAATCTTATATGGTATTATTAAAATATAGCTGAAATGTATGTGAACTAGAGTATCGTGTACATTGGGTGATTGGTACTCGTTATGTTTGAAAATATTCAATCTCTAAAGTATTAGATAAAACTTCATATACTGTTTCATAATATATTTTCATATAGTCCGTGATTATACTACATTCATTCAGATAATGGATACCTAAAATTTTATTTAAAAATAAGTTATAGTTATTGTTTATAACAATTAAACAATGAAATTCTAGAATAAAATTAGTCACTTCCAGGTACTCAAATAAATTTCTTATAATTAACATATTTAATTAATAAATTTTAGCTTCGATGCGAAGCTGAGAAGGTATTGGTTTTACTATGATGTGTTTTTTTTTTTTTTTTTTTTTTTTTTTTTTTTTTTTTT
>NW_026099576.1:23734927-23783920 GCF_025091365.1 Daktulosphaira vitifoliae
TAAGGAACCAGCAGATCAAGTAGCTTTTGGAATAAAACACCAATTTTTTTAAAATTAAACACTATCTAAAGATTTGCATCGAAGCGTTTATTTTTGATAGTGATTTTAATCACTGTCAGATATCATTATACTTGATCCAACTATACCACGTCACAACTGTGCCGCGACCCCCCTGTGCTGGGTTTATTTATTATGATAATTTTCATATTTAATTACTAAATTTTTACTTATTTTTAAAGTTTTTCTATCAAATTTATTTCATTATAATAAAATAATTTACAGTTACAGTCAGCGGCATAGAAAAATAAATAGTTCAAAAAACTGAAAAACATGTTCATAAAGTATATCGAACTAAAAAACTAAAAATAATTTTTAATTCAATATGCTTTAAAAGCGTGTTTTTCAGTTTTTTTTAAACTATATTTATTTTTTAGTTTTTTATGACTGTTACAGTCACGGAGTGTTTATTGTCAATTATCACTATCAATAGATATAATTTCTGTATTGCCAGTTATCATGGGCGCCCGCAGGAAATTTATCAAGGGGGGGCCAAAAAAAATTAAATACCAAAAAGTAACATTAAATAAAGTGTTAATTAACTGAAAATTGCAAAATATATATACACGGTGGCCCACCACTCACTGACAACTTAAATAACTTTTGATCCAGTTAATATTTTTAGTTGATTTTTTTTTTTTAATAATAGTTATACGTTAGGTCTATAGCTATATCTGAATAATTATTTATTTACATTTTATTAAAAATATTAATTATTTTTAAATTTTAAATAAAATGTAAAAAAAAAATCTAAGATAGCTATTTTGTAGAGTAGAATTTAAGAAAAATTTTAGTAAAAAAATATCTTATTAATATTCAGTAGTAAATATTCTGTAGCGTTTTGAAGTTTGTGAAAATTTGAATTTTCATGTACTATTTTACGGTATTAAACATTGAAATACGTATTGAGAAAAGGACAGAAGAAAACGCTATCTTTTCAATATACTTTTGAATGAGAGTGATAAGTAATAATTGCCTTATCTAATTTCTTATCATGGTATTAATGCCAAGTTTGTAATGTATACACATTATCATCATATGTATACACAGTAATCTTGAAAAGATAGCGTTTTCTTCTGTCCTTTTCTCAATACGTATTTCAATGTTTAATACCGTAAAATAATACATGAAAATTCAAATTTTCACAAACTTCAAAACGCTACAGAATATTTACTACTGAATATTAATAAGATATTTTTTTACTAAAATTTTTCTTAAATTCTACTCTACAAAATAGCTATCTTAGATTTTTTTTTTACATTTTATTTAAAATTTAAAAATAATTAATATTTTTAATAAAATGTAAAAAAATTAATTATTGAGATATAGCTATAGACCTAACGTATAACTATTATTAAAAAAAAAAATCAACTAAAAATATTAACTGGATCAAAAGTTATTTAAGTTGTCAGTGAGTGGTGGGCCACCTTGTATATTCATGAGTCATTACTAAATAAAAATTTTCAGATTATACAAATTTAAATCAGATTGGTTATAATTTTTAAAAATGTATTTCCTAAGTCCAGGAGGGGGCAAACGCCCCCTCCCCCCGCGGGCGACCATGCTAGTTAGTGTGTTTATAAACTCACAACAATGTGTCTTATTACCATTGATAATAAAGGCTATATGCTTGCTAATATCGTCACAAAAAATCAATTAGCTACCTGTGCTTGTAATCCCTTATGTATTATGCATGTATATTAACTCAGAAAAATTTAAATCTTCAAATGTTTATATCTAATAATAAACAATAAAAATTTGCTTATATATATACATAATATTGATGATACGCACGCGTGTACAGGTACGAAGCCAAAAATAAAATTATACAGGAATAGTTTTTTCGACGTGGGGTGAATGCGTTACAGCAGTCTAGTTTCAAGGCCATAGACGACGGGATACGCGAGAATAATAACACGTGCCGCGAGGAGAGTTACAAACAAACATACATACATACAGGTGAAACTAATATTAGCGTGTTAACAAAAATTAGTAAATATTATGATTGTTGTCGTCACCGCACGGGTATATCGAATTATCGATGTGACCAAAACCGGTTTTCCAAGTCGCCGCCGACGGTCCCACGTGTGCAACCCGACTTTACTAGGTGCGCCATAAAACGACATAAATAATTGAAAAAATATAAGAAAACATGTCTTGGTGGATCACAGATTCAAAGTTAAGACAGTTAAAAAACGTCCAATTTTAAAGGCAATAACTTTTTTTTTTTAATATTTATGCCGTTTTATGGCGCACCTAGTGAAGTTCTAATTAAAGATTAACTACAAATTTACACAAATGATTTGTTCATATCATTTTATTATTTAATGTTTTGTTAACTCAAAATTTGTATTAAATTGTTAAATTTAATAAAACTTCTTTAACTTTCTCAAAATACCACACCAAGCGTTTCACAATACGAAATTCATAATTATCAATTATAATTGTCAAACTAATTAGGCAACCTATTTATTAAAAAATTGCCTTAAGAAAAATACAACCAAAGTGATTTCCAAAATATCCCTATTTATCGAAATTGAATAATACTTAACTTTAGGGAACATTTTAATAATATATGAATTTATAGATTAATAATAATGGACGTATATTTAGAGATTTTTAATATACATAATAGATAACATACGTGTACAAATAATAAAATGGTAGAATATGTTAATATTATAAGACTTACAATATTAACATATAAGTGATAACAATATTACATGGATAATATAATAAGATATTATTTTAATATTAAAGGAACACAACTCGATATAAATTTTGTTCACTATTCATTGATAATGAAGTATAAAAAATATATATTTATTCTTTTTATTTAAACAATTATAGCATAAAAAATATGTTATAACTGTTTAAATTTAATAATACCATATTTTATATTATAAAATAGAGAATTACGCAAAATTTTTGTTTTTATTTTAGGTATATAATACATCATAATTTGAATTTAACTAAATATTTTAAAAAAATTGACAAAGTTCATCATTAAGTAAAAATATTTTTATTTTTTAATATGTTATATAAAATAATTAATTTAATTTTAATTTTTGTGTATACATTTTTATTGGAAAATGTTTTTGCTGCAATTCTTCTCATTAGTCCAGTAATTCATATTTTTATGCCTATATATATATATATATATATATATTTTAATAATAATTTAATCTAATATTTTAATTAATTTTTTTTTAATCCATTTGATTGGATTTATATCTTGTTGTATGGCACATTTCTATAAAAGTAATATGATAAGAAAACAGAAACTGTCTTTCTAATCTATACATGTCTGTTATTTTATTTTAAACTTTTCGTGCATTTTTAAGTATGAATGGTATATTTTTATGATAGTTTTTAAGTATTTTTTTTTATTTCAGAAAAAAATAACAATTGATAATGATTGTAGTACAAAATCTGGACAACTTTATGTACGTTCCAATTTTTTTAAATTCAGTTTTATCATTTTCATTTGATTAGTGAAAATTTATTTAAGTTTTTTTTTTAATTAAACTTGTATTTAATGTTTACATTAAGTTTTATATTACAGCGTACTGATGCTAAGTTAATTAAGGTATCAAATTGTTTTAAAGGAACAAAAGTAAGTCAATATTTTACACTACTAATTAATTTTGTTTCTAACTTATAATAATTAATGGTTTTATAACAAATTTTATTATTCATTTTAGGTTTATGTAGAATGTGGTATTTTAAAAGTGGTAAGAAATAATAATTTATAAAAAAAAAGTACAATGTATAACAAACAAATGTAGTGTAAATGGCCTATATTTCACATCTAATAAGACCACGAATTAATTTTTTAACTTTACAGAGTGATTCATTTATCATAAACCTCCTAACTAATCAAAAAATAATATTGAGCATTTTTTTTTTTTTAGGATTATTTTATGTACATATTTTTTTTAATAAATCAATAAAATATTTATTTTGTTCATTCCTTATGTCATATAACAGTAGTTACTTTATTTTAGATTTGATGCAAAGCTCAGAATGAACTGATTTTAATGATTCATACGTCAAAACAACACGATTTTAATTTAGTTGAACCTATTAGTCCCTTAAAATTTAAAATATATACCAATATTATGCAAAAATGGTATTTTAAAAACTTATACAACATTTTAAACTTTTAAAAACATCTATTTAAATGGAATTTTTATTCTAGTAGTTTTCTAGAAATAAAATTTCATTTGATATACTTTTTTTGAAAATGAAATAAGAAACCTAGGTACTAGAAGGATTTTAAAGAGATGATCAACGCATGTAATTTTTTTCAAGTTAATTTTTGAAAATGTTCTCAAAAGTTTGACAACTTTTAACCTATATCATAGTAACGATTTTGATGTGCATTATAATACTAAAAAAAATTTGCCTGGACGATCGATCTACTATAAGAAATTTTATGAAAAAAGTTTACAATTTTTACAAAAATATTGTTGATTTTATCTAAGAAAATATAACAGCCATTTTCTTATCTGTAATTTTTATATGAATTCTATATAGATTTTTGGTATTGATTCCAAATTCCGAATTTGGCTTCAGATTTCATTGATGCGAATCTATTTAATTTCATAATAATTTTGAATATACATTTTTAGTACTTACAGCTAATAAAAGTTGTAAACAGTTAAGTATGTCATTTTCAAAAAATAATTAAGAAAAAAATTATATTTTATTTATTTAAGGTATATATACATATATATGTATGAGTGTCAGTCTTTCCGGAACAATTTCAAAAGTTAAGTTGAAAAAGTTAATTTTTATGAAAAGTTGCCATATTGAAACCCTCTTTATGGGCAGGTAAAGGGCCAAATGTTCACAAAAATATATTAAATGATAGTGAAATACCTAAGGTATCTATAAAAAAAAATTATATTGATTTCTTCATTCTTAAAAAAGTTATGGCAGTTTTAAGAAAAAAATTCCACAATAAAGTAATTGAAAACAGGAAATTTCTGAGCGACACAATATGGGCAATGTCACATCTAATTTTCTTTAAATTTCAAGAAACCCCCCCAAATTTAATTTCTGTGTACGCCACTGGGTTAAATATTCACAGAAATATACCAAATGATAGGTAAAGGTGATAATCTATAAAAAAAATATTGTATTGATCCATAAATTTTTAAAAATGTTATAACAGTTTTAAGTAAAAAAAATTGGGTAATGTCTTCCACTAGATACGATTTGTGATCTTTTGACGTATTATTCATAAAAATTGGTCCAGTGAAAGCTGAGATTGAGTGGTAACAGACACAAAAAGAAACATTATCATAGTAAAATACCTTCTCAGTTTCGCATCGAAGCTAAAATACGATTTTTGTAAAAAAATTATTTTTTACATTTTTAATATTATAATGCTATAACTTTTTCAAAAATGAACATATCAATATAATTCTTTTTTATATAGATGCATAATATCATTACCTTTCATTTGGTATATTTTTTTCATAAATTTAACCCTTAACCTGCCCACAAGGGGGGATTTAAAATGACAACTTTTTCACAAAAAATTAATTTTTTTAACTTAAATTTTGAAAATGTTCCGGAAGGTCTGACACTTTTATATATATCTTAAATTAAAGCTAATGTAATATNTTAATGTTTGATAGTGTTCTGGAAACTCTGACACTTTTATATATATCTTAAATTAAAGCTAATGTAATGTACTTTATTATGGAAAAAAAAAAATTTCGGAATTTTGTCTTCACGGTGAAAATGGTTACCGAATGCTATTTTTGTGTGAAAATTCTCGATTTTATTTTTTACATTTTTAACTTTATAATGCATAGACTTTTCAATAAGTTATATAACTTATTGAAAAGTGTATGGATCAACACAATTTTTTTATGGGAAATAATATTTTTTAATAATCCCTTTTTCATTCGACATACTTTATCTGAATCAGGATATTAATAAGGAACTAGCAGATCATGTAGCTTTTGGAATAATCCATCAATTTTTTTTAATTAAACACTATCTAAAGATTTGTATCGAAGCGTTTTTTATGATAGTGAATTCAATCACTGTCAGATATCATTATACTTGACCTAACTATGCCACGTCACCACTGTGCTGCGAAATAAGAAAAATAAATAGTGTAGGTTTTAAATAAGTATACAATAATAATATAATGTACAACAAAACCTGCTGAGTAATACAGTCTTATTAAAAATATAAATATTTTAGAGATGAAGTTCTGGTGATTTTACATTTTGTCAATGGGGACTGAAGGCCTAAAGCCCCTCAACTATACTAAAAAACCTAATAAAAAAAAAATTATCAATATTACTTTTATTTCATCGAAAAAATGCTGGTTCATTAAATTTTCTTACAAAATTTCAAAACTGTTCACACACGCATATGTGTGTGTATATAAAAGTGGAATAAGATCTAACTAACACTAATCTTATAACTTTTGATACAATTAAGATTTGGTTGTAATTTTTTCTTAATTTTTCTAGTTAGCTATCAATATTAATGATTAAAACTTTTATTTCCTTTTGGTGTGTCATTTTTGATAAAAATTACATACCATAATTATTTTGATTTATTTTAGACTTTTGAACATATGGAAACAAATATAGAAATTTTTGCAGAAATTTTTGTAAATTATGTAAGTAACTATGTTATTTTACCTTATTTATAATACTTCATTTATTTTAGTAAGAAATACAAATATTACTTTTAATGTTTTATTTTAGAATCATACTTCAATAAAGAGTTCAATAGAGCTCAAAATCGTACGTAATTTTTGCTACAAATATTAACATCTATTAATTGATTATATAATTATAAAACATTTTATATACAAAAAAAAAAAAAAAAATTAATTACATATAATTTAGTATACTTGAATACTTTTTTAGTTTAAAATATTTCTAGTTGGCTACATTAAAATATATATTTTGATAATTATTGATATTAATATTTTTTTAAGATTTTTAAAGAAAAAGGTATCGTTATGATTAACAAAAAAGATGAGAATCAACCCAAACAGTTTTCATACGATGGTATGTATATTTAATGATAAATTTAGATTTATATCATGTTAGTTAAGCGCAAGTTAGTTTAAGAAGAGTATTGCTTGTAAAGTTTTGACCAATTTCTATTGATAATTTGCTGTTTAGCCATACAGTAGTGGTCATACCGGGTCCGTTCAATAAGTATCGGGGCTGGTTATAAAAATCAAAATTTATTGCAGGTATCATTATATGTAATTAATAATCTTCAAAATGCATTTCTCTTGCATCGATATACTTAGTTCGGCGTGTCTGCTACTCGTCAAAAGCTCTCTGGAAGTCGGTTCCCGTAATACTGTTGAGAGTCGCCATTTGAATCGCCTTGATAGAGTCGAACCGATATCCTTTGAACTCCTTTTTCATTCGTGAATACAAGAAGAAGTCTGGTGGAGCCAGGTCTTGGTTGTAGGGGGGTGAGGTAACGATGCCACGCCGAATTTCGCTAGCAGCTGCACAACAATCGCTCCTGCTTCGCGCACACTTTCCTAATAGCAAAATCCTCTGTTACAATCGTATAGACAGTTGTGACTGAAAGGTCTCCTTACTGATAAGGGCGATGGTTAAACGCCTGCCAGAGTCCAAAACTTTTTTTACTTTGGCCACTGAGCATCGGTTTCGCGGTCGTCGGGCGTCCGACACGGTTCTCTCAGCCTTCCTTAAATTTTTTGTGCCACTCAAAAACTTTTGTGTGGCTTAAGGTATCATCCCCATAAACCTGTTTAATGAGTTCAAAGATCTTCGACTCGGATTTATCGAGTTTAATGCAAAACTTCACTGCTTAGTGTTGCTCGACGTTGCGCACCATGCTGGCACAACACACCACAAAAAATCTACCTTCTGTTTCAAAGCAAGCCCGTAATCGACTGAACCATGGTGCACCAGAGTGGTGGGAACTCCTCTAACGAGCCTGACCGGTCGGAACCCTATCCACTGCTCCGTTGAGGCCACAGCAAACCAGTCCCGATACTTATTGAACGGATCTTGAATCTTTATGATGTCGCATAAACAAATTTTTATTGACAATTCTTATTATCATATTTGTCACTTACGATAGTAAAGATTAATACCGATGACAATTTATGGGACGTTGAAAGATATTATTGTTGACTCTGGTATTATGAAAACTAAATTATAGATAATTTTTTTTTTAATCCAAATCTTAAATCACTTTTATAACGCAAATGGTTCATCAGATAAAAAAATGGTAGGAACAATATTATTTAAATTTTTTTTCTATCATATCTAACTAAATATAGGCGTTCCCAATAAAGAAAATTAAAGTGTTTATATTCTTTAATTCTGAAGGATGAAAAAAATTTTTATAACTATATATAATTGTATAGTCCTTTGAATCAAAAAATATTTCCCTATATAAAAATGAGTGTCTTCATCTTAATTGATCACTCTGTATATACAGTTAGCACATATCTAAATTACAACTTCTACAACATTTTGCTGAAATTTTTTATGTGAAAACGTATGTTTAGAAATTTCCTTTTAGGAAACGAACATTTTCGAGCGTAACCACCTTTAACGCTCTAACCTAACCCACCGCCCGTTATACAGAAAACGATGAATACTACCTTTATGTATGTCGATCGTATTTAGATATTTTAAAATAGTTTTATTATTTTAATTTATACTTATTCTATATCTTTTATAATAAATAAATAAAGATTATTATAACTCGGTGTATACTACCGATTTCATTTTCGCGATAACATTCGTCCAGAGTTTTCAATTGTTCATTCGACTTCGGTTATTATATAATCCAACCCAAAAAATTATATTACACACGGTATACTATTATACTTTAAAGTTGAGTTCTTATGATAGTGATTTTAATCACTGTCAAATATCATTTATATTTGTCCCAACTGTGCCATGTATACACTATGCAGCTACCTTATTGTGCTTTTGTTTTTTTAATTTGCATATTTTACATGGTTTTTACAATTTTGCGTATCACGTAAGATTGCAAAAAAAAAATTTTGATTTTGAGAGGAGGGATTGTAACACGGTCCTTTCCCATATATGCGACACTGAATGTATAATTTAATGTTACAAAAATCTATAAAATAATGAATCATTTTATTTACAGTAAAATGTATTAAAGCGTTGGAG
Organism: Daktulosphaira vitifoliae; assembly: GCF_025091365.1. NCBI lineage: Eukaryota > Metazoa > Arthropoda > Insecta > Hemiptera > Phylloxeridae > Daktulosphaira > Daktulosphaira vitifoliae. Next base: position 23,744,167 of record NW_026099576.1, read on the forward strand.
TCATATATTAAGGATTTAGACGAAAAAATTAAATTTAAAGTAGTTAAAATTTATGTAAGTTAATTTATCATATTTATAATATTCAAATGTAATGTAATTCAATCTTTCATAAAATTCACTATACAATTTTTTAGACATATATTAAGATTGAATAAATTTTAAACATAATATAGATACAAAATTTTCAGTTTTTGGATATAATTTTTTAAAGTTCAATTAATATTATTTTTATTTTGGATGAAGTGGATTTTAATTTATAAATTTTAAGGATGTTTTGAAAAATAAAGGATATCTACTAATTTTCAATACACAAATTAATCAGTAACGTGTGATGGGTCCTACCCATACAAATTATTTCAAAATATAAACGTTTTTAATCATTAAATATTCATACAATCTTTAGTTACACATTATTCTTGAATTATTAACTATGTAATACTTTTTAAGTTCATCCCTTATGCCTTGTAAGGGTGTCAACTTTGTTTTTTTAAATGGAAACACATATTTTTAATTTAATAAAATGTTTGAGTTTTTAATTTAATAGTAAATGGCATTCGAATTTTTAGTATAACTTTATTAGTTTATTAGATATAAACATTTAAAGACTCAAATTTTTGAGTTAATATACATGTATAATACACAAGGGATTTCAAATACAGGTAGCTATAGGGTTTTTATGCCATCGCTGTCACAGTCACGAATTGTTTATGATAAATTATGACTATCATTAAATATACTTTTTATGTAGTCAGTTAGTGTATTCATGAACTCACAACAATGTGCCTTACTACCATTGATTTAATTACCATTAAATTAAAAATATGTGTTTCCATTTAAAAAAACAAAGTTGACACCCTTACAAGGCATAAGGGGTGAACTTAAAAAGTATTACATAATTAATAATTCAAGAATAATGTGTAACTAAAGATAACCAAAAAAAAAATGTATAAGTATATTTATTCTGTAAGTAATTGAGTGGGTTATGATAAAAAAAATCACCCTGAATAGAATGATCTAGAATGTTTTGACAACTCTTATAACTTTTGATACAATTAACAATTCGCTTGAATTTTTTTTTTAATAATTTATAAATTTTTAGATTACGATAAATTATAATTAAACATCAATAAGAAACTGATAAAGTATTAGTTTTATGATTATCTGTTTTTTTAAGTCTGTTCATAAATTGTTCAGCTCAGATTATAAGATAATTATCACTCTTTTGGTATGTTCTTTTATAAAAACCCATGAAAAACATAAGTACAGGAGGAGTTTGAAATATGGAGATTAATTTCTGGAGAAATAATTAATAAAAAGATGGAAAGATCGATTTTTCTGACCTTCATTAGTTAACTGTAATTTCAGTTATGTGATTGTAATTGAAATTCATCATAAGTTATTAGGTGTAAAAATTTCCTCTAAACATATTTATGAATAACACTTAAATTTTGTTTATTATTATTATTTTTTGAAATTTGTAGCAAATGTCAAATGGGGTATTTAACGAGGGTGTTAAGTATATACTTATAACGTTTGACCTTAAGTATAGTACTAAAAAATAGAAAAAATAATTGTAGTAGAAAATTATATATGACATAAGTTTTAAGTAAAATAAGTTAAAGAAGTGTCAAAACTTACCGATTTTTAAATGATAATTTTTACGGGGATTTCCAATTTACAGAAAACGAGGGAAAAATGTTCAATTTTTGAGGGTACTGTCATCAACTACGTACGGTGTGTGATCTTTTGACGCATAGTTGAAAAAAGTAGCATAGTAGGGTCGTGGCACAGTGTGAGCGTGATAATTTATATCACATGAAAGGGACATATCTAAGGTTTTAATATAAAAATAATTTATTTTTATTTGTTCATTTTTCAATAAGTTATGAAAATTTTTAGAAAAAAAAATGTCGAAATTTATCGATTCTAAAAATCATAATTTTTGGAAGGATTTCCACTATTTATGGGGAACGAGGGCAAAATTTTTATTTTTTGAGGGTAATGTCTTCAACTTGATATAATTTGTGATCTTTTGACGTATCGTTTAGAAAAATCAGTCCAGTGAGAGCAGAGAAAAAGTAGTGACAGATACAACAATAAAAAATATACATAAGCACAACACAGATAAAATTATTACCTTCTCAGTTTCGTATTAAATCTAAAAATTAAAATATTTTAAACAAAAATAAGCAGTTTTTTTTTAAATTGTCAAAAAAATAAAAAATGGCACATTCAAATTTCATACTTGAAATCGTCGTAACATGATCTAAACATCAATAGTATTGTGCTACATCATATTTCAAAGAATAAAAATTAGAAAATACTATAATTCCTGATTTATACTCACTTTATATATTTAAATGCTTATAATTCATTAATTAATTATCTTAGTTTTTATCAATCCATTAAACGCATTTGTAAGAAAAGAGCTAATATATAATTACTTTAAAACTTTGAAATTTATTGTTAAAAACATGTAATAAAAAATATGATAAAATCGTACTCTAAGAATTCATGAATTATATAAAATAAATAAATACCGCGAAATGTTAATTATACCAAAAGTTATAACAGAACTGTTATAACTGTATTCTGTTGTTAGAACATGCTGGGACACCCTGTGTAGATATTATGAAGGAATTTGTGACGTAATATTATGATCGATTTTTATTAACGTACTTGCAATGGCTTTTTTATGATCGCGGAACTCTCTTTTGAGAAAACTTAATTGACGGACGCGCATTTCTAGCCATCAAGATAGCCCTCTAAAATTTTGGACTCAAGGCAGCTGCCTTGATTTCTAGGCTGAAATACGGCTCTGGGTATATCTTGATAAACGTATTTTTTTTTATTGCAAAAATAGAACTAAGAGCTTTCACAATAAAAATTAATTATTTTTTTAATAGAACAGTAATCATGAAAGTTATAGACCTTTAGATAATGAAACGATTTATAGAAGTCGCGTAAAACGTCAATTACAACAATTAACAAATATGTCCCTGTGGAAATATGTCAAAAAGGAATTAATAACATTTAAGAATAAATCCTTCTCAACAACACTCGAAGGATACATAAATAATTCAACGACGTACAATAAAACTATTAAAGAAACTTTAGAAGAAATCAACCCACTCATAAACGACCGAGTGTGTAAGTATGCCTTACTAGCAATACTTTATATCTATGAAGTACTAAAAATTGAAGATTTAGATTCATATTGGGATAAATTCGTAAACATTTTTGAAAAGCTGAAAGATACACAAAAAACATTTACAAACCAAAATTACTTGACTGTTGGCCATAATGAATTTTGTAGTGAAAAATATACTTCAAAGAAAATTAATAAAATATGTAAATTAGAAAAGCATTTAATAGAATATTTCTTAAATTCAAAAAAATTACTTAATTGTGATTTAACAACTGAAAAGTGTTCAATGTCTTATAAAACAAAAATATTAGATGAAATATTCAAGGACTTTCCTGAACCTCCCAATAAAAATAAGCCATACAATTTTCATAAATTACCTACAACCTTCGAAGAAATACTTTATAATTTAGATACTATTGTTAAGATAGTGGAAGTTGAATTTGATGAAGTTTATAAAATAGAATTATAACTTATGTTTATGTTTATGTACATGTTTTTGAAGAATAGAAACGTTTATTAATTTTTTTCAAGTAACTGATATTTTAATATTATTTACTATTATTTAAAATGATAATTTACTATATATTGTTAAATAAACTTCGAATTATTAATTGAATTCAGCATGTTTTTTTTATATTATTAGATATAGACGTACATTAGACGTTTAATTAAAACAATTCTGTGACTCGTATGAAAACTGATGTATAAGTGGCAGAAATGAGTTTTTTTATAATTTATATTAAAAAGGATATTTTTTGTTGTTTGCCTAAAAATTATAAGTTTATATTATCGAGTAGGTTTGTTTTTTTTATTTTAAAAATTAAAACTTGCTTAAGTCACTATTAAATTCTAAATTTTGTTATTGATCTACTGAAAATTGTTATAATTGACTTGTTAGCTTTTAAAAAAAGTCACAGAATTTATTGATTTTATATTTTGAATTGTTAAATTAATATTAAAAATATAATAATTGTAACAAATATTTAAAATACATTAAACGATTAATTATGACATTTGATAAAAGTTTTTTTTAGAATTGCAATATCTAGATATTTATCAAATAAAAATTAATAAATAAAAAAGCGCTGGAGGGGTAAGTTTTTAGGGTAAAAGAAGGAGTGCACTAAGGTTCTGCTTTAAGTCCTTACTTATTTTCTATAGTGATGAATAAAATTACTAGAGAAAAACAAAAAGAGGTACAATTAAAGACTAGAGGTGTGGTGATCAGTTATTGGAAAAAAGGGTTTGAGAATAAGTAGGAATAAGACAGAGTATATAGAATACGAGTTTGACAGAGGAGAACACAAGGTAAGCTAAATGAAGAGTTCAGTGATAACAGGCGAGGACGTGATAGAGAGGTGGAAAGTTTTAAATATTTAGGATCAGTTGTGTAAAAGAACGGTGGTATTAATGAGTTTATAAGACACAGGATTAAGTGCGGCTGTAGTTATAGAGAAAAGTTATAAGACAGACAATTAGTGGAGAGAAGTGTCTGATGAGTTATGCGAAAAGAGAATTCCAATGAGGCTGAAAGGTAAATTCTACAAGACTGCAGTGAGACCAGCTATGATGTATGGTTCAGAGTGTTGGGCGGTTAACAAGAAAGTAGAGAATGATTGTAGCAGAGATGAGAATGCGAAGATGGATCAGTGGAGTGACTAGAGAAGATAGGATAAGGAACAAACATATAAAAGGGAGTATAGGTGTAGCGTCAATCATAGATAAGATGAAAAAAACCCAGCACGGGGGGTACGCGGCATAGTTGGATCAAGTATAATGATATTTGACAGTGATTTAAATCACTATAAAAAAAAAAACGCTTCGATGCAAATCTTTAGATGGTGTTTAATTAAAAAAAATTGGTGGATTATTCCAAAAACTACATGATCTGCTATTTCCTTATTTATATCCTGATTAAGATAAAGTATATAGAATGAAAGATGGATATAAATATTATTTCTCATAAAAAAATTGTATTGATCCATACACTTTTCAATAAATTATAGCATTATAAAGTTAAAAATGTAAAAAATAAAATCGAGAATTTTCACACAAAAATAGCTTTTGGTAACAATTTCATCGTGAAGACAAAATGAAGTTCAAAAATTTTTTTTTCCATAATAAAATACATTACATTAGCTTTAATTTAAGATATATATATAAAAGTGTCAGACCTTTGGGAAAACTTTCAAAAGTTAATTTTTTGTGAAAAAGTTGTCATTTTAAATCCCCCCCTGTGGGCTGGTAAAGGGTCAGATTTATAAAAAAAATATTCCATATGATAGGTAAAAACATCAAACTTCTATAAAAAAGAATTATATTAATTTGATCATTTTTAAAAAAGTTATAGCAGTTTTAAGTAAAAAATTCTGATAAATAATAACAAATTCAAACATTGCCTGCCGGCGTAATAAAATTGGTCCACACGTGTTAGTTAAATTATTTAAAGAAATATTGATAACGTCAATATTTTTGAGAGCCACAAAGAAAAACATATAGTAAAATAATTTAAATATGAATAAGAAATTTCTTCAAACGAAGAAAGTCTACAGTGATAGGGACTATGATATTTATTGAAGTTATTAGATCTGAATGAGATAAAAATAAAGCGAGTTAAATTTTTTTTTTTACTCAAAAACTTTTTTTAGGTATTTTTAAATTAAAAAATAGCATATTTTTGAATAGCCATTTTCACCATGAAGACATAACAAAGTTGGAATTCTTTTTCCATATTAAAGTACATTACATAAGCTTTAACTTAAGATGTATGTATGTATAAAAGTGTCAGTATTTCCAGAATACTATGAAAAGTTAAGTTGAAAGAGTAAATTTTTTATGAAAAAGTTGTAATTTTGAATTCCTTTCTGTGGACAGGTTGAGGTTCAGATTTACAAAAAAATATATACAAAATGATAAGTAAATACCTCGTGTATCTATAAAAAAAATGATTTTGGTACGTTCATTTTTCAAAAAGTTATGATATTTTTAAGTAAAAAATATTTAAAATATGTCAATAATTAGCGATTTTTAAATTTGTAACTTTTTGGGAGATTTACCCTATTTACGGGGAACTAGGGGTTTTTTTTTTGAGGGTAATACCTTCACATTGAATCTAAAAAAGAAATTATATATATATATATTTATTTTATCAAACGACGAAAGCATCGAATAGTTGCCGAGTCAGTAACACTTGTATATTTCACGCGAAGGGTACGAGGTTTAAATCCGTCTGTGGCAATTAATATTTTGCATTTTTTTTTCGAGTTAGAATAAAATTTTCAAATAATTTGGTATTTATCTCATTTGGATTCAATATCTTCAATAAATATAAAGGATCCTATCACTATACTCTCCCCTCGTGAGAAGAAATTTATATTCATGTTAATATTATTTTACTATGTAGTTTTTTTTGTGGCTACGATTTATTTTGCCAACCCTCACTAGACCTATTTTTTCAACGATACGTCAAATGATTACATTTCGTATTTAGTTTAAGTTATTACTCTTAAAAATCGAAAAAATATTCCTTATTTAAATAAAAAGTAGCTTAACCAGTTTTTTCCATACAAACAATTAAAATCATTCATTTCTAATATTCTTAAAATATTTATTGTCGAATTAGATATAATATGATAAAATATTCAACTACAAAAGTAAATAATTTTACTTTGTAATTTTTTAACTCTATTTGTGTGTCTAATACCAGTCTATAATATTCCAAATTTTTTTGTAACATGTTGCTATATAAATCATAAATTAAAAAAAAAATGATTTTTAGTTTCACCAAATTTAACGATAGATTTTTACAATTATAATCAAATTTTATAATACGCTCAATTAAGTAAATCTTTTTAAAAACTTTTTTTTTTTTGGTTCTTTAGTTAAAATAAATCATTTAAATTAATTAAGTTCTGAATATTTCCATTGTAGAATCTTTTTAAATACCAAAAATTAATTAGAAATGATTACTATGATTTTTATTTAAATGATCTATTACGATAATAATGTAAAAAAAAATCAAACTATTCTGATAAATTTACTGTAAATAGTAATTATAAAATTTGCTGACTGCATATTAATTTTAACAATTTCATTTTTTTCTATTTAATCATGTTAAGTTCTAACTTGCAAGTTGAGCTAAAAGTTATGGAGTCTAAGAATTACTAATCTGGATATAATTAAGAAAAAAGAAGTTGATGTTGCTTTTGTAATTATGCACCAATTTCTTAGAATTAAACACTACAGATTTGCATCGAAGCGTTTCTTATGATAGTGATTTTAATCACTGTCAGATTAAATCTATACTGGACCCAACTATGCCACGTCCCCACTGTGCTGGGTTTTCTTAAAAGTAGCCTTTGGAATAATCCACCAATTTTTTAAAATTAAACACTATCTTCAGATTTGCATCGAAGCGTTTTTTATGATGGTGATTTTAATCACTCTCAGATATCTTTATACTTGACTAAACTATGCCACGTCCTCACTGTGCCGTAACCCCACTGTTTAAGGTTTTTTATTTGATAATGATCTTATTTTGAATAGGACATGTTGATAACGACGTTTGAACAAGTATTTCAAAAGTTTTAACAATTTGATGTAACAGTTGGAGATAAAGCCGAATGATAATATTTTTAACACCCTTATATTAGTTTCACTTGTATGTGTGTTGTTTGTAACTTTCCACGCGCACGCGCACTAGACTAGACGGTCCTAACGTATTCACCCCACCCTGCTCTACAGTCGTCGAAAATAATATTTTCCAACCCGTAGACGCGCGCGTGTCATCAATTATATATATACATAACAAATTTTTATTGTAATTGACACAGCCCCGCGTCGTTTTACGCCGCGGTGCAAAGTCCAGCAAGTGCCGCACGGCCGACGACGTCCCGCCGTTAATGATACCGTAGTCTTCTTCTCGTTGTCAAAGTGACAACGTCAACAAACCGATCCGCACTCGCGCACTGTTGTCATCTACGCTGCTAACCTTTTTGACGCCATAGGATCACGCCGGACATCGTGTCGTCGACGCCAGCAAAAGTGCCGCGATATTATGCGAAGATCATATATTCCTACCGCCATCGCTAATATTAATATATATATATATTAATATTTATACGTATATGTTAATATTCATTTATATATTCCTACAGCCGACGCCTCTGCCGCCATATATGCCTCGTGTATAATGTTCCCCCCGCCCACAAAACACGGCTATACCTCATGCATGATACGTTTACGTACTTAAGTCCCTTTACATGTATATATATATATTCTAATTACTAATAAAACTTATATATTAATACGCTTTATTCTCATTAAGAGATATGTGGTGTATTCATTCCGATTACGGGGGATGATTCCCGTATCGTCATTTTTCATCACTACCTCCACGTTGCGCGCCTGCTGCTTTCCTTGGATGTGGTAGCCGTTTCTCAGACTCCCTCCCCGGAATCGAACCCTGTATTGCCGTTACCCGTTACAACCATGATATTGATAGTAACTACTATCATAACATAAAACTAAAAAGTAAAAAATAAATATAGTTTAAAAAAACTAAAAAACACGCTTTTAAAGCACATTGAACTAAAAAGTTCAAAATAATTTTTAAAATAAGCTTAAAACAATATTGAACGAAAAGTACTAGTATTATTGTAATAAAAGCGTCNCAATATTAAACGAAAAGCACTAGAATTATTGTGATAAAAGCGTGGGCGCTTCGTGCCATATTTTTCGTATATTGAGCGCCCGACGCTTTTATCACAATAATACTAGTACTTTTCGTTCAATATTATTTTAAGCTTATTTTAAAAATTATTTTGAACTTTTTAGTTCAATGTGTTTTAAAAGCGTGTTTTTTTAGTTTTTTTAAACTATATTTTTATCATTACACATTTCTCGTGCTTTCCGAAACACTGGTCCAAATGTTATTACTGATCTTTTGTTTTCTGAAGTAGATCATTATATAATGAAGAAGTTACCTGTATGTTTTTACTTAAAATTAATTACACAATCTTCATCAGAAGAATTTATTATGAGAATTAATCTTGAAAAAACATGGTATAGTTGTACACTATACAACTATCATAGGTTTAAATTATTTCATATCTAAATTATTATTATTTCATCTATAGAAAGGTGGTGTGAATTATCGATTAAACGTATAATTGATTATTAAAAATTACTAGTCTATAATAATAATAATAATTAGGAACTCTCTTTCATAATAAAGAGAATATTTTATTTTTTTAAAGTAAATTTAATAAAAAAAAATAAATTGAAACATAGTCAAAAATTTAATTACTCATCCTGCATAATTTAATATTGGTGAGTTAGCTGATTTACTTTAATATAATATGTTATATTTAACATTTCCTTGTATTCTGTGTTAATTAGCCTTAAAATTATCTCCAATTTTGTCTTTATATCATTTAGTCGATTTGGTATAGTCTCAAAATTGTATGAGATAACGTCGTTTTCGTGAGGTTTGGGAAATCCCCGAAATACTTTATTTAATACATTTTGTGATAATCTGCGAGTCCTTGCTAAATCATTTATTTCCATGGGTGTTAAGAATAATTTTGTATATTTCAACATGATTTTTTTCACAATTTCCTCACATTGACCTGATTCAATACCTTTTTGTAATATTGGAAAGTCAGAACGTAAGTCATAATGTATGTTATTGGATATTATCGGATAAATTTGTGCGGTGCTCAATTTTTTAGAAACTATTTGGAATGATTCCCAGTCTATTGTTTTCTCAAAATCATTTTTTAATGTCATATAGGCATATATGACTAGTAAAAACGCATACTTAAAAGTTCGATCATTCATGATTCTTAGTGCTTCCTGAAGAGTAAATGCAACATATTTATTATATGTTGTTGAGTTATTAATGAAATCTTCAAGTGTTATATAGGGTTGAGTAGAAATATCACAGTTAACAATCTCCTCTTTCACATATTTCCATAAAGACAGTTTTTCTAACATTTCTAGCTTTATTTTTATATTTAACTCATAAACCGTAGAATGAGCTAAAGTTCTATTTTTAGGAAGATTACTCTCCTGTAAAAAATAAATTTATAATTTATATCAAATTCAAGTTTAATTTTCCTTCATTAAAAACATATTCTATACATTAATGTATTATCATAAAATATTTAACGGTAGGAAATATTTAGATTAGATAAAAAATTAAAATAATTTGATATTATGAGTTTTTTTTATAAGAATAATGTCATCAGTTCTATTTATCCCGTGAGCTGTCTATTCATACCTGGATTAAAGAAACTTTAGTGTTGAATAAAGAAACTAGTATGGTTGTGAAATATGAATGTAGTTAAACGAATAATCTGTCTGTAGTAATAGAAGTGTTAAAAAGTAAAAATGCAAAAAATTGTAATATTTATCAATTATTACTTTAATCAAGCTTTTATATTAAATTAAAAAATTTGGTACAGCAGAATCCCACATAAAGAACTTTAATATTGAATTAAATCGAATATTAATGTATAGCATTATCAAAAAAATACTTCGATACAATTATGCATAAAGAACTTATGTGCATAATAAAATAAAATATAAATTGAAAGCTGTTAGTAATTTTTACCACTGTAATAAAACACTTCGATGAGAATTCCTTAAAGAGGGGATTAGAAAAAACATAGCAAAAATTAAACGGAAATTTTACAAATTTTGACTTAAGTTACCATTTACTTAATGTAGAAAAGTCTTAGGGATATTTTTCTATTATTAATCTTCAAAAATTACTTAATTGGATTTTTAAAAAAAATTAGTCGGTAAATGACTAAATTATTATCAATAAAAAGTTCATGTTCCGAAATGATCACGATATTACGGATAGATGATACGTCTAGTTTTCAAAAAGTTAGTTTAATATAAAGTAAAAATATAAATATACTGTATATTCTATTAAAAAAATGATTATTTTTCAGGTCATTTCCTTTTAGTACGGACAATGGCAGGAATTTTATCAAATGATGATACTAATAACTTTAATTAAATATGATATTTAGACGTTCGAACAAATCGATTTAGTAGGAATAGAATATTTATATGTATAGATAAAAAAATACACAACATAATAAAACACATATTTTTTCAACTATCATGTACTGTAATACCTACCTACCTTAGACATTTCATCTATGACTTATATCATGAATAATGTATATGATTTTTACTGAATTGCAGTATTATTATTTGGAAAAGTAAGAATTGTTTTGCTTTTAATAATTATAACCTCTATATTTAAATCATGCTTAGCTATTTTTGATGAACACTCATATGAATTTTAATAACGTTTAAAGTATAAAATTTTTATAAACATAAAATTAATAATCAAATGATAATTTAATTATGGATTAATATAAACTAAAAAATATTTTTCATTTATGTAGGACTATTCAGAGATTATTTACCGATTTTTGTATTTGTGTACTGATTTTTTAAATTTTATACGAAACAAAAAATAACCATTCAATATATAAGACATAAGTTCGTTTTTTATGCAAAAGTTGCCATTTTAAATCCCCTGTTGCAGATATATGAGATATAATTTTATAATGTATAAATTAAGTAATTTTAAGTATTAATATTCACAAGCATTTTATTGAAAAGATAACTTTTTATATCGAGTAATATGTGCATTTTTAAACATTCAGTAATTAGTCCCACATTTACTGTAAAACTAAATTTAATCGCAAAAGATTTAAATTCAAAATTAAGTATACGAAAATATTTTAAACATATTGATTAACTTACATAGATTTTAACTACTTTGAAATGAATTTTATTGTTTAACATTAGAATAGATTGCTGCAATAGATTAATACCATGTTCTGTAAAAAAATGATTTCATAATTTAATATATTTTTCTAAGATTTTTTAACGACTTTTTATATTGTCATGATACATTAATGTGTTTCAACTAGTGATATTAAACAGGATTTATTCAACATGATCTATACTTACCGTTGTATGAGAATTCTTCTTGTTTGTTATTGTGATTTAAAATAATGTTATTTTTTCCAAAAGTCTTTAAAAAATAAATAACAGTAATTAAAAAAAAATTATATTATTTTGGTAAAACAGAGAAATATTAATTTTTTTTTGCAAAAGCGTTGGTCATTTGAATGAAATCTTAAGAAAATATAATAAAGAATTTTAATTTTCAAATTTGTCTGTGTTCATTTTCTACAGGTTTTATTGAAAGATTACAGTAAAAATGTATAAAATTATTATTATTGAAATTCATCTATTTAATTAAAAAAAATAAATAATCAGGTATATTTAATTTGTGTAAAAATTATGAAATTGCACATCAAGTAACTTAATCGGATCATTATATAATCAGAATCGATGACTTAAATTAATGTATAACTGTTTTTATTGTTACTAACACATTTCTTTATCCAATTACACCTATTAATTTTCATTTATCTTTTTCCTCGTTATACTAGACTCTTTGTAACACTACATGACTGAACCGCACAAAATGGCTGACGCATAGATAGTGATTAATTTTTAAAAGGAATTGTATAATTATTCCACAGCAAATCAACTCCTATTTCCTTATTTATATCCTGATTTCTAGTTTTTATTATTTTATATTTACATATTATAGATTAATATTGTAATTTTTGGGGAAAAATTATAAAAAATTATAATGAAGTTGTATATTTTAATTAATCTATGTTAAATCTGTATCAAAATATTAAGCCTAGATTTATAAAAAAAAAAAAAAAATGAAAAGTTTAAAAAGTCAACTTTAATTTCACACATAGAAAACAAGTAATCAGGATAAATTTATTTTCAACTTTATCGAGTACTCAAGCTTTAATTTAACATGTGTGTAAAAGACGCAGTATTTCCTTAACATTTTTAAAGATAAAGTTAAAAAGTTAAATTTTTGTGGAAATGTTGGTATTTTGAATTCCTCCCGTGGGTAGGTAAAGGGTCAGATTTTCAAAAAATTTATATCAAATAGAAGAAAAATATCTAAATTATAAATAAAAAAAATAATTTATTTTGATTCATTTATTTTTAAAAAAGTTATATAAAAAAGTTTTAAAAATTTACTGATTTTAAAAATTGTAGTTTTATGATCGATTTTTATCATTTACTGTGAATGATGGAAATTTGTTCAATTTTTAAGGGTTACGTATTCAATAAGATACGATTTGTGATGTTTTGACGTATCGTTGAGAATAATCAATTCATTGAGAGCTGAGAAATAGTAGTAACATAAATAATAAATAAAAATAAACATATAGTAAATTAATATCTTCTTAGCTTCGCATCAAAGCTAAAAATAAATAATATGATATCATGATTTATAGATATAAAAAAATAATATGCATAAAAATTTAACAATTAAAATAAAAGTTGCTTACAATTTTAAGATTTGTTTCGATTTTTGGATATTTAACAGACTGTTCATTCTAAAATAATAAAACATATCGTTACATTGTTCATTTATTACTAAAAATAAATACAATACATTTTATTAGTATTTGATTAATAATTTTTGTTATTATAGATATTTGCGAGCACAAGATATTTTCTTATACAAAGACTACAAATAAGAAAAATTATTATCACCCTCTCTAAACAATATAAATAACTAATAAAAAGTTAATTTTTTTGAAGAGGATATTGATTTCTATTTTTTCTCACTGTCCACATGTTTGACTAAATACTTACATAAATCAAAAAGATTTCTGCAAAAATTTTTTTCTCATTCACAAATTCCTGAAATAAAATTTAAAATACAATAATAACACAATTATTCTGTTTGGTAATAATTATGGATTTCATTTCGGTAATGTAAAAGTGGAAACTTAAAACTTTATTTTATGTTTCCACTTTGTAACTTAAAATAAACATCATTATGTACAGCTTATAACAAAAGCTCAAAAGTCACAAAAATGGGTTTTTAAGAATTAAAAACGGATATAAAGAAGTTTGAATTCTGACGTAAGTTAATAATTTTAGAACAATTTATCAGAAAGGATTGTTGTTTAATAACCTAAATTATATAATTTATATTTACTATACTACAATATAATTCATTCAAACAACGGGTTTTTGTTAATACTATACATATTCAGCAAGTCTCAGATCTAAATGACAACACTTATTACTTCTAATACAATTTTTTAACAAAAATAATACAAATCAAATAAAAGTCCTTCAATAAATTATTTTTAAATAAAGGGGCGTAGTTCTCATTACCAAAATAAAGCGTCTATGCACAAAATAGAAAAGATATAAAATAAATAAGACAAACAATTAAAAACTTAGTTTTATAATGAAGAATAGAACGGTTTTTAATGTCGGTGAGAAGAGGACAGTATGCATGATTTGAAATGATGAGAACATGAACGGATTGCTGACTACAAGGGTAGTCGTTTATTAAGTAAATACTTCAATATGGACAGAGCCGAGCACTAAATAAGTGCACGGGTGCGAAAACTCGAGGATATCAGAGCAGAACAGGATGTTCAAGAACACTAGAATATATGGTTCACTATAGCCGAACAATAACACACACACAAGTGGAAAGGCTTGCTAAGTATGCAAAAGAAAAACTCAGACAGTACACGGGAGCAATTGACGCATAGGCCGCGGATTTACTGTGCCGGGTGGACTTGGGTGTAGTTTAGCAAAGACACTAGAGATCAGCTGTCACGCGATATGATGTACTCAACGGTGTTTGTGACAACTGGACCACAAGGTCTTTGTGAAAGGCGCTCTATACCAAACAAGTTAGAAACCTTAATTATTTATGGAATAATTATGAAATAACAGTTATAAATTATTCCTCTAAATATTTAATTTTATGTTCTTTACAAACAATTGGCACATTTTTCTATTAAAATGTGTAGCAAAGTTTTATTGAATATGGCAATCCACGTTTAATAAGTGTGAATGATTGCTTCATACACAATACACAATCTTAGCCCAAATTACTTTAATTTGGCTTCGATGCAAAGCTGAAGATTTACTGGTATAGTGATGGTGTATATTATTTTTATGTAGATTCATGAAGATTCTCAGCTTTACTGGACTAATTTTATTGATCATTACGNTTGGTCCACAAGGTCTTTGTTAAAAGCGCTCTATACCAAACAAGTTAGACACCTTAATTATTTATTGAATAATTATGAAATAACAGTTATAAATTATTCCTCTAAATATTTAATTTTATATTCTTTACAAACAATTGGCACATTTTTCTATTAAAATGTGTAGCAAAGTTTTATTGAATATGGCAATCCACGTTTAATAAGTGTGCATGATTGCTTCATACACAATACACAATCTTAGCCCAAATTACTTTTATTTAGCTTCGATGCAAAGCTGAAGATTTATTGGTATAGTGATGGTGTATATTATTTTTATGTAGATTCATGAAGATTCTCAGCTTTACTGGACTAATTTTATTGATCATTACGTCATAATAACTTGAATTTAATCTAGTAATTCCTATCATCGCCAAGAATTCGAAAAAAAATTCACTTAAAAAAAAAAGAAAAATATTATAAAATAATATTAGCATAAAAAATGAAATTTTCAAAAAAGCCTTGTAATAATATACTAAATTGTGTACACATGTTGAACAGGTGGCATAANCATGATTGCTTCATACATAATACACAATCTTAGCCCAAATTACTTTTATTTAGCTTCGATGCAAAGCTGAAGATTTATTGGTATAGTGATGGTGTATATTATTTTTATGTAGATTCATGAAGATTCTCAGCTTTACTGGACTAATTTTATTGATCATTACGTCATAATAACTTGAATTTAATCTAGTAATTCCTATCATCGCCAAGAATTCGAGAAAAATACTCAATTTAAAAAAAAGAAAAATATTATAAAATTATATTAGCATAAAAAATGAAATTTTCAAAAAAGCCTTGTAATAATATACTAAATTGTGTACACATGTTGAACAGGTGGCATAANACTAAAGGAAATATTGAGTAGGTACGAAGATGATGACGAGTTTGCTACCTGTTTATTTATATACGTGTGTTCATACAGCAATTGCCGTACTTGACTGACACTTCGGAATGGCTGTAGGTTTTAAAAGGTCGTTGTTATAAGAGAATAAGTGTTACACTTATTGTGTAACTAGGTATGAGGTGCAGACGAATTGCAAAAAAAAAAATACTAGGCATACCGGGTAAGGAACATAACAGAGTACGAGGTGTAGACAAAGTGAAAGTCACAAGTACTCTGAAATGTTGAGGACGAANACTTCGGAATGGCTGTAGGTTTCAAAAGGTCGTTGTTATAAGAGAATAAGTGTTACACTTATTGTGTAACTAGGTATGAGGTGCAGACGAATTGCAAAATACAAATATTAGGCATACCGGGTAAGGAACATAACAGAGTACGAGGTGTAGACAAAGTGAAAGTCACAAGTACTCTGAAATGTTGAGGACGAAAATTGATAGGTGAAAAGGAAAAACAAAGATATGACTTTATACAGTATGTCGGATAGCGACAACCAAGTACTGAGACTAATGAATGAATGGATGAATTAATATAATAAATTATAATTTTTGTTTAAAATAAATTCTTACAATCGTTAAAGGTCCACACTGTAGAATCTAAAATAAAAAAAAATTTTATAACGGAATGTTTATATTAAACATTGCAAAAGCATAAGTATTAACAATTCACAATAAAAACATACTCTGAAAAAATTCAAACTTCTTGATATATCCATCATTTTAGCTTGATAATTCTATAATATAATCAATGAATGTTAATAAGACAGATTTTAAATTCAAAGAGTTTAATTCATAAAGTTGAACAAATAAATCTAATCATGATTGACACTTACATAACCCCCTTCATTTGTTATAATATCCATCACACCTTCCTATATAAAAAAAAATGGATTTGAAAATTTGCAATACTCATTTGACATTGATAATTACAATAAGAATAAACAATTATTAATTTCAAAAATAATAATTAAAGGTGCTTAGGAAGAAGAAAATTATATGATGATTATCTTAGTTCTAAGAAAGCGTTAGGTATGATATTTTAAACTAACAAATGTAATGTCACATGGAAATTAGATAAAAAGCATCTTAACTATATTATTAAATTAAATATCACTTAATGAATTTTTCAAATTACTTGGCCAATTAAAATTATGTTTCCAAAAACATTACCAAAATAAAAATCAATCCCAAGAATTAAAACAAAAGAATATGTTATGTGAATCATTTCTTAAGAATATTAAAATTTAAACTATATAACTATATTTAAACTAATCAACTTATACCATAGAATTATTGAGTTAGTTTTCCACAAAATTTTTGAATTTTTATAAGTCTTAAAATAAATGAAATATTAAAATTAGCGAAAATTATTTTAATCTGTTACATAAAACGTATTTTTCATTCGATCGAAGACAAAATTATATAATTTATGCTTTTATTATGTTAATGTAAACAGGAATTATTTTCAAGAACTGCTGTTACTTATATGTTCTAAATGTATAAAACTATACTTTTATTCCTATATATTTGACTGCTAATAATAATTAAATAAAAATATTAACATCTAGGGTCAAAAAAAAAAAAATGACATGCTTAATGCAAATCTATTTTATGTTGTGTTTGACAAAAGATTGTGTGAAATTTTTGGAGGACCAATTATATTTCTGTAAAGATTTGTAATTAAAAAAGTTTTTTCTAAAATTAAATAAAATGTTTGGAATATTTTTAATAAAAGACTTTGAGTTATTATTAAAAAAAATAAGGTTATTTGATAAAAATAATAGGGTTTCTTTTTTTTTTTAAATCTTGTGCTATTTTCATAGTGTTATAATTATTATTCAAAAATAAGTCCAATTTATTTAAAACGATTTGTTTTTTTCACATTTACTAGTAAAACTTTATAATTTAAATTTATTGAGTTAAGATAATAGTTTATTGTTATTAATAGAATTATTTTTCTTTGGAATGCTAATTACTTTTTTTTTAATTATAAAAAAATTAAAATGTGTTAATAAATAAAAAACATGTAAAAATGGTCTAATGTTTGATATCCATCAACAAATTGGTCCAAAATTATATTATTTTTTCAATATTAAAATTTTAGATTAGTTTATTCGAATTAAATTTTATTCCGTAATTAGCTGATTATTTTTTATTTTAAAAAAGAAACTTTATTTTATTGATTTGAAATTTTTATAATGTATAATATGTATGTAAAAATGATATGCTTTTATTTTAAGTGATAATATAACACTACACATCATATAAATTATAAATAAAAATAATATTTTTCGTGTTTGGTTGGGTAATTTGTTGACAATAATTTTTAATTTTTAAAAAATTTAAGGCAATAAATTTTTATTATTCGAATAACAAAAGAATAAATTAAACGTGCAATGTTTAGCAAGTCAGAATTAGTCGTAAAAAGCGTATTTATAAATTTCTTTAAGTCAGTACTATAAACTGAAAAATAATTTATTTTTAAATAAATTGTATATAAACGTTATTACTAATAAGTATCATTTTGTGTCAAAAATAGCATTACCAAATTATCTTAAGAATACCCATGCCATTTAGTTCTACATATTGCATGCGTATAAGTTTTTCAAACCTTATTACAGTTATATTAAAAAAAAAAACACGATAGTGCAGTGGGATCGTGGAATAGTGTAGACGTGGCATAGTTGGGACAAGTTTCAGGGTGGCCCACCACTCACTGACAACTTAAATAATTTTTGATCCAGTTAATATTTTTAGCTGATTTTTTTTTTAAATAATAGTTATACGTTAGGTCCATAGCTATATCTCAATAATTAATTTTTTTACATTTAATTAAAAATATTATTTATTAGCTTCGATGCGAAGGTATTGGTTTTACTAAGATATGTTTTTTTTTGTGTCTGTTACCACTTTTTCTCAGCTCTCACACAACCGATTTCTTTCAATGATAAGTCAAAAGATCACAAATCCTATCTAGTCGAAGATATTATCCTCAAAAATTGAATAAATTTCCCTCGTTCCCCGTAAATGGGGGAAACCTCCGAAAAAATTACAAATTTAAAAAACCCAGCATAGAGGGATCGCGGCACAGTGGTGACGTGGTATAGATGAATCAAGTATAATGATATCTGACAGTGATTAAAATCACTATAAAAAAAAAAAGCTTCGATGCAAATCTTTAGATAGTGTTTAATTTTAAAAAATTGGTGGATTATTCCAAAAGCTTCATAAACTGCTAGTTCCTTATTAATATCCTGATTAAGACAAAGTATGTCGAATAAAAAAGAGATTATTAGAAAATAGTATTTCCCATAAAAAAATTATATTGATCAATACACTTTTCAATAAGTTATAGCATTATAATGTTAAAAATGTAAAAAATAAAATTGAGAATTTTCACACAATAATAGCATTTGGTAGCCATTTTCACCTTGAAGATAAAATAAAGTCCGAAATTTTTTTTTTCCATGATAAAGTATATTACATTAGCTTTAATTTAAGATATATATAAAAGTGTCAGACTTTCCGGAACACTTTCAAAATTTAAGTTGAAAAAGTCAATTTTTTGTGAAAAAGTTGTCATTTTGAATCCCCCCCTGTAGGCAGGTAAAAAGTCAGATTTATAAAAAAAATATACCAAATGATAGGTAAAGACATCATGCATCTACAAAAAAAAGAATTATATTGATCCATACATCTTTCGAGAAGTTATAGCATTATAAAGTTAAAAATATAAAAAAGAATTTTTTTACAAAAATCGTATTTTTTTTATTAAGTTTAATGTCTGTTTTCACCATGAAGATAAAATAAAGTCCGAAATTTTTTTTTACCATTATAAAGTATATTACATTAGCTTTAATTTAAGATATATATAAAAGTGTCAGACCTTCCGGAACACTTTCAAAAGTTACGTTGAAAAAGTTCTACTTTCTATATGCATTTTTATGTTTTGAATCCCCCCTGTATTTAGGGAAATGGTCCGATTTAAAAAAACAGTATGTCGAATGAAAGATCTATATAAATACTACTTCTCATAAAAAAATTGTAATGATTCATACATTTTTCAAAAAGTTATAGCATAATAAAGTTAAAAATGGAAAATACAAAATCGAAAATTTTCACACAAAAATAGCATTCGGTAGCCATTTTCACCATGAAGATAAGATAAAGTCCGAAATTTTTTTTTTTCATGATAAAGCATATTACATTAGCTTTAATTTAAGATATATATAAAAGTGTCAGACCTTCCGGAACATTTTCAAAATTTAAGTTAAAAAAATTAATTTTTTGTGAAAAAGTTGTCATTTTAAATCCCCCCTTGTGGGCAGGTTAAGGGTTAAATTTATGAAAAAAATATACCAAATGAAAGGTAATGATATTATGCATCTATATAAAAAAGAATTATATTGATATGTTTATTTTTGAAAAAGTTATGGCACTTTTAAGTAAAAAAAATTGAAAAAATTTCGAAAATTAGCGATTTTTAAATTTGTAATTTTTTTGGAGGTTTCCCCCTTTTACGGGGAACGAGGGAATTTTTTTCAATTTTTAAGGGTAATGTCTTCGACTAGATACGATTTGTGATCTTTTGACGTATCATTGAAAGAAATCGGTTCGGTGAGAGCTGAGAAAAAGTGGTAACAGACACAAAAAAAAAAAAAAAAAACACATCTTAGTAAAACCAATACCTTCTCAGCTTCGCATCGAAGCTAAAATGACTAATTTTCGAAATTTCTTCAATTTTTTTTACTAAAAACTGCCGTAACTTTTTCAAAAATGAACATATCAATGTAATTTTTTTTTTATAGATGCTTGATGTCTTGACCTATCATTTGATTAATTTTTTTTATAAATTTGACTTATTACCCACTCTCAGAGAGGGATTTAAAATGACAATTTTTTCACAAAAAATTATCTTTTTCAACTTAACTTTTTAAAGTGTTTCGGAAGGTCTGACAATTTTATATATATCATAAATTAAAGCTAATGTAATGTACTTAATTATGAAAAAAAAAAATTTGACCTTTGGATATGTCTCGTCGTAAAAATGGCTATCGAATGCTATTTTTGAGAGAAAATTCTTGATTTTATTTTTTACATTTTTTACTTTAAAATGTTATAACTTATTGAACATTGTATGGATCAACACAATTTTTTTATGAGAAATAATATTTTTTAATAATCCTGAATGAAAAAGGATATTAACAAGAAAATATCAGATCATGTAGCTTTTGAAATAATCCACAAATTTTTTAAAATTAAATACTATCTAAAGATTTGCATCGAAACTTTTTATTTGATAGTGATTTTAATCACTGTCAGATATCATTATACTTGATCCAACTATGCCACGTCACCACTATGCCGCGTACCCTCTGTGCTGGGTTTTTTTGTTCGATTTTAGTTAAATGCAATACTTAGAAGATATTGTGATATTTGTTTTGCGATATTATGTGTTCTTTTTATTGCTTTCCATGAAATTCTCAACTCTCTTTGATGCGATTTTAATGCACAGTATTGCCTCAAATGCTTACTCCCTTTTTTACTTTTTTGGTAGTTAACAATAAAATAATTTAAATAATTTTTTCATGCTAAATGACTTTTGGACTTGTCTTCGTGGTGAAATTGGCTACTGAATGTTATTTTTGTGTGTAAATTCTCGATTTTATATTTTTAATTATTTACTTTAAAATGCTATAACTTTTTAAAAAATGTATGGATCAATACAATTTTTTCATGACGAGTAGTTTCTATATACATCTTTCATTCGGCATATTTTTTTTTAAAATCTGACTATTTCCTTATACACGGTTGGATATTGATAAGAAACTAGCAGATCATGTAGCTTTTGCAATAATGTACTAATTTTTTAATATTAAACACTATCTAAAGATTTGCATCGAAGCGTTTTATTTTATAGTGATTTTAATCACTGTCAGATATCATTATACTTGATCCAACTATGCCACGTCACCATTGTGCCACGACCCCCCTGTGCTTGTTTTTTTTTTTTAATGTGTTTTAATAAAGTACATTGGATTAGAAAGTATTTTTAATAAAAGTATATAGCATTATTCTACACTTCATCTATGAATAATAAAATAATTTATATAGTTTTGTCATCTAATATAAGATATTATGTTAAAAATAAACATTTACATATATTTTTCACATATTTTAAATACTTGTCTTTTTTAATTTATGGTTTTAATATTTTCTTTAATTCATCAACTATAAAAATGAAAATTTCAAACGAAAATTTATAAAATATATTCTAAGATTTAAGTCTATTCTAAGATATATATAATATTAAAAAAAAATGTTTTATAAAATAAATTCTGTTGTTTTAATTTTTCTATATGTTTTATTTTTTAGAAATGTTTTTGTAAATACAATTTTAATTGGCAAAGTAATTTAAATAAAGTTTAATTTATTAAGATGCTTTTAATTTAATTGTCATATGATGTCTTGAAATATAAAACATAAAATTAACTTAAATTATAATTTACCAAATTTACAAGAATTTTTTTTTTCAAATAGGAAGGAGAAATAGATATTTGTCAGCCGTATGATAATATGAATGTAAGTTGCAGCATCAATAAATTTAATAAATTAATCTATTTTTAAATGATTAACATTCATTAATTATATTATAGCGGTTAGATGCAGAGATGATTAAGGAAGTATGCTGTTTAAATACTTCAAATGTAAGTGTTTATCGTGTATTGTTACCACTTCGATTATGTTATAATTATGCAATAATGTTTAAAAAAACCCTGTCGCTTAAATTTTTTTATTTATTTTAGGAGTATGTAATGTGTAAGGATTTAAGAATGGTGAGAACTTATTTTAAGTAGGCATTATAACCGAAATAAATAACAAGGAAAACACGTATGATTCGTATTCCGCAAAAACTAGTAGTTTCTAGGCTCCTGTCTTAAAGTTCCCGTTTAGCATGAAAAAATTATTTAAATTATTTTTTGTTAACTACCAAAAAAGTAAAAACGGGAGTAAGCATTTGAGGCAATACTGTGTATTAAAATTACTATCAATAAAAACGATTCGATGCAAATCTTTAGATAGTGTTTAATTAAAAAAAAAATGGTGTATTATTCCAAAAGCTACATGATGTGCTAGTTCCTTATTAATATCAGGATATTAATTAGTCCAGAGGTGAAATTTTATTATTCCATAATAAAGTACATTACATTAACTTTAATTTAAGATATATATAAAAGTGTCAGACCTTCCGGAACATTTTCAAAAGTTAAGTTGAAAATGTTAATTTTTTGTGAAAAAGTTTTCATTTTAAATCCGCCCCTGTGGGCAGAAAAAAGGTCAAATTTACAAAAAAAAATATACCAAATAATAGGTCAAGACATCAAGCATCTATAAAAAAAAAATTATATTGATATGTTCATTTTTGAAAAAGTTACGGCAGTTTTTAGTAAAAAAAATTGAAAAAATTTCGAAAATTAGCGATTTTTAAATTTGTAATTTTGTTGGAGGTTTCCCCCATTTACGGGAAATGAGGGAAATTTGAGGGTAATGTTTTCGACTAGATATGATTTTTGATCTTTTGACGTATCATTGAAAGAAATAGGTTCGGTGAGAGCTGAAAAAAAGTGGTAACAGACACAAAAAAAAAATACATCATAGTAAAACCGATACCTTCTCAGCTTCGCATCGAAGCTAAAAAGACTATTTCAATAAAAATCCATTTTTGTGACTTATGATATTTAGTTATAAATTATTATATAATTTATGGTTTATAATAAAAACCAAATATATACATTAGAGTTTTATTAGGTGTTTATTTTAAGTTTTTTATTTTATATCCGCAAAATGAATAATTGTATTTTTGGATTTTATTCCAGAGTTTGGTAAATGAGAAAAAAATTTTTGCGGAAATTCGTTTGCGTTATGTAAGTATCTTGATCATAAGTAGGCTCAATGAGTGAATGTAGAGATCTACCCTCCCCCCTAAAAAAAAAAAAAAATAGAAATTTACTTGTTATGAGTAATTTTTTAATTTGGGTAGGAGTGGGCGGTAATAAATTTTCTTATTTGTATAATTTTGATATGAAAACGTCTTTAGCTTGCATCTATCTTTAATAATAATAATAATTATAAATAAAATAATCTAAATATTTATTTTTATAGGATGATGACAGTACTACGAGAAAAGCAAAAAGCACAATAAATCTTAAAATCGTATGTATCTTATTACATCATTAAACATATATTTTATATCTATAAATCATGAATCATTAAAACACATATGCAAGGTGATTTGATTATCATTAATCACTTAATTAATAAAATAAATAAATATATATTATTGAGAATTTTACTTATAGAATTTTACTTTTAGTTCCGTATTTTACTCGATTTTTTTATTATGAAATATTTATTAATGTCATCTGCAAAAATTTATTGTTTATATGCATAGTTTGTTATAATAGGATTTAATTTTATAACTAATAAATTCCCCCACGTTATTGTCTAAGGTTATGTATAAAAAATAATAACAAACATTGACTAACTAGGATTAATAGTCAATAAATTCAAGAATCATGTTATGTTCATTCAAAATAGATCCTTCAGAATTGTCAAATTACTATGTTTTTCAATAGAACATATAGTAAATCAACACAACAAAATTTTTAAATTTAGAACCATTTATTTAGTTTTCTTGAGTTACATTCAAAAAAAAAAAGTAGATTTGTCTAAATAATAAAAATTGTTTTTAATCACCGTTATTTATAATTTTAAGACGTTTGGAAAAAAAAACATCATTTTAAATTACAAAAAAGAACAGAAATATTACAAATACAACGGTAACTATAGATCATGTTGAATAAATCTTGCTTAATATCACCTGTTGAAACACATAACTGTATCACCATGACAATTTAAAAATTCGTTATTAAATCATACAAAAAAATAGTCAAATTATGAAATCATTTAATTTACAGAAATTGGTATTAATGACTTGCAGTTATTTATTCGAAACTTAGACGAAAATATTTATTTTAATGTAGTTAAAATCTATGTGAGTATATCAATATGTTAAAAATAATTGTGTGTACTTCATTTTAAATTTAAATCTTTTGCGAATAAAATTAAATTTAAAGTAAATGCGGGACTTATCACGGAATGCATAACAATGTAAACAGTGCTCAATATAAACGGCTTTTTTTCAATTAAATACTAGTGAATATTAACACTTAAAATAACTTAACTTATAAATTATACTAAATAGCAACTTAAGCACGAAAAATCATTGTTTAACTTGATTTTTCATAAAAATCCGAAAATATAACTATACAAGTTGTTACTAAAATTGAGAACAATAGAAACCCGTTTCCTTACCAACAACACTTTGTATGTGTATCTTTAACTAAAGCTAATGTAATATACTTTATTTTGAAAAAAAAAGTTTCATTTGAAACTTTCTTTGTACACATTTCTTTTTACAATTTCAATTTTATACCGTCATTACTTTTTAAAAAATATATAACTAAGCGATTTTTTTCTTACGATAAACTACTCTATTAGGGTAGACACGGTAAAAAGGTCACTGATTTTCACAAAAGTTTCTTTGAATATATCTAATATTGAATATAAAGTTAAACTTCTTTTGAATTTTTAGTTCACTTAAATAGAGAAATAGTTACTGAAATGTTGTACTATTTAAATTGCCCCTTTTAAATACCGACAAATGAGATTTACAATTGCCGTAATAATACAGTTAAAATTAATAAATTAAAAAACGACATTTTTATAATATGTATAATTAAGCGATTTTTTTCGTACGGTAAACTACTCTACAAGGGAGGATACGGTAGGAAGGTCACCGATTTTCTCAAAAGTTTCTTTGAATATATTTAATATTGAATATAATGTTAAACTTATTTAAATATTAAGCTTTCTTTACTTATTGAAACTGCTTCAATTCTTATTTATAGATTTGGATAAAGCGTTCGATAGAGTTCCGAGAGAGGTATTTTAAAGTAGTCATTAATATAAGAGATGATACGCATGATGCCACTTGAACCAGGTAAAAAGTGTGAGTGGAGTAATAGAAGATTTTAGTGTAAGTGTAGGAGTGCACCAAAGTCCTGCTTTAAGCCCTTACTTGTTTTTTATAGTGATTAATAAAATTACTAAAGAAATAAAAAGAGAGGTAACATTGTGCATATTGATCAGCTCTTGAAGGAAAAATATTAAGAATAAATAGGAGTAAGAAAGAGTATATAGAGTATGAGTTTGATAAAGGAGAACTCGAGATAAATGAAATGAAGACGTCAATGGCATTAAGCGAGAACGTGAAGAGAGAGATGGAAAATTTTAAGAATTTAGGATCAGTTGTGCAAAAGAACGGTGGTTTTGACAAAGATGTAAGGCATAGGATAATGTGCTGGTGGGAAGAGAAGCGTCTGATGTGTTATGCGATAAGAGAATTCCAATGAGACTGAAAGATAAGTTCTATAAGACTGTAGTGAGACCAGTTATGATGTATGGTTCAGAGTTTTGAGTAGTTGACAAGAAAGTAGAGCAGAGAATGAGTGTAGCAGAGATAAGAATGCTTAGATGGATGAGTAGAGTTACTAGTGAAGATAGGATAAGATGTTGCAAATGTGGACTGTATTTTTCTTTTAACGAGAAGAATGCTACTTAGGTCGCTCAACTATAAATTAATAAAACGAAATTTTGCTATATGTGCAAAGAGAAGCATTTATTAGGAGACTGGTTTTTTTCCGATGAGTAAAAACTGATCGTCTGTTTATCACAATAATAATAAAAAAAAAAAAAAAAACTGTAGATAACGTACGCCGCTACATAAGGAACGATCATATAAGAGGGAGTATAGGTGTAGCATCAATCGTAGATAGGACGAGAGAAAATTGACTTAGATGGTTTGGTCATATAATGAGAAGAGAAAAATCGAAAGCTGCAAGAAAAGTTATAAAAATGAATGTTGAAGGAAGAAGAGGTATAGGGAGACTAAAAAAGAGATGGAGGGATGTTATTGAATGCGATCTGAGAACGACTGATGTGAGTGTAGATGATGTGGGAGATTATCTCAAGTGGAAGTTTAGGATAAGGGTGGCCCACCCCAAGTAGTTGGGATTAAGGCGAGGAAAAATAAGAAGAGGAGTTATTGATTTTAGTTTTTAATATGATATTATTTGAAAATGTCTGCATTTTAAAACTGATGCATTTTTTTATAAACACCGATCCTAACGAAATTTGTAAGTGGCATATGTAATAAACAGATATGATTACATTGTGTTTTATACAAACCAATAAAATCAAATTATTTAAGTTTTTGAATTCATCTAATCTGATATGTCGTGAAATTATTATATATTATTAATATAGAAAGATAATTCTAGTACAATATTATATAGTTTATAAATTTATTTTTTACAGGAGAGTAATGTTCCTATTATTAGAGATTTAGTGAATGATACGGTTTATGATAATGAAATCAAAGATCAACTTTCTAATGTCCAAAATTTATTTTTATGGAAATACGCAAAAGATGATTTTGTTACAGTTGTAGATTCTTCATGTCCTAATATAACACTTGAATATTTCATTCATAATTCAACAGCATATCATAAAACTGTTGAACAAACTCTAACTACGGCAATAGATATCATGTATTATCGAACTGCCAAGTATGCGTGTTTATTAGTTGTATACGCTTATCAATCATTAAATATTTTTTCTGGACAAAACGAAATTTGGAAAAAAATAATAAATGTTTTACGAATATTGAGTAAAGCAGAAAATAGTTTAAAGAACTATAAAGAAGAAAGTCTTTTTTTGATAAATATATCAGAAAAATTAAAACAGATTAATACAAAATCAAGTAGTCGATGTAAATTGTTGAATGATTTGTCTTATTTGGTCAGCAATTTCGTAGCCATTATTTTAAAACCTAGTGGAATTGATACAAAAATTAATGAAAATATCACTCATATAAACATGAAAACATACATATTACCAGAAGATATATCAAAAAAAATATTTAACGGATTTCCCAAACCTCACGAAAACAACGTCAATTCATATATGTTTGAGAACATACCAACTGCACTAGATGATATAAATAAAAACTTGTTTACAATTTTTGAATTAATTGAAACAGAATATGGAATATTTTTAATAGAAAATGAATAACTTTTATCAGTTATATTGTATAATAAATATTTATTTTCTAAAAACTTTTACAATAATTCAATTAAACGTGTAATTAATTATTTATAGTATCATTTTTCTATCAATGTAATACAAAAATGTTAATCATTTAGATGTGAAATAATTTATACATATGATAGCTATATATTTTGTTGACTATATATTTTTAAATTAAAATGAATATTAATTAAAGATTGTGCAATTTATTATTTTAAAATAAAAACTCGTATACACAGTGTGTAACAGATCTAACTGAGAACTCTTATAACTTATAATTAACAAAATTTCCATTTTATAGATAAGTTTTAAAGAACAATTTTGATACCATAAACTCTTAGTTTAATTCAGTAGTTACGTTTATACAGCATTTTGAAATTTGTTAAATTTTGATTTTTTATACAATTTTCCTATGGTATTAAATGTTAGTCCATATTATCTAAAGTACAGAAGTAAACACTTATTCCGTTATTTACTGGTAACAGTACGAGATTTTTTTTCTTGGATTTTCGGATATTTTTTCTAGATTTTTTAGTGACATAAAATTCTAAATTTATTTATTATTAGGATATCAACATTGTTTTTTTAAATGAAAACATATATTTTTAGTTAAATAAATTGATAGTGCTTTCTTTGTTTAAATTATATAATTTTATTTTTATATTCATTTGCTTGTTATATTACTTTAAAATTTCGATTTTTCCTTGTTTTTATATTTTGTTGTACTGTTGAGTAACAATCTAGAGGCGACCAAGTAGTGGCTCTTATCCACGACCCCTCTGATTTTTTGTACCCATATAAAATTTTGGTCCATATTACAAGTGAACTTAGTTTTTCGATTTTTGTATAGGCGATTGATTGTCAATGGAATTAGTATGAAAACGTGACATAATTAAAAAGTTAGGTTACCGACGTGTATCTGCCTTGAAGTGGTAGATGAATTATATTATATCGCGATTGTTTTTTAACATAGTATTTCATTATGAATTATTTTTTACGTTTCGAATAGATAGCGACCTAGCAACTTGTATATCATATCATGCTTATCTATTTGTAGTAAAAACCAATGACTAATCCACAAGTAGTATATTGTATTAATATAATGATATTTAATATTACTAATATATCGTATTGTATAATAAAACATTGAAAATTGAAAACTTACAAAACGATGTACGATTTTCCAAATTTTTTTTTTTCTGAAGTTCATGAGTATCTTTTTTAATATGATATGATTTTGTTTTGCGCATCTCCATATCGTTTAAATTTTATGTTAGTGTGTGCAATTGTCACACACGACATTTAAAAATTGTTTTTAATGATTGTAAAGATTTATTACGTCTAGTGGTTGTTTTTAGTAATAATTAGTAGATTATTATGAAGTATAATTGTGAATACACATAAGTATTTTGTTGTCATATTATTACTTTTTAAATATTTATTTAATTTACAAGCGGGAATAACTTTCTGGTATACTTCTTTTGGAGCTATACTTTGTTTTCTTAACAAATATCGTGTCCGGCGTAGCCTGGTTCTCATATTGAATTCAGTGGCTTATTTGTAAGGATTTTTCGAAGGGCTTAACGGACCTACTGCGGGTGAGGCCTACAGCTTGGTGGAGCCTAGTTAATATATACTTTTTATATTATTTATTTAAACTACTTTGATTAGTCATCAGTACAAAAAAATTGTGTTTATCACTTCTTAAGTTATACTATTTTATATTGTAGTATTTAATTAATAATGTTAAATGATATAAAAAAAACGTTGACCCTGTATCCACACGATCTGTTAAAAAAAAAAATTAGTTATTTCTATACATTTTTTATACCTTTTTAAAGTTCAACAAAAGTAATTAATTTTTTGTTTTCTCTTAAATATTTCCGATTAAGTATATTATATTTATACATGTATTCAGTTATTTTTAAATGATGGAATATTAACCTTATCAAATTTTCATTAAAAATAGAATGAATTAGAAAAATAAATAGAATTGCAATATTTTGTTTTTAATTGTTCATCTAATATGTAATGTAAATTAATTAGTGAATTAATTATTTAATTAATTAATTATTTAAAACAATAATGTATGAAACACATTTATTTTCCTCTAAAAAAAGTTATCCATTAATGTGAGTTTATTCTCACATTCAATAATTTAGGTGTTTATTACATTGTTGCTTTTAAAAGATGAATTTATTTGACTTAAGTATAGTTATTATTAATCATCAATTTTTAAATCTATAAATTAAATTATTATTTAATAAAAGAGAAGCAGAATAATATTTACTACAAAGTTATTTTATACATAATTTTTGGCATTTTATAATTTATGAAGTTGAGACTCACAATAAATATAAGAATGACGGATACATTTTTTTGTCATTATTTTTTGTTCTATATATAGAAAATTTAGGTCATCCTTAATTCTAGAATAAGCGATTCAGTTACGATCATGTTTACACTAATTAATTATAAGTAATGTTAGAGTATGATTAACACCAATATAAAACAATAATAATAATAATAACAAATTAATGGAAATAATATTATGATTTTAAAAAGATGTTCAATTTTTCCCAATTAATTAAATTAGAGATTTTTAAGATAATAGAATGTAAAATAACTTATACAATTTATGCATACATTTTTGTGTTTAAATAAAACAATTATCAAGTAAATTTATTTCAGTGATTTGATTTCATTTTTACTTGATTATAAGGCTATACTAGAAATTTTGCTTCTATACTAATGATAGATTAAACATTATATGAATATGAAGTAATTTTTATTTTAATGTTATAATTGTATTTTGAAAATATCAGTTTATTAAACATGTTTTTTACTTTAAGCAAGAAGTGTATTATTGTACTATAAAATTGTGTAAACTTTATCATTTTTCAATACTATAATCTTTCTCTTAACAAAAATTTAAAAACAAAACAAGCTTTAGAATTATTTATATCAACACATATTTTTGACATTGCATTTAATATTTAAATTTCAATAACGTGCTAAAACAAATTTTTAAATAAATTAAGGAAAAAAGATAATAGTAAATTTTTATTTCGGATTTAATTATAAAATATGATTATAAGAATTTATAATTTAAATTTAAATTCTTAATTTAAATTTAGAAGCAATTACATAAATATTATTCAATTTTGAGTAAAATTTTTTTGAAATTGTGTTTATCCCCAACAGCTATTGTTTAAGCCACATGAAATCTACCATAGCATGACAATTTCCTACCCACCATCACACGAATGATAACACCGTGTCATGTTTATGGTTCGTCCAGTGTGTGGTATGGAGAGATAACTCAGTGTGTCAACTCATGGTATATGTGTCAATGTTGTTTTGGTCTTCATAACTTTGTTGTTATGTCCCGTACGTGTCAAGCGACTAGCCACGGCTGTTTTTTTTTGTTGTTGTCTGTTGCAACAACTTTTAATGTCATCTTCCTTCGATCAAACCCTTGTGTATTTGGCGATGTTCTAAGTGAACTGGTCAATGAATTTATGTTTCCCCGTCCTTTGGTCGAACCCCCCGTGTATGATGTTTAAACTTTCTGGTGAGCAATTATCTCACGGCTAATGTTCGCAATACCCATCCTGAGAGTCCACACCAGCCACCCAATATTGAAATTCCAGTTAGATTACATAACTAAGTTTTCAAAGATATTAGTAAAAATTTATACTAGCTGATGATATGTTTGGAATAATTTAATAAAATTTATAAATTCATATAAATCTGCTATTTAATAATACCAATCAAATAAATTATAATAATGTAATATTTTTCGATTTTTTTTTTTGTAAAATGATAAAATATTCCACTTATAAAAAATTATAGTTTTTAAGTTTCAAGTAACTAAATCTACATTTATTTAAAAAATAAAGAAATAAATTAAATATAGTAATATTTAGTCAGTCTGACTGAACTGTCAAGAGCGTGTATAGATTTTATTTAAACGAATATGAAAATTTAAAAATAATTTATTTTTATTTTTTTACCGGTTATGTTAAAAGATGACATAGTTAAATATCTTAAGGATACCTTTGTCCCTCAAGTCACTCTAAAGATTTCTAGTAAAGCATATGCGTTTTTAAAACTACATTATAATTTTATTAAAAATAAATAAATAATAATAATAGTAAAAATATAACAGAATTATAGTTATGACTGGGTTTCTAAAAACCAAATTACTATCATATTGGTATATTATGAAAATTTACTTTTAAAATATTTTAAAAAATATTAAAATTTTTTNATTATGAAAATTTACTTTTAAAATATTTTAAAAAATATTAAAATTTTTTGATGTGATTTATTAAAGTTCTTTCGATTAGGTAGTCTTTTAAATTTAAAAACGTAAAAGTAAATAGCATTATTTTACACTTCATATATGAAAAAAAAAATAATTTATATATTGTTCTCGTGTAAAACGTGAAAATACGCTATTAATAAACAATTTAAAAATATTTGCAATAATTGTTTTTCTTTAATTGAACTTTTTAATATTTACTTCAATACCTATAAAAATGCAAAATTTTAATGGATTATATTGCAATATATTTTAAGTTATACATTGGTATTATATTTAAATTATAATATTTTTAAAAAATGTTTCATAAAATAAATTCTGTTTTTTTAATTTTTGTGTGTAGTTTTTTTTTTGAAAATGTTTTTGGAAATAAACTTTTAATTAGCAAAGTAATTTAAATAAAGTTTATGTATTAATATTTAATTTAGTAATTTAGTTAAGGTGCTTTAATTTTAAATTTAATTTTCATGTGACTTTTTGAAATATATAATATAAATATAATAAAATATAACATTTACTGTAATTATAATTTACCATACTTACAAGTTTCTTTTTTTTTCATTTAGGAAGGAAAAATAGATATTCATCAGTCTTTATATAATAATAGATTTGTGAGTTGTAGCATCATTAAATTTTATAAATGAATCAATTTTTAAATTATTAACATTCATTAATTATATTATAGTGGTTTGATGCTAAGGTGATGGAGGAAAAGAGCTGCTTAGAAGCTCTAAAAGTAAGTGTTTATCGTGTATTGTTACCACTTAGATNGGTGATGGAGAAAAAGAGCTGCTTAGAAGCTCTAAAAGTAAGTGTTTATCGTGTATTGTTACCACTTAGATTGTGTTATCATTTTGCAATGTTTAATTAAAATATTTTGTCCTAATAATTTTTTTAATTTATTTTAGTCGTGTATAAAGTGTAAGGAATTAGAAATGGTGAGAACTTATTTTATGCAGTCATTATAATATTACTTTTAAAATAAAACTTATGATTTTATCATATAAAAATGGATAATTAGAATATAATTACTTGTAATATAAGTGATTATATTAATTTAATATGTTCTTGATTAGTGTAATAATATGTGTAATTTATAGAAAATATATTTTTTGAATACTCCTTTTGTGTTATTCTGTGCATTTGGTATAGTCCAGTGTATAAAACTTATAATTTTATTATAAGTAACAAACATTTTTTATTGAAAAGTATTGCTTCAAGCTCTTTAAATTTTTATATGCGTTAAAAGTAAAGAAATATACTACTACTTTATTATTTTTATAATATCTTCGTAAAAATTACAATATTAAATTATTGAATATCAATTTCATACTAAATTTAATTACTAAAATTGTTATTTATTCATACATAATAAATATAAATCAAATAACTAATCGGGATAAAATTAAGGAAATAAGAGTTATTGTTGTTTTTTGAAATAATCTACCAATTTCTTAAAATTAAACTATCTACAGATTTGCATCGAAGCGTTTCTTATGATAGTGGTTTTAATCACTGTCAGATATCAAATGTATTTGCTCCATTTATGCCACGCTTACATTGTGCTGCGATCCCCTAATGAGCTATCGTTTGTGTTTTTAATATTTTAGTAAACTTCAAAAGCTATAATTTGATATAGGTTAAATATTTTCATATCTAAAAATTGAGTTGAAAAAAAAAATTTAACGTGTGAAGGTGGTTTCTAGTAGTCTTTCTGTGCTTTGCTTTATTATTGAATCATTACATTATCTATAGCTTATAACAAGCGCCAAATATTTATTTATATCTACTAGATTTTTATTAGATGTATATTATAAGTTTTCGCTTTTACCTATCTAGAATAAAATTTCTAAATAATACCAAACTGAATAATTGTATTTTATTTCAGACTTTTGTAAATGAGAAACAAATTTTTGCAGAAATTTGTTTGCGTTATGTAAGTATTTTGATTATAAGTATACTCAGTGCGAAAGAGAGAGATCAACCCTTTCAAAAAATTGAAATTTACTTGTTATGGGTTAATTTTTTTTTTTTTTTTTGAAGGGGGAATGTGGTAATATTTTTTTATTTGTAACATTAAAAAAAAACCTGAAAAAGTCTTTAGCTCGCAGCTATCTTTAATAATAATCTTCTTCTTCTTTTTCCTCGCCTTGATCCCAACTACTTGGGGTTGGCCACTCTTATCCTAAACTTCCACTTGACACGATCTTCAACATCTTTTACGCTCACGTCAGCTGTCCTCATATCGCATTCAATAGGATCTCTCCATTTCTTTTTTGTTCTTCCTCTACCTCTTCATCCTTCAACATTCATTTCTACAACTGTTCTCATGTTTTCCGATTCTTCTCTCTTCATAACATGACCAAACCATCTAAGTCTATTCTCTCATCTTATCCACGATTGACGCTTGTAGTAATTTAAAATAATAAAGAGTAAAAGTGTAGTAGAAATTATATGTGGTAATAGACTATGTGGTGAATGGTTTNATCTCTCCATTTCTTTTTTGTTCTTCCTCTACCTCTTCATCCTTCAACATTCATTTCTACAACTGTTCTCATGTTTTCCGATTCTTCTCTCTTCATAACATGACCAAACCATCTAAGTCTATTCTCTCATCTTATCCACGATTGACGCTTGTAGTAATTTAAAATAATAAAGAGTAAAAGTGTAGTAGAAATTATATGTGGTAATAGACTATGTGGTGAATGGTTTTCGATATTCTATCGAGGCAGTGTGGCTCGAGGGTCTGTTATTGCTTGTAATGACATGCACATTAGATTGGAATAATCTTACCTGAGTTTTGTAATCTTTTAATAATACAGTTTTAACTTGACAAAAAACACACAAACTCGAATAATTGCTTATTTGTAGACGATGTCTTTAATAAGTTTATTTACATAAAACAATGATAAAAGATTAACAATGCAAAATTGACATGAGGAAAAATTATACAATAAAATGTTGTAATCGGTTTTAATAGGCACGAGTAACATAAAAATTATTTTTACAATTTTCACGTGTAGGCGAAAACAGAGCCAGACGATAATCGTGACGTGCTCGCATCGGAGTAAAGGCAAAACCAGAATGAAATTACAAGACCAGATATGTTCTTGCACAACTGACTCTAAATACTTAAAACTTTCCACCTCTCCAATCACATCTTCGCCCATTGTCACTGATATCCTTATTTCACCTACCTCGTGTTCTTCTTTATCAAATTCGTAGTCTACATACTCTGTCTTACTCATACTTATTCTTAAACCCTTTTCATTAAGAGCTGATTTCCACACCTCTAGCCTTTGAATAATTTCCTCCTATTAACACTATACCGTCAGCAAACAACTTGCTCCACGGCACCTCTCCTTGTATTTCTCTAGTAATTTCATTCATCACTATAGAAAATAAGTAAGCGCTTATAGCAGAATCCTGTTGCACTTATACTCTTACCGAAAACCCTCTGTTACTCCTCCCACACTTTTTAACCTAGTACAAGTGTTATCATACATATCCTTAATAATCCTTAGCTATCTTTAATGATAATAATACATAAAATAATTTAAAAATTTATTTTTAGTAAAGAATTGTCTTTGGTATTTTATTTTATTTTTATAGGATGATGACAGTAGTACAAATTATTCAAAAACTAAAATAAATCTTGAAATCGTATGTATATTATTATATATTTAAACACATAATTTTTTACATCTATAAATCATACATCATTAAAACACATATACTAGGTGATTTGTTTACCAATAATCGCTTAATTAATCAAAAAAATAAATATACTATTGACAATTTTACTTTTAATTTCTTTTAGTTCCATATTCTATTTTATTTGATTATCTTGAAATATTTTCGTGTTCATCCCTTATGTTTTAAATGTGTGTCAACTTTATTTATTCATAATTTATTTTTATTTATTAACATTGATATGCGGCCAAGAAACGATTAATGAAAAAAATAGTAGGATCCGGTCCTAATCTCCAGTTATTATATCGTTGAAAAATAAAATGTCAACTTTATAAAGTAAAAGAGATGAACATGAAAAATACTCAATGACTTGTAAATTTATTAAAAACATGACACTAAAAGAAATCACTAGTAAAATTTTCAATATTATACATTTATAATATGATACAATACTATGTATTTATTTTTGGTTAATTAAACCGTCAATAAGAAAAGTATCACCAGTAGAATATATTCATTTTTACAACATTATAATACATTGTTGTCTTGTTACTTAAACTAATTGGCGGTGATTTTTTGTTTTTTGTTAATTTGTTATTTATTTATTAAAAAATATATCATATGATTGGTATTTTTAAAATATGATGTGAAAAATGTTGTCTTTTACATGAACTAAGAAATAATTAAAATCATATATCCATATAATAAATTTTCGATAAAAAAATAAAGTCAAAAAATATCCATTAGTGAATTTTTACATCAAGCCGCCGATATATTATATTTTAATTGAAATCTTTTGCTACGCAGACATGACGTGATGTTCAGAGAAATAATGTTACGAAGAGTCTAATATGACAGGGATGTAGATAAATAAAAATTAGTAATTTTAGTTGTATAAAAAATTTGTTTGTGTCACAAAAAAAAAAACAGCTATACAGTAATTTAAATTTTGAGGTGTAAAAATCTGATGAAATTACCTAATGTGGCATTTCATAATTTTCATACAAATTAAATCATTCCAAGCAAAAATTGCTGTTAAGTACCAGTATTGGCAATTATCATTATCTAGCCTTATAGTAACACATTTTAACATATGCTATAATTAATTAACTATTTATATATACTCAATAAAAATATATCACCAAATTAGAGTTCCCCGTAGATAAGTTATTAAAATAAAAATTATAATAATACGTTTTCCTACACAAAAATCAACTAATTACTTACGCAATCCATAAGTCCGACATTTAAATGATTCTAGCACATTGCCCAATCAAATCCAATAAAAGTGTTTAAAAAAACTTACCAGAAATCACAAAACCACTTTTACAGACTACAAGATGGCGATTCTTTTACTAAAAACGCGAGTCCATTGTTACTATTTTCTCACATAAAATTTTTGGAAGTATATATAAATATTTTTTCCTTTTAGGACTTTATATTATTGTTATTTATATTATTCCATATAGTTCATTGTTTCTAGATGATTCTAGATATTTTTACACAAAATAAGTTTTATTTATTTTCATTTTTATTTAAATATTTCCATAAGAATATTATTTTATTAATCATTTTAAATATTAGAGTTTGCTCGTGGTTATAACTTTATATCAAATCTATGCCGTTAAACAAAATCGATTATAAGTAATAAACAATTAGAGTAAGGTAGGTAGTCAAAATGAACAGACTAAATAGTTTCATAAAAAAACACGATATTCGCAGATCATACAGATTCATGTGCATAATATTTTTATGTAGTAGCCAAGTAATAGCCTTACTTTTTTTCCCTATGTTCGCATATATCAGACGTCCTTATGTAAGCACATATATCCCTTTCACTTTAATCTTATTATTGTCAGTCACCCAACTTATTCCTTTGTCGAATAGACCGATAGTNTCACCCAACTTATTCCTTTGTCGAATAGACCGATAGTTACACCATTAACACACCTCTACCACCGTCTGCCATTTATAAAACTATACTCTACTTTACTTTTTGTTTATTACGGCCAAGTGTAGTATTGGCTGGCATCCTGTCTAAACACTGTCCTAGTATTAGTGGTCAGTACTTAACTTTCATTGCTGGCAGAGTACTGGCATAATATTGTTTATACAAAATCTCCAGTACTGATCCGCCAGTACAGAAAAATTACATCATCCCAAACATTTGTCAGTATTGGTCCAGTACATGTATTCTCTGCTGTGCCAGAAGTGCCAGTGCTGGCGCAATACTGTCTGTTGTTAATTTCTGATTTAGTTAGTTCAGTGTTTTTAATTAAATAGATCACTCTCAATATTTTCAAGCGAAAAATCTCTATTTAAAAGTATTGGTAATACGTTTAAGTGATATGACATAAATGATTCATAACAAAATATAGTTTGAAGCCAATACATAAATCGATTTTGTATGTTGCAATTGTTTGATTATTCGCTAAAATTATATAATTTTGAGAAAATGTTAGCAAATGGAGTTTTGGTATGATTTTGCATTTATGGAATCTTATCACTACCATTTTATATATTAGATTTCTTCAACGGTATTTTTTTGAACATCGATAACATTTGTTAGTCTAAGAATTATTATCATGATACATGGATATTAATATTATCTGCAAAAATATATTGTTGATATGCATAGTATATCATAGTGTGATTCAATTTTATTACTAATCAATCTCCCCTGTAATTGTCCAAGGTTGTAAATAAAAAATAATTGACTATCTAGGATTAATAGTCAATAAATTCAAGAACTCACGATTAAAATTCATGTTCAAAATAGATGACTCAGAATTAACTTTAAAACAGATATAATTTGTCTATAAAAAATTCGAATTCAACTTAAAATTATATTTTTGACAAGCCAATTTAAACCGATTTCAATAAAATCACAATATTTCAACACATGTAAAATTACTGTGGTTTTTCAACAGATCCCATAGAAGATCAACACAAAACAAATATTTAAAAATTAAAATTGTTTTTTTGTTTTCTAAAATTTCAGTTGATTGACCGTTGTATTTTCAAAAAAAAAAAAATTCAATTTTTCTTTGGCATCCTATGGCATATAAATTAAATTTGAATTTACAAACTGAAGTAGATAACTTCGTTATTTAAACCTTTTAAGTAGAATTTTTTTACAAATATAAATGAATGCAAGATTTTGCAAGAGTATTGTGACAAGACTCACAACAAGAACAAGATTTTATGGGCAAGACCAAGAACAAGAACAAGACTAAATAAGCAAGACAAAGAACAAGAACAAGACTAGATTTGCAAGACCAAAACCAAGACCAAGACTGAGTTAGCAAAGCAAGACCAAGA
>NW_026099576.1:23784114-23811704 GCF_025091365.1 Daktulosphaira vitifoliae
ACAAATATTTAAAAATTAAAATTGTTTTTTTGTTTTCTAAAATTTCAGTTGATTGACCGTTGTATTTTCAAAAAAAAAAAAATTCAATTTTTCTTTGACCTTTCCAAATTTATAAAATATAATATTTAATCAATGTCTTTTGTATTTTTAAGACTTTTGGAAAAGAAAACATTATTTTAAGTTACCAAAAAAAAGAAAAAAAAAAGTTCTCATACAATGGTAAATATCATGATTGTAATATTTTTGAAACAATTATCAAATTATGAAATCATTTATTTACAGCAAATGGTTATAATGTATTGCAGACATTTCTTAATGATTTAAACAAAAACATTTATTTCAAAGTTGTTAAAATCTATGTAAGTTTATCATTATGATTAAAATATTTATGTGAACTAAGTAGTTAAAGTTGGAAAAATTATGAGGGCGAACTATAGTTCCTAAAAAGTGAGGAGCGTTTCCGAGCCACACCGAATTGTCCCCTAAAGGCTAAAAATGATATTGATCATAATAAACAAATATACTTACTTATTTTAAAAAAATTATCCCGATAAAGAAATAGATTAATAACTACCTAATACGGTTTCTACTCTTCAGTGCTCAAAATTGAAGCGTCTCCACGGCATTTCGGGATTCGACTTAAAGGGGACGCTAAATTGTACTCCAATTAAGACGGGAACTTCATCCCCCCGACTACCCTCACTTTAACCACGGAGTGTACTTGATTTTGTAATTAAATCTTTTGCGAATAAAATTAATTTTAAAGTAAATGCGGGACTGATCACGGAATGCATAAGAATGAACTTATTGCTCAATATAAAAGGTTTTTTTTTCAATAAAATGCTTTTGAATATTATCACTTAAAATAACTTTATTTGTACGTTATAAAATTATATCCACAAGTGTGGATTCAAAATGGCAAATTTTGCACAAAAAAATATCTTATTTAACTTAACTTTTGAAAATGTTCGGGATATACTAATAAATAATAATAAACTTTATATGTATCTTAAATTAAGGCTAATATAATATACTTTATTTTGAAATAAAAAATTTGACTTCAGCACTTGTTTTCGTAGTAAATATGGCTAACGTATTCAAAAATATGAAACGTGTGTGTTAATTATTAATTTTATACATTTAACTTTTTGAAAAATGTTTGAATTAATAAATTTTTTTTTTGTAAAGACTTATCCTTTTTATCCAACATACTTATTTTGATAATCTAATCTCTTTTCTGACTTTTTAAATTCTGATACCTTTTTATCGAAAAATAAATGTCTCAGAGTTAGTCTTTGTGGTGAAAAAGGACATGAAAATTAAATATAAATGTAAAACTAATATATATTTCTTAAATTTTGCACGGTTTTTAATGTCATGAAAAATGGATTTGAGACCACAATCCCTCCCCAGAAAAAGTTTTATTTGAAACTTTCTTTGTACACATTTCTTTTTACAATTTCAATTTTATATTGTCATTACTTTTTAAAAAATGTATAACTAAGCGATTTTTTTCTTACGATAAACTACTCTATTAGGGTAGACACGGTAAAAAGGTCACTGATTTTCACAAAAGTTTCTTTGAATATATCTAATATTGAATATAAAGTTAAACTTCTTTTGAATTTTTAGTTCACTTAAATAGAAAAATAGTTACTGAAATTTAAATTGCCCCTTTTAAATGCCGACAAATGAGATTTACAATTGCCGTAATAATACAGTTAAAATTAATAAATTAAAAAACGACATTTTCAAAAAAGAATTTCTGTATTTAAAAACTATTGCTACTTTTTTTTAAGAACGCGTATCCTAATAAAATTTTAATAAGGTATAGAAGATACTATATGAGAAGATAGTCACCAAATTAAAACAATTCACAATTGTTTGTAATAAAAATAGTTTATTTTAAAGTACGTTTTATTTAAATTTAATATCTACACAAATAATAGAAATATAGCATTCATTTTTTATTAATTAAGCAGGAAAAACCAAATTTTCGGGTGCATTTCAATTACGTAATTTTATTTTTTCTATAGCCTCTAAATTTTGACACATTTACTAATTAGTAAAAAAAGGTTATTTACATATAAAAATATTAATTTAATGCGTACATTTTTTTTTTTATTAATTTTCATTTTATAACATAACAATGTTATCATATTTAATCATAATCAATCCGTGCAAAATTTAAGTTCAAAATGTCTCGATTAACTTTCTTTTTGGTCCTTAAAAATTGATTTTCACAAAACTTCTAACTAAGAAAAGTTGAAATTTTTATATAATATATTTGTAATTAAAGTTTATAAATATTACAATATAATAAAATTTGATTTACCATTTATAATACTTTTACTGCTACGGACAGATTATTATTTAACTGCATTGATATGTCTTGACCATACTAATATATCTATTC
Organism: Daktulosphaira vitifoliae; assembly: GCF_025091365.1. Taxonomy (NCBI): domain Eukaryota; kingdom Metazoa; phylum Arthropoda; class Insecta; order Hemiptera; family Phylloxeridae; genus Daktulosphaira; species Daktulosphaira vitifoliae. The sequence goes on from NW_026099576.1 coordinate 23,786,531, forward strand.
AGCACTCAAGTTACTCCGATCCAACTGTAAGTGGCATATGTAATAAACAGATCTAATTACATTTTGTTTTATACAAACCAGATAAATCAAATTATTTAAGTTTTTAAACACATTTAATCTGATATGTCGTGAAATTATTATATATTATTAATATAGAAAGACAATTCTAGTACAATATTATATAATTTATAAATTAATTTTTTACAGGAGAGTAATGTTCCTATTAATAGAGATTTAGTGAATGATACGGTTTATAATAATGAAATTAAAGATCTACTTTCTAATGTCCAAAATTTATCTTTATGGGAATTCACCAAATATAATGTTGTTATAGTTGTATATCCTTCATGTCCTAATGAAACGCTTGAAAATTGTATTCATAATTCAACAAATGGAAATTTAGTGAATGATACGGTTTATGATGAACAAACCAAAACACAACTTTCTAAGGTTCAAAATTTGTTTTTATGGAAATACGTTAAAGAGGATCTTGTATCAGATGAACGTAGATATTGTCCTTATTTAACACTTGAACATTTCATTAATAATTCAACAACATACAAAAAAACTGTTGAACAAACTCTAAATATGGCAATAGATATCATGATTTCTCGAACTGCTAGGTATGCGTGTTTATTAGTCGTATATGCTTATCAAACATTTAGTTTTATTTCTGGACCATATACAAATGATGCTCGAAAAGTTAGTGATGTACGAAAAGAAAATTGGGAAACAGTAATAAAACTTTTAACAATATTGGCAAAAGCTGAGAATGATTTAAAAAAATATACCAGAAAAAGTATTTCTTTTATAGATATAGAACATAAATTAACTCTAATTAGTTTAGATAAATATAGTAATAATAAATTGTTAGATTTGGCTCATTTGGTGAAACTTTTCACAATAAGTATTTTAGGATCTAAAGAGTTTGACGAAAACTATTTTGAAAATGCCAGACATTCAAAGAATAATACACACATATTACCCAAAAGTACATTAGAAAAATTATTTGTGGGATTTCCCAAGCATCACGAAAATTACGCAGCTTCATACTATTTTGAGAACATACCAACTGCACTAGATAATATAATTGAAAAACTGGAGATAATTTTGCAATTAATTAAAACAGAGTATGGAAGTGGTCTTAAATAATACAATTACTATTTATGTATGATTGAATACTTTATTTAAAATCATTTATAAATTATAAATTATAATTTATAAACTTTTATAAATTATACATTGTCTTAACTTGAACATTAAACATTATATTACATTATACCGACCGCGTTATCATTACTATGATATGTTATCATTACATGGAATATATTTATAAAAAATTGAATAACTTTAGATCATTCATTTTTCTATCAATGTAACACAAAAATGTTAATCATCTAGATATGAAATAATTTTAACATATTATAGCTATATAGTTTATTGACCATATATTTTTAAATTAAAATGAATATTAATTAAAGATTGTGCAATTTATTATTTTAAAATAAAAACTCGTATATACAGAGTGTAACAGATCTAATTGACAATATAGTTTATTGACGTTATGTTTTATATATGACAATATATATATATATATATATATATATGACTCTTGTAGTTGATGTTAGAGATATTATCAATATGTATGCAGTCCTTGTACACACTTAAAATTAATCGACTTTTATTACTATATTAATTCACGTGTAACTGTTTCTCCAATACAACTCTATTTTAAACCTATTCAACGTTAAAATCGATTAATGTACTGGTCCCAACACATTATTTTGTTTATGAATTATTTATTGTCATATCACTTAAATATATTACCAATAGATTAGTTCTCAAAATGGAGTATTTTCGCTTAGTAGTACTTACTAACTTTCGCTTTACTAGTACTGGACTAATATTGGCAAATATCTAAGATGATGAAGATTTTCTGTATAGCTGTTAGCAATGACAGTTAAGTACTGATCACTAATACTAGGACAGTGTTTAGACAGGATGCCAGCCAATACTATACTAGTGAGGACTGTAATAAACAAAAAGTAAAGTGGGGTATAGTTTTATAAATGGTGGTAGGTGGTAGCGGCCTGTTGGCGGTCTATCGGTCTAGTCGACATAGTGGTAAGTTGGGTGACTGATAATTATAACATTAAAGTGAATGGATCTCGGGTTATGTTATGTTTACCTATAAAAGTAGGTCTGATATATGTGAACGCAGGGTAAAAGGACAACGAAAGGTTTCTACTAGGCTCGCACGTGGTGCGTTATCAAAACATTACAACTACCAAATACGTGTAATATTCGATGCCTCGTGTAAAACATAAACGGACGTGAGCCCAAATGACGTGTCGAAAAAGGAGCCAGTGTTACAACAGAATATATTATATATACTATGGCGTTATTGCACATATAGTTGTGATTTATATGTGGACATTAGTAGTGCGTGTTGAGAGATGAAAGAGAAGAGAAAAAATAGTGTTTTTATGTATAGGGCCTATTAATACAATATGGTGATGACATGAGCCCACTGAGCCTATTAAAGTTTTCCGTCTAAATACTTTAGTACTTCGGTACCGTTCCGGCGTTCTACTTCGCGGTAGCTTTTCTACAAAAATTAGCGGAATGGAATATGATAAATATCCAGAAGCGTGTGCGTCTATAGCGACGCTAATCTTATATGGAAGATTATTTATCAGGAGCGCAAGGTAAAGAAGAGGCGCTCAAGTTGCGAACAGGTATTATGGACGTTAGGCGTAGTGCTGGACTGGAATTGATAAGATGGTCGTCCAATTAGCCATCTTTAATTGTGGATTTATATTCAACTAATACGAGCGATGTGTTGTGCGATAGATAATAGCGCAACAAAAATATTAGGTTTGCATTGGCGGTGTTCGGATCATGTGTCTGTTTGTACGGAACGCCCAGCATTACTGTGCGAGTTAGTTAACGTTCGGTTTTGTTACCTATGATTATGCCGGAGAAAGAAATATAGAGTATATATGAGATAAAGGATGGTCCTTACACTAGAAGAAATGATAAAAATTACAAAACAAGGCATCTATATTAAAATAATAATAAATATCGTACAATTGTGGATTGAGGGGGGTCACTTAATACTAAAATTTCTGACAAGGCAGCTATGAAAAAAATAGATAAAATACAATATAATTATTACAAACTACTAAATACTTAATTGTGTAACGTACAATAGATGAACGATAAATGATGGCGGTGACAAGTAGACAGTGTGTATACTTAGCGTTAAAATGTCGAAGACCACAAGGGTTGTCGCTTAATAAGTAAATACTTCGGATATGGACAGGGCCGAACACTAAAGGCGTGCACAGGTGCGAAAGCTCGAGGGAGCCAAGGCACAACATGATGTGCAAAACAAAACAATAAAATATGTGTCGCGCATACAAACGGAGGCACTTGTTATGATGGCGAGAACGCAAAATTCACAAAAAGCACCGACAATACCTTGACGACGTGCAACGATCACGTAAGTACTCATTGAACGTGATTAATCTGTCGTGGTGGTAGTGCGAAGAGCGTTATCAGTTATAACAAAAAGATGTAACGAAACGGCCTCTGGTAACTGCATATCCAACAGTGTCATTGTATACTATACGACAGGTAGATAGTTATGTGTCGATGACAAAACGCGCGATTATGGCTCATATTGCAACGATATTTGATTTCCTCGGTTTAGTAGGACATGTTATTGTAAAAGCCAAGTTGTTGGTGCAAAGTTTGAGACATATAAAGGCTGGATGGGACGATAATTTACCTGAAAATATTTGTGAACAATAGAGACAATATCGAGAACCATTGCCGTTATATTAATCAACATAATTATACCACGTAAAGTACTAAGCTCCGGAAAAGTAATTGACATAGAACTTCCCGGGTTTGCCGATGTACCCGATATCCGCATGTGTTTATATTTAAAAAGAGTAGACCATATCACGGCGGTATGCCCCGGAGTGGTTAGTTAACGAGTATTATGAACATGTAATAGAAGAGATTTTTTTTTTCATCACTATATCACCCCAATAAGGGCCATGGCGGCCTTCCCCGAAGGAGCAGGTTTTCTTAACCATTTATACTCGGGGCGGGTGGTTAGTCCGTTGCGNCTTAACCATTTATACTCGGGGCGGGTGGTTAGTCCGTTGCGCGGAGAGAGGGGTGGCGACTCCAATTACCGAATGAGAGATCAGTTCGGTAAATGAAGCTGCACGTAACCGAGTTTCGAACCCGAAACAGTGCGCGTCAAACACTTCCGCGTTACCGACTCGGTCACACCGTTCCTCTTATAGAAGATATTGTCGGTGATAATTTACCTGAGCAAAAAGAAAACAGTCATTCTTAAAATATCATTCTGTTTATATCTTAAATCAAAACTTATGTAACATTATCTGGAAAAAATAAATTTTACTTCAGGTCTTTATAAGAAAACGGCTTCCGTATTTAAGTACATGCTGTTACTATGTTAAAATTCTTAATTTTATATTTTATACTTTTAACTTTTTAAAAAATGTTTGGATCAATATAATTTTTTTATAAAGATTCTATACATTTCCTTTTCATTCGACATACTTTTATTTAATAATCTGACCACTTTCCCTTATAAATGTTATCGTTTTATCACAAGCCTCTCAATTAAACACAAAATAAAAACATACATTGGGAAATCAATCTTTTGATTTTTGTTGGCTGATGATATTTTTAGAATAACTTATCAACATTTATAAATAATTGATAAAAATACTATATTAATACAATTATTGTATTAATATAGTATTTTTCGTTTGTTTTAGTTTCGATGCGAAGCGGAGAAGGTATTAATTTTACTATGATGTGTTTTTTTTTTTTTATGTCTGTTGCCACTTTTTCTCAGCTCTCACTGGACCGATTTCTTTCGAAAATACGTCAAAAGATCACAAATCGTATCTAGTTGAAGACATTACCCTTAAAAATTGAAAAAAATTCCCTCGTTCCCCGCAAATGGGGGAAATATCCAAAAAAATTACAAATTTAAAAATCGCTAATTTTCGAAATTTTTTCACTTTTTTTTCTTAAAACTTCCATAACTTTTTGAAAAATCAACAAATCAACATAATTTTTTTTTATACTAAAACCTTAGATATTTACCTTTCATTTGATATCATTTTTTTGAAAATCTATCACTTAACCTGCTCATTGGGGGGGATTTAAAATGGCAACTTTTTTACAAAAATTAATTTTTTCAACTTAATTTTTGAAAATGTTCCGGAAAGACTGCGTCCTTTAAACATATATCAAATTAAAGCTTATTTTATGTACTACAAAATGAAAAAAAAAAATTTGTCCCGACACTTTTTTTTCTACATTTAAACGGCTGCCGTAGTTAAAAAAACACTATTTTTGTGTTAAAATTTTCGATTTTCGATTTTAAATTTTCAACTTAAAAATGCTATAACTTTTTGAAAAATGTATATATCAGCACAAATTTTTTTTTTCTAAATACATTATAAGTACATCTTTCATTTGACATACTTTTTATTAAAATTGGACAATTTCCCCTTATATAGGGGGCGTTCAAAACTTAAAATATTGTAAAAAACATAGATCTTTTTCAACTGAACTTTTGAAAATGTTCCGGAAATACTGCGTCCTTTAAACATATATCAAATCAAAGGTTATGTTATATACTATCAAATGAAAAAAAAAAATTTGTCCCGACATCTTATCTTCTATGTGCAAATGGCTGTCGAAAATTTAAAAAAAAATGTAATGTTTGCGATAAAAATTACATTTTATCGGGATGTTTTTTGTACTTAAAACTGCCATAACTTTTTCAAAAATGAACAAATAAAAATAATATTTTTTTGTATTGAAACCTTAGATATTTCCCTTTCATTTGATATAATTTTTTTTGAAAATCTAACACTTATTCTGCTCACTGGGAGGATTTAAAATAGTAACTTTTTTACAAAAAATAACTTTTTCAACTTAATTTTTGAAAATGTTCCGGAAATACTGCGTCCTTTAAACATATATAAAATTAAAGCTTATTTTATGTACTACAAAATGAAAAAAAAAAATTTGTCCCGACGATCTATCTTCTATACGCAAATGGCTACCATATTGAAAAATATACTATTTTTGTATGATAATTATGGGTTTTGTATTTTATTTTAATAGAAGTTGATGTTGCTTTTGCAATTATCCATCAATTTTTTAAAATTAAACACTATCTACAGATTTGCATCGAAGCGTTTCTTATGATAGTGATTTTAATCACTGTCAGATTAAATCTACACTGGACCCTACTATGCAATGTCTCCACTATGCCACGACCCCACTGTGCTACCGTTTTTTTTGTAAAATAATATAATATTTCGTTTATAAAAATTTCTAGCTCTTAAGTTTTAAGTTACTAAACCTATATTTATTTTAAAAATAAATAAAATGTGTAATATTTAGTTAGTCTGATTAAACTGTCAGGAACGTGTATACATTTTTTTTTAACGAGTAATGTAGATTGAAAAAACAATTTATTTTTAATTTTTTATCGGTCATTATTATTTTGGGTTGAAGATGACAAATAAATTTTCTTAAGTATATCATTGTCCTACAAGCCACCCTAAAGATTTTTCGGTAATCCATATGCGTTTTTAATACTATATTATAGTTTTATTGAAAACAAGAAATAATAATATTAATAATAAAATATAACAAATTTCCCTGCTAAGTTGTGTAGTAATTAGATGAGGAAGTATTGAATTACGTCGATTTTAGTATAATATAAGCTTTACAATAGTAGTAAGCAATTTTTGAACTCTTAAGCAATATAATAATTCCATATAAAAGGGAAATTCAGGGTAAGCAAATTAATAATGGTGGGAAAAAGAATATAAAAGGGAAACATGAAAAGTATAGGGGACGATACTGGGCGAGAGGAGACTGGACGTTTTGTCGAAGAAACGTCGAGTTACGGGTTAGGTCGTTGGTGTAAACTTTATATTTTTGTAAGATTTAATTAATTTTTGTGTTAAATTTTTATATTATATTTGACTTTGTGTTTAATACATTTCGTAAATAAAATAACTATTTAAAAATCTGGGCTTAGCGCAAATATTTTATATCCACCGTGTTCTTGGAATTTGTGTGTGTGTGCGGCTAGAGTCTAGGTTGGACTGCTGGTCCTTTAGTCAATCTTAATAATTAGTGTACGAGCTGGCTAATGTTTGGGCTTAACCGTCCTTTAGTGGGTATAGTAAAAAGGTAGTTGTGCTGGGGGCTGACAAGGAGCCACCCTTCAGTCTGCTACTTTTGAGCTAGACTGTGCTGACGGGTCTAAACTCTACCCTTTTAGTAGTCCACTAATTAGAGAGATTGGGGCTGATCAGTTTAACCAACGGGAAGACTCAAGAAGAGCTCGAACGACGAACTCGTCGTCGATATATATATATGCATAAATTAACATTAATTAATTTGTGTTAAACTTTTGTGTCTACGTTGGGGCACTACCGACGTACGACAGTTGTAAACTAATTATAGCTATAATTAGGACTTAAGTTATCTATTTTGCATAGTATAAAATTTAACAGTTACAGAGAAAAATGTTAGAATTTTCTTTTGAAACCTAAAAAAATATCAGTGAATTTCATTACAATTTGTACAGTTTTCGGTACTCGATTTTGATGAATTCTAAATTTAGAATAAATACAATAAAAATAATTTATAACATAATTAGTATTCGGTGATTTTGTAATGAATAACATACAATTATGTTATAAATTATGTCTAATTATTAGGCATGCTTTGCAAAAAAAAATTTTACAATACGAAATATGAGTATTAAAAATTGTTTGGCATCAACTTTGATTAACTGCGTCTTAGTTATGTATTTTATTTAATAAATAAAATGTAAAATAATTTTTAGATTTGATATAATTCAAAAAAATATTTTTAAATCGAATTCGAAATAATATTCTACCTAAGTATATAATAACTGCGTGACTCATTTCAAGATTATTTATGTCCACCTACAGTTTTGCATGTTTGCAAAGCTGTGAAAATTTCAATAAGATATTTTCAAACTCATAACATGTAAAATCAGCTTAAAAACAAGAAAAATATTTTTTCCTAAATTGTTATCGTGAATATTTATCTTTATAATCAATAAATATAAACATGAAATGGGTTGCTGTGAAAGTCCATTTTTAACTTTTCCTAGTAAGACAAGCATGAGCTATCTGTAACACTTTTTGCTCTCATATCAATAATATTTCAGTTAGTGTTATGAAACTTCCCAGATAGCTTCAAAAACACAAAGGGTTTAAAATAAAAAAAATTATTTCTCTAATTAATTTATCTTATGTAGTGTATGGATGAGAATGTTAATGTGAATTAAAATTAAAAATTTTTATAAAAAATATTAATTACTTAAAAATAGTTGAACCAGTTTAATTAATAAAAAAAATAAACTTTATAATTAACAAGGAACATAACATATGGAGTTATCAGAGCGATTTTTTTTTAATTACATTTACAATCTATTTTTTTCTTAATTACTCGCTAAACCAATTAAAAATGTTTAATATGTTCAAAATTTCTTAAGGGGACAGGAAGTAACTTCTTAATTTATCAATACATATATAATTCAATTTTTAAGAATAATCTAATTTTTATAATATAATTAAAACTAACCCTAATGATGTTTTTTAATATTGCTATCTGGAAATATTGTATTTAATAAAAAGTCATGTTTAATTGACTTAATATAGAAATTATTATATTTGATGAGTTAAACGAAAAATATATACTAAAATTTTACAAATTCCTATTTTTTTTTATTATGCTGTATTTGAATACATCGTTTAAAATCAAATTTCTATTTAATTACCAAAATGTAAAAAATTATTTATAGTTAATGGTTTCTGAGCAATGAATGTATAGATTATCAGTTATTATTAAAAATATAAAGTAATAAAAATCAAGTTTTTTATATCTGCATAGACTTTTACTTGATATGAGTAATTAGTAAAGTTTCACTTCAATTTTAAATTAACATGATTTATTAAGGTTTTTCTAAATAAATATGAGACGACATATGGACCTAATATTTAGAAATATTAATATTTCTTGTCCCACTTTTCTCTACCTTAATAGTGAATCTTTTGAATTAACAATGGCATCTAATTTAAAAAAAAACATATATTTTGACGTTGTTGAATTATAAGGAGATATTATCATTTTTTAGAGTTTATTTTAAAAACCTATAAAAACAAATTATATATATATATATATTATATGAAAACTAGTTTTTATAAAAATTTGGTATTTAAAAAAAATTCATATGTAACTGGATAATACTTATGTTTGTTTTATATTGATTTATGATATGCTAGTTATATTAAATTTGATTATTTCTAAATAATCATTGCTATACATTCGAAAATTAAAATATATTGATAAACTTCCAAAAAAAATATAAAATTTAATACATAGATATTTTTCTGAAAAAAGGAATGTTTTTATTTCAATAAATCAATTAACCATCGGAGCTCGAAAAATATCTTAAAATATAACAACAAATATATACCGTTTGAAAAATACTTTACTTATGTTTAGTTGTATTATGCTTAATATTAGATCAATTTATAAACTTTTTTGGGCTATAAATCTTATTTCAATGTATAACTTAAATTTTCTCAAGTTACAAAAATATATTTTTAAATTACGATACAAATATGTTAATAGTTCCTACTATTTTTTAGCCACAGTGCAATATTGAAATGAAATTGTATTTATCATGATTGATTATTTTTTACGCCCATAAAAATTCTTAGCATTCAGTAGAACGATCTTCCTACTGAATACGTCCAAAAATTTGAATTTGATTTATTTGAAGATGTTTCTTTCAAAAATTGAAAAAACTTTCCTCATTTATAGAAATGTATAAAAATAATTAAAAATTAGGCAAATGTCGAAAATAAGAAAAATTTTAAAACATTTCTGTATTTTAAAATTACAATAATAATAAAAAAAAAAAAATAATTGATCTTTATAAAATTTTAATATAATATATTAAAGACAGTAATATTTTTTGTAGTGTGGTATTCATATAAATCCAACGGAAAACTTAAAAATAGAATTGATTTGAACAAGATCATCTATGCGTACCACATTTTTTATTTTAATTTTTAATGAATGTCTGTATTTTTGAAACTTCGAATTAAAGATATTTAAATACACTTTCAGTTAAAAATGAGCGTTCTAACAATTTTCTATATTAAAATTAATTTTCCGTTTAATTAAAAAAATTTGTCAGATTTGCGTTCAAATTAAATATTTTTTTTTTGAGTCTTTTTTTGTAAAATAATGTATAAAATATTGCATCAAAGCGTTTTAGTGACGATATTAGTGTCAGATATCAATCCATACAATAGTTCACTATATTGGATCCTCAATATTCTAGGTCCCGGGTTATTTTAGTTCTCAGCCAATTATGTACTCTCTTAGTCTGCTAAAAAAATATGGAAATTAATTTGAAGTATCGTTGAAAAAAAACCCAGCACAGGGGGGTCGCGGCACAGTGGTGACGTGGCATAGTTGGATCAAGTATAATGATATCTGACAGTGATTAAAATCACTATCAAAAATAAACGCTTCGATGCAAATCTTTAGATAGTGTTTAATTTTAAAAAAATTGGTGTTTTATTCCAAAAGCTACTTGATCTGCTGGTTCCTTATTAATATCTCGATTAAGATAAAGTATGTCGAATGAAAAAAGGTTTATTAAAAAATATTATTTCTCATAAAAAAATTGTGTGGATCCATAAACTTTTCAATAAGTTATAGCATTATAAAGTTAAATATAATATAAATAATAAATTATTAGTTATNAAAAAAATAATTGATCTTTATAAAATTTTAATATAATATATTAAAGACAGTAATATTTTTTGTAGTGTGGTATTCATATAAATCCAACGGAAAACTTAAAAATAGAATTGATTTGAACAAGATCATCTATGCGTACCACATTTTTTATTTTAATTTTTAATGAATGTCTGTATTTTTGAAACTTCGAATTAAAGATATTTAAATACACTTTCAGTTAAAAATGAGCGTTCTAACAATTTTCTATATTAAAATTAATTTTCCGTTTAATTAAAAAAATTTGTCAGATTTGCGTTCAAATTAAATATTTTTTTTTGAGTCTTTCTTTGTAAAATAATGTATAAAATATTGCATCAAAGCGTTTTAGTGACGATATTAGTGTCAGATATCAATCCATACAATAGTTCACTATATTGGATCCTCAATATTCTAGGTCCCGGGTTATTTTAGTTCTCAGCCAATTATGTACTCTCTTAGTCTGCTAAAAAAATATGGAAATTAATTTGAAGTATCGTTGAAAAAAACGGTCCTATGACAGCTGAGTAAAAGTGGCGATAGATATAAAAATGCATATCATAATAGAATTAATACCTTTTCAGATTCGAATCGAATCTAATTTCTAATTTGTAGATTGAACTTATCAAATTAATAGAATTTTAATGGTAATGAGAAGAAAAAAACCGTCTATACTTTTAGTAATAATTAAAAAAAAATGATTATTTGAAATCATAAAAACCCTCAACTAATGATTTTTTTTAGAAAGTATGATAGTTTTCAATAATAATAATAAAAAAAAAAACGAGCTGTCTCATTTACTCTTTTATATACAGAATTCCTTTTAATTAAAGAAATATTCGGGCGGCGTAACATAGATTACCAAGAGAAAAAAAAGTCATAATATTAAATGAAAAAAATTTAGGGTTGCTCATTAGTTCTATAAATTTCAATTAGAAATTAAAAAAAAATGTATAAACTACAAAGAGTTTAAAAACTAATATAAGTATTTATGAGAACGATTTCATTAAAAAAAATACAATTTAGTTGAATAAAAATATACGATAGTTTTTATATGTAAAATAATTTAAAAACTATGTATTTTTAATCACAAATATAACTTTAATAATTATGTTCGTAGGCGTTATTTAAAAATTTGTATAATAGAATAACCTAAGGTAAAAAAAAAATGCATTTTTTTTTAATATTGCATATACTTAGTAATATATCTTAGTTATAAAAAAATTATTTTTTCTTAAGCCTGATAAACTATTTAAAATTAAGTATTATTTATTAATAATGAGATTCGAACTCAATTTAATGAGTAATGAAGAGAAATAAAATTAATAACAAAAGAGACTCTTACTCCATGTTTTAAGTGAAATGATGTAGAACAATTAATGTAAAACACAGAACGTTACGTGCTAGGTGGCATTTAACCGTTTATTATCTTTCTCAATAATATCTCCCAAAATAATAAATAAAAAAGTTTTAGTAGAAGAAATGGCCGACGATCGTTTGAGGATGTAGCAACACTTCATCTTCACATGATTCGTTACTCGAAAGATTGTCGTACGCCACAGAAAAAGGCGATGCACGGAGATGAATTTTTCGTAATGGGCTCCTTGTATATATTTTTTACTAAAAATAACAAAATAATCATTAAGTTTATTGAATATTTACTACTTAGCAATTCAATATCGTAATATTTAATTATAATTGGAATAAAAAAGTGTTATCCACTACTACAGTTACGCGGAATTTCCATCCCAAATTAATTATTTTTTCATTTTATTGAATGACAAAAATAAGATTATGTCATACTCAATATTAATTAATATAAATATTTAACATCCAATCGAAACACATTTAAGTCTTAAAAAATTATTTTATAAACTTAAATAATATTCATAAAGAGTGATTTATAACATAGAATTACGACAAATTTTATAATCTATAAATGTATTCAATTTTACTTGTATAATTTTAGAACGAATGAAAAAACATCTAAAATTAGTGTAATATTTGATATCCATCAACAACTGGTTCATAACTATAAAATTACATTATTTTTTTCAATATAGAATTTTTACCTTAGTTTATTGGAATCAAATTTTATAATTAACTGACTTTTTTTATTTCAAATGAGAAACTCTATTTTGGCGATTTGGAATATTTATAATATGTGATATACATGCAAAAATGATAATATCTTGTTATAAGCTACTATTTTAAGAAATAATATATGACACGGCACCGAGCTACGCTCTAGGCTGGCGCCATCCGTGTCTCTCACGATATCAGCCGTCCACCGATCCATATGACAATCGGTTGTCATCGGTGTCTCCCCGCCCTTGACACCATGACAAGGTCGCCGCCGACCGTGTATTACTGATGATGCGTTTTGTTCCTTAACTCGTTGCTCCGTTTGTTTTAATTTTGTGTTCTTATGCGAATTCGTATACTTTATCTGTTTATAAATATATATATATAGAATTGTTCGCATTATTACTATTGTTAGTTTTTATTGTAAAACTATATTTTGTCTGTGTATATATAACTTGTGCGACCGTATTATTGGATTACGTATTATATAACAGCACACATTAAAAAAATTTGTTGGATACACATCGGTCGAATATGCTATCGAGTAATTATGTTGTGATTATTCATGTTATCGTTGTGTTGCATCGAGTTGTTGTCGGTCTTCTCTCTACGTCTGCATAGTCACCGCCATCTTAACGCTTCCTCAGCTATAAGCTCTATGGCGTTTGCGAGTCAGCAGTATTTGTATTCGTTTTGTTGTAAAATTAAATATCACCTTTGCGATCGTCGCACGCTGTGCGCTCAGTTTTATCGCCGTTGGGTCTATATATTTTCTGAGATACATCACAGTACCGTTTACAGCATATTGTACACGTTGGTCAGTTACTTGCATTCGACTTCAAAACAATTTATTTTTAAGTAAATTGNTTTAATATTGCATATACTTAGTAATATATCTTAGTTATAAAAAAATTATTTTTTCTTAAGCCTGATAAACTATTTAAAATTAAGTATTATTTATTAATAATGAGATTCGAACTCAATTTAATGAGTAATGAAGAGAAATAAAATTAATAACAAAAGAGACTCTTACTCCATGTTTTAAGTGAAATGATGTAGAACAATTAATGTAAAACACAGAACGTTACGTGCTAGGTGGCATTTAACCGTTTATTATCTTTCTCAATAATATCTCCCAAAATAATAAATAAAAAAGTTTTAGTAGAAGAAATGGCCGACGATCGTTTGAGGATGTAGCAACACTTCATCTTCACATGATTCGTTACTCGAAAGATTGTCGTACGCCACAGAAAAAGGCGATGCACGGAGATGAATTTTTCGTAATGGGCTCCTTGTATATATTTTTTACTAAAAATAACAAAATAATCATTAAGTTTATTGAATATTTACTACTTTGCAATTCAATATCGTAATATTTAATTATAATTGGAATAAAAAAGTGTTATCCACTACTATAGTTACGCGGAATTTCCATCACAAATTAATTATTTTTTCATTTTATTGAATGACAAAAATAAGATTATGTCATACTCAATATTAATTAATATAAATATTCAACATCCAATCGAAACACATTTAAGTCTTAAAAAATTATTTTATAAACTTAAATAATATTCATAAAGAGTGATTTATAACATAGAATTACGACAAATTTTATAATCTATAAATGTATTCAATTTTACTTGTATAATTTTAGAACGAATGAAAAAACATCTAAAATTAGTGTAATATTTGATATCCATCAACAACTGGTTCATAACTATAAAATTACATTATTTTTTTCAATATAGAATTTTTACCTTAGTTTATTGGAATCAAATTTTATAATTAACTGACTTTTTTTATTTCAAATGAGAAACTCTATTTTGGCGATTTGGAATATTTATAATATGTGATATACATGCAAAAATGATAATATCTTGTTATAAGCTACTATTTTAAGAAATAATATATGACACGGCACCGAGCTACGCTCTAGGCTGGCGCCATCCGTGTCTCTCACGATATCAGCCGTCCACCGATCCATATGACAATCGGTTGTCATCGGTGTCTCCCCGCCCTTGACACCATGACAAGGTCGCCGCCGACCGTGTATTACTGATGATGCGTTTTGTTCCTTAACTCGTTGCTCCGTTTGTTTTAATTTTGTGTTCTTATGCGAATTCGTATACTTTATCTGTTTATAAATATATATATATAGAATTGTTCGCATTATTACTATTGTTAGTTTTTATTGTAAAACTATATTTTGTCTGTGTATATATAACTTGTGCGACCGTATTATTGGATTACGTATTATATAACAGCACACATTAAAAAAATTTGTTGGATACACATCGGTCGAATATGCTATCGAGTAATTATGTTGTGATTATTCATGTTATCGTTGTGTTACATCGAGTTGTTGTCGGTCTTCTCTCTACGTCTGCATAGTCACCGCCATCTTAACGCTTCCTCAGCTATAAGCTCTATGGCGTTTGCGAGTCAGCAGTATTTGTATTCGTTTTGTTGTAAAATTAAATATCACCTTTGCGATCGTCGCACGCTGTGCGCTCAGTTTTATCGCCGTTGGGTCTATATATTTTCTGAGATACATCACAGTACCGTTTACAGCATATTGTACACGTTGGTCAGTTACTTGCATTCGACTTCAAAACAATTTATTTTTAAGTAAATTGTGAAATATATTTTAAACAAACGTTTAAACAAACTTTGTGTTCATTTATCAAAAAAAAAAAAAAAGAAAAGAATAATAATATGAAAAATATGTTATTACGGTACAGTTTAAATTAATTTTCGCTTATTTTTAATATTTTATTTACTTTAGTACGTATAAAAATGCCAGACTTTTGTGGAAAACAATAATTTTATGATATAAGTTGATCATTTATACAGCTTCAATTTTAATATTCTTAAGAAATGATTTACAAAACTTATTTTATTGTTTTAATTCTTGTATTTGATTTTTATTTTGGTGATGTTTTTGGAAACATAATTTTAATTGGCCAAGTAATTTGAAAAGTTTATTAAGTGATATTTAATTTAATAATATAGTTAAGATGCGTTTTATTTAATTTCTATGTGACATTTGGTAGTGTGAAATCTCACACCTATCACTTTCTTAAAACTAAGAAAATCATCATAAAATTTTCTTTTTCATAAACACCATAAATTATTATTTTAGAAATTAATAATTTTTTATGCTTATTGTAATTAACAATGCTAAATGTGTATTGCAAATTATCTAATCTATTTTTTTTTATATAGGAACCAGAAATTCATATTATAAATATGCCAAATAAAACGAGATTTGTAAGTATCATACATTACTAGATTGATTTATTAAAATGTATGAATTAAACTCTTTTAAAATTAAAATAAACACTATTAACATTTATTGGTTATGTTACAGAATTATGACGCTAAAATGATTCCTAAGCCTGGTTGTTTCACATCTTCAGTAAAAACAGTATGTTTTTATTGTGAATTTTGCTACTTATGTTGTGATATCATTTTACAATGATTGATAAAAACATTTTTTTTTTATTTTAGGTTCTACAGTGTGGACGTATAACGATCGTAAGGAGTTATTTTAAGTAGTTTTATAATCGGTTTAATTAATAGAAGATCAGGGTGTATATAACAAAAATCATCATCTCACCCTATTCATCATGTGTACACAATTTGATAAAATTATAGTTATTATGAGTTTTTAATCAAATTCAAACATTACAATTGATTATATCAATTTATTCGCCAGTTTCAGTACTCGGTTGTCGCTGTCTACTGCATACTGCACACTGTATAAAGTCATGTCTTTGTGTTTTTAATATTTGTTCTTATATGTCTTATAAAGTCATGTTCCTTTGCACCCACCAACTTTTGTCCTCAACATTTCAGTGTACTTGTAACATGCAATTCGTCTACACCTCATACTCGGCTCCCCGTCCCCTTTTTGAAGTACTAGTGCTTTGCACTTCGTTTGCGCCTCATATCTAATTGTTACACTTGTTCTGTTATAACAACGGCTTTTTGATACCTACAGCCATTACAAAGTGTCAGTCAAGTACAGTAACTACTGTCGGGTCACACATACGTGAAAAAACAGGCAGCAGACTCATCATCATCTTCGTATCTATTCTACACTTCCTTTAGTATTTTGTTTAATATTACGACAATGATTATCACACCTGTTCAACACATGTACACAATTTAATAAATTATTATCATTATTTTATTTTTAACTACCAAAAAATAAAAACGGAATTGAGTGGTATAAAATTTCAAGTTTTTGAAAAACCTCATAATCAAAAACTTTTAAGCTNCAATTCGTTTTATATAATTTTATATAATTCGTAAATATTCTGATTTTAACATATCGACTGATTGCTTGCTAATTGGCATATGTGATAATGTCGTGAGTATTCTATTTCAAAACTTTTGTGTACTTAGGATTAAATTGAATTTTCAGGAAAAACATAATAAAAATATTCAATTTATTAATGTTAAAATTTAATAGAATCAGTGTATTTTTGAAAAAAGAAAGAAAATGAAGTATTTATACAGAACTTTTGCGATTTTTGGCTTACATTTATTTAATTTTTAAAACGCAGAATGGTTTTATTAGAAAATATTATTTTTACGTCAATTTAATTTTATGATATTTTTTTTTCTTCTAAAATTGAGTTTTTTTTTTGGAATTCTTGGCGATGATTAGGTTCGACTAGAATAAATTTGAATTATTTTGACATTATGATCAATAAAATGAGTACAGTGAAAGCTGACAATCTTCATGAACCTACATAAAAATAAGACACACCATAACTATACCAATAACTCCTGAGCTTTCATTGAAGCCAAATAATTGTATTTTGGGGTAATACTGTACATTTTGTATGGAGCAATCATACGCACTCATTAAAAGTGTATTGTCATATCCAAAAAAATATTTTGTTAGAAAAATGAGCGAATTGTTTGTAATAATTATATAAGTAAATATTTAAAGGAATAATTTATAATTGTTATTGTTTACTATTCCATAAATAATTAAGATTTCTAACTTGTTTGGTAGGTTGGGTAGAGAGCGCCTTCAACAAAGCCCTTGTGGACCAGTTGTCACTAACACCGTAGAGTACATCATCGTAACAGCTGATCTCTAGTGTCTTTGGTAAACTACACCCCTGGCCTACGCGTTAATTGCCCACCGTGTTTGCAAAGATAATAATGATAGAATACCGACCGTTTCTTAACTACGTAAAATTGTTTATTTACCATACAAGTGCTATGTATAGAGATTTTATTCACGGTAATAATATCTGTCGGATAGAAAGGTGTAATCAAGTACTTAGAGCAAGAAAGCTCTAAAATATATATATATATATACAGAGTGATCGAAATCTGGTAAGACACTTATTTTCTCAGAAACTATTGAGAATTTAAAATTTTTGTAAAAAGAAAAATGATTAAGTTTATACAACTCTACAATAATATGAAGTTAAATAATTTTTTTTTTATCCCTTCAGGGATAAAAATGTTTATTTATAATTTTTTTAAATGGGAACCACTATTTTTGATTTGATAATATGATAGAAAAAATTACAAACAATTTTGTTCTTATTATTTTTTTTATCCCAAACAACCGTTTACGTTTTATAATTGTTTAAATATTTTGACTTCCAAAAGTAATATTGTCATTTATTACGTTTCATAATATCGTTGTCAGTACAACCGGTATTTTTGTTAGACCTTTAGTCTAACAAAACCATAGACTTAGCTATTAATAATACACCGAAAACCCGGTTTTAATCTATTATTGTTATCACTCATTTAATGCGTAGTAAATTTGTATAGCTAATTTACCTGTCATAACTTGATCAATAAAATTTGGTTTATGCAACAGCAAATAAAAATAATGACTTCTGTATTTAATACAGTAAAATCACAATAGAAATTTGGTCTAAAATCACTTAACTTTAACAATCCTGTAACGGACGAACGGATAATCGGATAAAAAAAATTATAAGAACAAAATTGTTTGTAATTTTTTTTTCTATCGTATTATAAAGTTAAAAATAAGGGTTGCCGTTTAAGAAAATTATAAATAAGGGTTTGTATCCTTGAAGGGACCAAAAAAATAATGGTTTGACTACATAATACTGTAGAGTTATTTGAACTTGATATCTTTTCTCAATAATAAAATTTAAAATTCTCAATATTTACTGAGAAAATGAGTGTCTTACCAGATTTCGATCACCCTGTATATATTAGGCTATTCCGAAAATATAATCCATATTGTTTTAGCAATTTTTCAGGAAATCAATGGTGTTTTATGCAAATTAACATTTTTGTAGTACAACAAAACTCTTTTATCATCTTCAATTATTAACTTACGACAGAAATCAACTTTTTTTATACTTGTTTTTAAATTTTTAACACTCATTTTTGTGGCTTATGAGCTTTTGTTATAACCTGTACATAATAATGCTTATTTCAAGCTTTTACTTGAACATTACCGGAATAAAATTTATAATTATTACCAAACAAAATAATTGTGATATAATTATATTTTATATTTTATTTCAGGATTTTTTAAATGATAAAAACATTTTTGCAGAAATATTTTTGAATTATGTAAGTATTTAATCAAACATGTGATTAGTGAGAAAAAATATAAATCAATATTCTTCCCAAAAATATTAAAAAATTTAATTCGCATAAGTTGATTTTTATCTTGTTGGGAGAGGGAGTTAATAATTTTTTGTATTTTTAGTCTTTATAATAGAAAATATCTTGAGTTCACAAATATCTACAATAATAATAATAAATCGAATACTAATAAAATTAATTGTATTCATGTTTAGTAATAAATATCGATATTTGTTAATTTTTTTAGAATGAACGAGTTGTTGAAAATCCAAAAATCAAGAGAAATCTTAAAATCGTAAGCATCTTTTATTATAAATGTTCAGAAATTGAAGCATATAATTTGTGTTAATTCTATAAATTATGTTATCACAAAAACATATATATAAGGTTATTATTTTATTTTTGTCAACTTAATTATTCAAAAATAAGTATAATATTTATAATTTTTTAGCTATGATGCGAGGTTTAGAAGATTAAATTTTACTGATGTGTTTATTTTTTGTGTCACTATTGTCTCTCAGCTTTCACTAGATTGATTTTTCTCAACAATACGTAAAAATACCACAAATCGTATCTTATTGAAGACATTACCCTAAAAAATTAAAAAAATTTTCTTCCTTTACAGTAATTGATGGAAAACTCCCAAAAAATTAAAATTTTTAAAATCAGTAAATTTTTACATTTTTTTCAAACATCTTTTACATAGCTTTAATATGACTCTTTTAAAAATAAATGAACCATATAAATTATATTTTTATTGAAAATTTAGGTCTTTCCCTTTAATTTGATATAATTTTTTTGAAAATCTGATCGTTGACTTATCCACATTGGGTAATTCAAAGTACCAACATTTGCACTAAAATTTAACTTTTTAATTTGATTTTTGAAAATGTTCCGGAAATACTGGATTTTTTTTACATATGTTAAATAAAGCTTATTTATTTTGAAAATAAATTTACCCTGATGACTTGTTTTTTTATGTATTAACGGCCCCTGAATTAAAAAAAAAAATGTTAATTTTGTGCCAAAAATCATTTATGAACGATATTGCTGCTTTAAATGTCAATACATTAAGTATATTAAAAATAATGAATTGCATTTTACAAAAATATGTTCCGTTTTCCAATGGCTTATGATAAACTTAATTTCAATTTCATAGTTAACAGAATTAGTAACTAACAAAGGTCAGAAAAATCGAAAAAATAAATTTGACTTTCTTTTCTGTTTATTTTTTTGATAAATCTATACTTAAAATGATACACGTTTGCTATAGAGCAAACAAAATATGTAACTTCATAATAGTTTTTTATAGTTTCTCCTTAAAAATTACAATACTTATCAATTTATATGGAAATAGAAAAATAGTATAAAAAATATATAATAACAATAGTAATGAGGATATAATTAAGGAAATAGGAGTTGATGTTGCTTGTGGAATACAATTCCTTACAAATTAAATCATCTGAAATATTTAAATTTTTCTAAATAAAAAGGTATCTCAATAATAATTATTTCATAAGACTGCTGTGATTATTCATTGAAACTTATAGAAAAACTAAAATAGAACATTTATATTGTTTTCCTAACATTTTTTTCAAATTATTGAAGCCCTTCCAAAACTACTTCAATAATACTTTCGACCTTGACAGATAATATAAAATATTATTTTTTAATCACTGTTATTTGTATTTTAAAGACGTTTGGAGAACAAAACATTATTTTAAAACACAAAAGAAAACAAGGAAACTTCACATATGACGGTAAGTATAGATCATGTTAACTATATCCTGTTTTATCTCATTTCTTAATTTACAGAGTGCGGTATACAAAACTTAATGGCATACATTACAAATATAGACGAACATATTCAATTCGAAGTAGTTAAAATTTATGTGAGTTTATTAGTATAACTAAAATATTCGCGTATATTATATTTTAAATTTTAATACATTGCCAATAAAATTAATTTATAAGTAAAAGCAGGATTAATTACGAAATATATACAAATGTAGATAAGGCTCTTTATAAAAAGTTTTTTTTTTTAAATAAAATTCTTGTGAATATTAACACTTAAAATAAATTAATTTAAATATTAAAATCAAAACAAATTTTACTTTTTAAAATAATAAGACTACAATACAGTTACATTATAACCTAAACGCTTATAATTGTTTTAATACAAAATAATTTTAAAATATGCTTTTGAAAATTAAATAAATTATAATGAAGTTTAGAAAGTAAAAGGAAATGACGTAAAAAAATATAATTGTTTTAAAACAATATTCAGTATATTGATATTTTAAGCTTTCACATCATATAAACTAACTTTTTGAAAACTTGTAATTTAATTTCATGTTGATCGCTATATTTTTATTGATAAAAATGTATCGATATTAATTATTTTAAATTAATTATTAATTTAAACATTATAAAATTATAACTCAAAAATATTTAATAGTTATTTTGTGTTTAGTATAAAATTAAAATAATATTTATGCTCACAAATACAGAAATCGGTAAATAACCCGTGAAGAGTGCTGCACGAATGAAAAATATTTTTTAGTTTATATTAATATATAATTCAACTATAATGTGGTTATTAATTTTAATGTTTATAAAAATATTATTTTTAAACCTTTTTCAAATTCATATAGGTGTTCATAAAAAATTGTCGCGAGATTGTCCTTTTTACATTTAAATAAAGAGGTTGAAAATATTAAAATCAAAACAATTCTTACTTTTTCACATAATAATACAGAAATACAGTTACATTATAACCTAAATACTTATAATTGTTCATATGCAAAATATATTTTGATATTTATATTTTTCACTTTATTTAAAATATCATTTTAAAATTAGATGGTTATGATATTTTTAGCTTTCACTTCATATTAAACTAACTTTTTGAAAACTAGACGGTTCATTAATCTGTAATTTCGTGATCATGTTGATCGTTATATTTATAGTGATTATAATCAAGCCATTTTTAAGATAAAAAGAAAGAAAAGTAAAAGACGACTTGTCTTCTTTATATAATTGGTAGCTCTAAGCCAAAATTTGTAAAAATTTTTATTAAATTTTTTCTAGTTTCTTTTAAGTCCTTCATTCAAAATCGTTTTGAAGAGTTATTTGAATTAATTTTATATTGTAGTTCACTGTGAGGGGTTCTGATTGTCTTGTACAGATAATTCCATTAATTAAATTAATACTTCACTACTACTTTTGATTAGTAGACATTACGACTTATCTGTGTTTTTAAATTATATTTATTTCAAATGGGAACTTATATTTTGAATTTAATAAAATATTTGAGTAATATTAGTAAATATTTTATTTTAACTAATATCTGCGAATATCGAAGTCATAAAAAACCAATTAGCACCTTTATTTGTAATCATTCGTGATCATACGTGTATAATAACTCAATAATATGAAATTTTTAAAATTTATATCTAATAAACAAATAAAATTATAATAAAAAATTAATTTCCCTATATTCATAATCGTATTGAAGCGTTATTTGTTTTAATTTTATATTGTAGTTTACTGTGAGGGGTTCTGACTGTCTTGTACAGATAATTCCATTAACTAAATTAATACTACACAACCATACTAGTTTCTATATTTAGCACTGAAGTTTCTTTGACTCAGATTTGAGTAGGCGGCTTACAGGGTAAATAGAACCGATGACATTCTCATTATAAAAAACTCGTAAAATCAGATTATTTAAATTTTTTACCTAATCTAAAAGTTATCTATCATTAAATATTTAATGATTACACGTGGACGCATAGAATATATTTTTAACGAAGTAAGATATTTAAACTTCAATTTGATATAAATTACATATTTAATTTTTGCAGGAGAGTAATCTTCCTAATAATAGAACTTTAGCTCATTCTACCGTTTATGATAATCGTTTAAAAATGCAACTACATAAGATAGAAGAACTGTCTATATGGCCATATGTCAAAGAGGAGATTGTTAACGTGGATATTTCTACTCAACCCAATATCACACTTGAAGATTTCATCAATAATTCAACTAAGTATAAAAAAAATGTTGTATTTACTCTTGAAAAAGCACTAAGAATCATGAATGATCGAATTTTTAAGTATGCGTTTTTACTACTCGTATATGCTCATATAATAGTAAACTATGTTGAGACTGAAAATGTAAATTTGGAATTAATAAAAAAAGTTTCTGAAATATTGAGTAAAGCACAAATTTTTTTGATAAATTCCAATAACATAGAATATAGCTTACAGTCTGACTTTAAAATATTACATAATTGTTTTGTATTAAGTCCTAAGAAATTAATCTATGATTTCATGTTGAAATATTCAAAATTATTCTTAACGTCCGAAGAAACGAGTGATTTTACAAAAACACAAAAATTACCACAAGTATTTGAGGGATTTCCTAAACCTCACGAAAACAACATCATCTCATACAATTTTGAGACTATACCAAGAGAATATGACGAAATAAAGATTAAATTTGACCAAATTATTAAGTTAATAACCACAGAATGCATAAACATTTTTGATATAACGTATAACCCTGAAGAGAACCAGTAAACTCGTTGACCTTAAATTATGCAGGAAAAATTATTATATTTATGACTATTTTTCAATGTATTTTTATATTACATTCACTCAAAAAAATAAATCAATATCTCTCTCCTATTAAAGAGAGTTACTAACTATTATTATTATAGACTAGTAACTTTTAATAATTAATTATACGTTTAATCTATAATTCATAATACCAATTTTCTATAAATAAAATAATAATCATTTAGATATGAACTAATTTAAACCTTTGATAGTTGTGTAGTGTATGTATTGTGGATATTTTTTCATAATTAATTCTCGTAATAAATTCTTCTAATAAAAATTGTGTAATTAATTTTTTTAAATAAGTACAAAAATATTTCATTAAAAAAAAGTTCTGATAATAACTTGCCTAGTAATTATAATTTTTACAGTTTTACCATAAAAAAATTAATTGAAAATCTTAAACTTTTAATAAATTATCTTCTTGGTATGATAAGATTTTTACTTGGCTGTTTTGATAAATTAAAAGGTTATTTTATTTTTTATGGTAACTTGAAAAATAAACAATTTAATCGTAAAATAAAATAATAAATAATTTGTTTTCATTTGTTACATATTAACCATGAAGTATGTTCTCAGTATGTTTAAGTTTAATACTTGTCCCTTATTTTTTATAAGGGTTTAAATAATTTAAATAGCGACAGATATAATATGGTATATTTTTTATTGAATAATGATTTACTTAAGAAAATGACTGATCGGTAACAACTTTTGGAACAGTGTTTTGGAAGAACAGTTGTATGCCTGGGCAGAAATAAAAATATCCACGAGAAATGTGTAATGGTAAAAATAGTAGCATCCCTACTTATCTACAGCTGTTATATCAAATTGCTTATAACTTTCGAATTACTTGTCTAAAAGTCGTTATCGACCAGCTATTAGCTTCGATGCGAAGCGGAGAAGGTATTAATTTTACTATGATGTGTTTTTTTTTTTTTTTTTTTTTTTTT
>NW_026099576.1:23811762-23812018 GCF_025091365.1 Daktulosphaira vitifoliae
TATGTCTGTTGCCACTTTTTCTCAGCTCTCACTGGACCGATTTCTTTCAAAAATACGTCAAAAGATCACAAATCGTATCTAGTTGAAGACATTACCCTTAAAAATTGAAAAAAATTCCCTCGTTCCCCGCAAATGGGGGAAATATCCAAAAAAATTACAAATTTAAAAAACGCTAATTTTCGAAATTTTTTCACTTTTTTTCCTTAAAACTTCCATAACTTTTTGAAAAATCAACAAATCAACATCATTTTTTTTT
>NW_026099576.1:23812585-23913904 GCF_025091365.1 Daktulosphaira vitifoliae
CGCAAATGGCTACCATATTGAAAAATATACTATTTTTGTATGATAATTATGGGTTTTGTATTTTATTTTAATAGAAGTTGATGTTGCTTTTGCAATTATCCATCAATTTTTTAAAATGAAACACTATCTACAGATTTGCATCGAAGCGTTTCTTATGATAGTGATTTTAATCACTGTCAGATTAAATCTATACTGGAAACTACTATGCAATGTCTCCACTATGCCGCGACCCCACTGTGCTACCGTTTTTTATTAATTATGTTTAATTAAAATAAAAAATCTAGTCAATAATGTATATTTTTATTGAAAAAATAAAGTTGACACTATCTGAAAACATATCATCAGTCAGTAGTTAAATTTAGAAATCTCAATTTGAATTATATCTTTTTGGGACATTGATTACAAAAAAAAAAAACGGGTTTATATTTAGTGTTACATAATATTATTTTTGGTAGAAGAAAAATTAAATTTAGCTTCTCCCAAATACAGAGAACTATCCTACACCTATGCTTACTACTATCCAAAAATGTTACAAAATTAAATGAGCAAATATGAATAATTCATCTGAATTACTCTTTAAACCCAAAGGACCTGGACATTGTGGTCAGTCAATTTCGGTGCTTTGTGTCATTCATCAGTCTCAGTATTCGATTGTCACAGTCCGGCTTACTGTATAAAGTCAAGTCTTCGCTTTTTTCCTTTTCACCTACCTACTCTCGTTCTCGACATTTCAGAGTGGTTGTGTCTTGCACTTCATATTTGACTACCCCTGTTCTTTATCCTCTCCTATACTCGAAGTATTATTATCTTGAGTTTCGTCTGCACCTCAAACCTAGGTGTTACCCTTATTTTTTTCCTATAACAACGGCCTTTGGACACCCACAGCCGAGCACGATAACTACTGTACGATTACACTTACGTGAATACCCAGATAGTTTCTTAACATCATCTTCATTCACACTACTCTACACCCTCTACTTCATCATTTTGTGTTAAGACAAAGTGCTGCTATAAGATTCCTACTAACAATTCGGGTGGTGCGATCTAGAATTACAAGAGAAAAAAAACCATCACATTAAATTAAACAATTATAAAACCACTCATTATTACAATAAATTATAATTAGAAATTAAATAAAATGTATAAACTACGAAGAGTTTAAAAACTAATATAAGTAATTTACCCTTTTTAACAACTTAATCCCATAGAGAAAGAATCTTGAATAGAGTTACTCAGATTTTATATATTTTGAAAATATCTAAAAAACTTGTTTTAATAGGTGAAAATGTTTTTATTTAGTAAGAGGAGTATAGTCTCGAATAGACAATACTAATAGAATAGAGTATAGTCACAAGAATGATCTTGGAGTTTGAGACATTTAATTCTAATTCGTTAAATACAATTAAGCTCGTAGGGGTTATTTTTTAAAATCTGTATAATAGAGTTAAAAGTGTGCAATTTTTTTTTACTATTGCATATAGTTTGTTATATTGTAGTTATAAACAATATTTTTTTTTTAAGCCTGATAAACTATTTAAAATTAATTGTTAATATTGAGATAAGAACTCTATTTAATGAGTGACTAAGTGAAACAAAATTAATAATAAAACTCACTATTACTCTATGTTTTGAGCGAATGATGTAAAACAATCTATAGACGACACCAAACGTTACGTGGTAGGTGTCGTTTAACAATTAATTATCTTTTACAATAATACCGAAGAAAAAAAAAATAAAACTATTTTAGTAGAAGAAATGGCCGACAATCGTGTGGAGATGCAGTGTTGCTACATCCTCACACGATTCGTTGCTCGAAAGATCATCGTACGTCACAGAAAAAGGCGATGTCAAGAAGATGACTTTAACGTGATGGGTTACGTAACGTGGACTCAAAGCGATGATGGACCATGTCGTCCATCAATGGTGTAAGAGTCCAATTAGTATTGAGTCAGTTTAAGTAAATAAATAAACTGAAAATTGTTGAATTATATATTTTTTACTCAAAATAATCACAAAGTTTACTGAATATTTACTACTTTGTAATTCAATATCATAATATTTAATTATAATTTTTAACCCAAATTAAATGTTTTTTCATTTAATTAATTGAAAAAAATTGTATGCAAAAATAAAATTGTGTCATATTCAACAATAAAAATATTCAATATCCACAAAAAAAATCCAAATCATAAAATTATTTAAAAACATAAATAGTAATCATAGAATGAATTATAACATAGGACTAAAAAAAATTTTTACAATATATATAAAGTATTCAATTTTACTTATTTAGTTAAAATAATTTTGTAACGAATAAAAATACATATAAATATGGTCTAATATTTGAAATCCATCAACAATTAATCCATAACTATAAAATTACATTCATTTTTTAATATTGAACTTTTACCTCAGTTATTGTATTAAGATTTTATCCTTAATTAGCTGATTTATTTTCTATTAAAAAAAAAAATTCTGTTTTAAATATTTATAATATGTAGTCTACATGTAAAAATGATTGCATCTTATTTAGTGCTAATAACACTACACATCAAATAAATTATAAACTAAAATAATATTTTTCGTTTTTTTTTGTAAAATGGTTTAATAACTCGTTTATAAAAATTCCAAATTCTTAAAATTTAATGCAATCAATTTTTATAATTTCAAAAAAAAAAAAAAGGAAATAAATAAATAACTTTAGTCGTGTAATTTTTTACAAAGCAGAATTTGCTGCAATGAGCGTATTTAACAATTTGTGTAACCAAGTATTATAAACTGAAAAACAATTTATTTAAAAAAAAAATGTGTAGTATATTTTAAATAAATGTTTTTACTATTTAGTATCATTTTGTGTTAAAATTGTCATAAACAAATTTTATTAATAATACCCGTCTCATTTAATTCTCTCAATAAATTTCATTGATTTGGCATAATATGTAATTCAAAATATATTAAAAATTTATTTAAAAAAATAATAATAGTAGTATAAATATTACTGATCTCCCTATTAAATTGTTAACTAATTACTATCTATTTGGAGTTTATGAAAAACAAAACATTTACAAAGAAAAGTGTTAGAAATTTGAGGTTCAATATGAAGTTGAGAAGGTATTGTTTTTGTGACTGTATTAGTTATTTATGTCTATCCATGAAAATTCTCAGCTCTCACTAGAACGATTTTAAAAAGCAATACGTCAAAGAATCTCGATTTTATCTAGTTGTACCTAACAACACCAAAAATGAGAAAAAAACATTATTTATTAAAAAGAATTATATTAAATAATTAATCATACAATAAGTAATAATGATATTATAGTGTTTTACATTTAAATGCAAAAATAAATAGCAATTATTATTTTCACTCATTATACATAGTAAAAGCATAAATTATATATTTTTGTCATAGATAATATAAAAAATATGTTAATATATTACAGTTTAAAATAATTTTCGCTTATTTTTAATATTTTATTTACTTTAATACGTATAAAAATGCAATACTTTCGTGGAAAATTAATAAAATATATCTTATGATATTATTTATTTATTTTAAATATTAATATTCTTGAAAAATGTTTTATAAGACATATTATTTTGTTTTAATTCTTGTTATTGATTTTTGGTTTGGTGATGTTTTTGGAAGCATTATTTTAATTGGCGAAGTAATTTGAAAAGTTTATTAAGTGATATTTAACTTAATAATATATTTAAGTTGCTTTTTATTTAATTTCTATGCGACATTTGTTAATGTAATATATTACACCTAATATTTTCTTAAAACTAAAAATATCATCATATAATTTTGTTTTTCATAAGGACCTTAAATTATTATTCTTTTAATTAATAGTTTTTTACATTTATTGTAATTAACAATGTCAAATGTGTATTGCACATTTTCAAATATTCTTTTTTTTTATATAGGAAGGAGTGATGAATATTATGAATTTGACAAATAAAACGATTATGGTAAGTGTCAATAATTATTAAAATTAATTATTAAATATTATGAATTAAACTCTTTTAAAATTAAAATGTGTCCTAGTAACATTCATTGGTTTTGTTTTAGGATCATGACACTAATAAGATTACTATACCTGGTTGTATCTCATCTTCAACAGTATGTTTTTCTTGTGAATTTTTTTTGTTGCTACTTATGTTGTGATATCATTTTACAATGATTAATAAAAACATTTTTTTATTTTATTTTAGGTTCTACAGTGTGGACCAATAACGATTGTAACCAGTTATTTTAAGTAGTTTTATAATCGTTTTAATTAATATAAGATCAGGGGGTATATAACAAAAATCATCATCTCAACCTATTCATCATTTGTACACAATTTGATAACATTATAGTTATTATGAGTTTTTAATTAAATTCAAACATTACAATTGATTATATCAATTCATTCGTCAGTTTCAGTACTCGGTTGTCGCTGTCTACTGCATACTGTACACTGTATAAAGTCATGTCTTTGTTTTTAGCTTTGATGCGAAGCTGAGAAGGTATTGATTTTACTAAGATGTGTTTATTTTTTTATTTTTTATTTTTTGTGTCTGTTACCACTTTTTCTCAGCTCTCCCCGAACAGAAAAGATCACAGTTCGTATCTAGTCGAAGACATAACCCTTTAAAATTGAAAAAATTTCCCTCGTTCCCCGCAAATGGGGGACACCTCCAAAAAAATTACAAATTTAAAAATCTCTAATTTTCGAAATTTTTTCAATTTTTTTTACTAAAAACTGCCGTACATTTTTCCAAAATGAACATTTCAATATGTATTTTTTTTTTATAGAGCTTGATGTCTTTACCTATCATTTGGTATATTTTTTTTTGTAAATTTGACTCTTTATCTGCCCACAGGGGGGGATTTAAAATGACAACTTTTTCACAAAAAATTTACTTTTTCAATTTAACTTTTGAAAATGTTCCGGAAGGTCTGACACTTTTATATATATTTTAAATTAAAGCTAATGTAATATACTTTAATTTGAAAAAAAAAATTTGACCTCTGGATTTGTCTTCGTGATGAAAATGGCTACCAAATGCTATTTTTAACACGCTTATATTAGTTTCACCTGTATGTATGTATGTATGTATGTATGTGTGTATGTATGTATGTTTGTAACTCTTCAAACGCCACGCGTTATCGCATATTCCGTCGTCTAGACTAGACTTCATANCTTCAAACGCCACGCGTTATCGCATATTCCGTCGTCTAGACTAGACTGTCATAACGCATTCACCCCACCCCACGCCTCGCTCCCCACACGACGGCAACGCTATTCCTATAAAAATTTATTTTTAGTTATCGTACCCGTACACGCATGCTTGTCATCAATATTATGTATATATAAACAAATTTTTATTTTGACTGACCAATACCATCCGCGTACCATACGGCTTACGTATATATTCCTACCGCCGTTTATACCTCAGGTATAACGTTAGTCCGACCCGCAAGCCCACAAAACACGGCTATACCTAGTGCATGATACGTTTACGTACTTAAGTCCCATTATTTGTCGCATATAACTATTAAAATTTATATATTAACATGATTTATTCTAAGAGATATAAAGTATTCATTCCGATTACGAGGGATGATTTCCGTATCGTCATTTTTTGTCACTACCTCCACGTTCCGGGAGTGAGTAATTTGCGCGCCTGCTGCTTTTCTTGGATGTGGTAGCCGTTTCTCAGACTCCCTCACCGGAATCGAACCCTGTATTCTCGTTACCCGTTACAACCATGATAGTAACTATATAGTAACTATAGTAACTACTATCATAACATAAAACTAAAAAGTAAAAAATAAATATAGTTTAAAAAAACTAAAAAAACACGCTTTTAAAGCACATCGAACTAAAAAGTTAAAAATAATTTTTAAAATAAGTTTAAAATAATTATGAACAAAAAATACTAGTATTATTGTGATAAAAGCGTGGGTGCTTTGTGCCATATTTTTCGTATATTGAGCGCCCGACGCTTTTATCGCAATAATACTAGTATTTTTTGTTCATAATTATTTTAAACTTATTTTAAAAATTATTTTTAACTTTTAATTTCGATTTGCTTTAAAAGCGTGTTTTTTTAGTTTTTTTAAACTATATTTATTATGAGAAAATTCTTGATTTTATATTTTACATTTTTTACTTTAAAATGCTATAACTTATTGAAAAGTGAAATAATCCCTTTTTCATTTGACATACTTTATCTTAATCGAGATATTAATAAGGAACCAGCAGTTCAAGTAGCTTTTGGAATAAAACACCAATTTTTTTCTAAATTTTTTCCAATTTATCTAAAGATTTGTATCGAAGCGTTTATTTTTGATAGTGATTTTAATCACTGTCAGATATCATTATACTTGATCCAACTATGCCACGTCACCACTTTGCTGGGTTTTTTAATATTCGTTCTTATATGTCTTATAAAGTCATGTTCCTTTTCACCCACCAACTTTTGTTCTCAACATTTCAGTGTACTTGTAACATGCAATTCGTCTACACCTCATACTCGGCTCCCCGTCCACTTTTTGAAGTACTAGTGCTTTGCACTTTGTCTGCGCCTCATATCTAATTGTTACACTTATTCTCTTGTAACAACGACTTTTTGATATCTACGGCCATTACGAAGTGTCAGTCAAGCACAGTAACTGCTGTAGGGTCACACGTACGTGAAAAAACAGGCAGCAGACTCATCATTATCTTCGTACCTATTCTACACTTTGACACGGCCACGGCGTTGTCACACGTTGACACCCCGCGGTCGTGTCAGCTCCTTCTCAGCCACCGCTTAACTGTAAACCGGACCGTCACACACACGCGTTATCGTCGTGGTGTAAAGTCCAACAAATGCCTAGCGTCGTATACCCCGCCGCAATAATACGTCCAGTCAGTTATCTCCGTGACACCACGACCGCAAGTTATCTGTGATATCGATACGTGATCGTCTTTCCGAATACCGAACAGTTTAGAATCGCTACTTCGGCACCTCATAATCTGCATTTTATTGTTAGTTTTAATCAATTTAGTTTTAAGCATTTTGTGCGTATTCTGTTTGTTTTCCTGTGTTACTTAAAATCAATAAACGGCTCGACGCCACTCTCTTCTTTCAACATCAACCTGTGTCAACTTCCTTTAGTATTTTGTTTAATATTACGATAATGATTATCTCACCTGTTCGACACATCTACACGATTTAATAAATTATAGGCGTATGTGATATTTTCGTGAGTATTCTATTTCAAATCTTTTGTGTACTTAGGATTTAATTGGATTTTCAGGAAAAACATAATAAAAATTTTTAATTTATTAATGTTAAAATTTAATAGAATCAGTGTATTTTTGAAAAAAGAAAGAAAATGAAGTATTTATACAGAACTTTTGCGATTTTTGGCTTATATTTATTTAATTTTTAAAACGCAAAATGGTTTTATTAGAAAACATTATTTTTACGTCAATTTAATTTTATGATATTTTTCTTTTTCTAAAATTGGGTTTTTTTTTGGAATTCTTGGCGATGATTAGGTTCGACTAGAATAAATTTGAGTTATTTTGACATTATGATCAATAAAATGAGTACAGTGAAAGCTGACAATCTTCATGAACCTACATAAAAATAAGACACACCATAACTATACCAATAACTCCTCAGCTTTCATTGAAGCCAAATAATTGTATTTTGGGGTAATACTGTACATTTTGTATGGAGCAATCATACGCACTTATTAAAAGTGGATTGTCATATCCAAAAAAATATTTTGTTAGAAAAATGAGCGAATTGTTTGTAATAATTATATAAGTAAATATTTAAAGGAATAATTTATAACTATTCCATAAATAATGGGGTTTCATTACAGAGTAATTCACTAATCTTTAACCACATGATCGAGAAATAAAAATAATTTTAATAATTTTTTTATTTATTTCATTTAGTTCAATGTTTCTCTCAATTTTTCAACCATAAATTTATTTTATGTTCATCACTTTTACCCTATTTTGGATATCAATTTTAATTTCTCAAATGTTAACACACATAATAACAAATTATTTAATAGATAATGATCTAATGAAGAAAATGACTGATGGATAATTACTTTAGGATCAGTTTTTTATAAATTATTAAAAATTAAAATTATGACTGGAGGTTAAGAGGGTAGGCTGTTATTTTTATAACTGAAGATTTTCTGTCCGTACCCTTCCTCACACTTAGATATAAATTTGTCAATGGAAATTTTGAACTAAAAAAAGCAAATAAATAAAATATTATTATTATTTTTATTTTTTGATAAGTTAAGTGTTACAAAATAAGTGAATCATCTTGCACATAATGATGTTTATTTTAAGTTTAAAATCATCAGAATAAAATTTCTGATTGTAACCAAACAGAATAATTGTGTTATAATTATATTTCAGGATTTTGTAAATAAGAAAAAAGTTTTTGCAGAAATTTTTGTGAATTATGTAAGTATTTAATAAAAAATGTGCTTATCTAAAGAATATATAATAATCCTCCTCTATAAAAAAAAAAAAAATGAAAAAAGTGACTTCTAGTAAGTAGATTTTTAATTTGTCGTAAGAGGTTGGTACTAATTTTTCTTATCTGTAGTTTTTCTATAAGAAAATATCTTGAGCTCGTATATATCTATAATAATAATAATAATAAGAAGAATTTTTAATTAAATACTAAAAATATATTTTGTATTTAATTTTAGTAAAGAATTAATAAAGTACTGATATTATTTTTTTTTCAGAATAATAGTTCTATAGATTCAGCTCATAAAACAACTATTAAAATCGTATGTAACTTGTATTATAAATGTTGAATATATAAGCATATAATTTTTTACATCCATAAATCAATTTATTACTAAAATATTCATACGATGTTATTTTTTATTGTGGACCACTTAATTACTAAAAAATAAGTATAATATTAACATTATTTTTTTGGTTTCTTTTAGTTTCGTGTTTTAGTTAATTTATCAATCATAAAGTATTTTTCATGATTTTCATACTTTGATTGTGTATCAATCAATATAGATAATGTGTATACACATTATTTAAAACTATCGATAACATATATAATATCGATAGTTTTGAAGTATCATTTAAATAAAATGCAATTTTAAGAATATTTCTTTACTATTTAATAGTATTTTTAAAGCTTATTAATGTTCCATTAAAAACACATTTCATTTAATAACTGATATAGTCAATACAGGTTTACTCTTTTAACATAAGTCAATCAAGTTCTCTTATAATGATGATTATTATGAGAACTTTTTTTTTGGCTTTTGCTGATTACCTACAATTATATCTCTATTTATCTATTATAAAATAATTTTCAGATAATTTCATAAAACCTTATAATAGTGTATTTTATTTATTTTTAATGAGAACATATGTATTTAACTAAAAATATCTAGTGATAAAAATAACAATACCTTCGTCTCACTTTTAGTCCATACATTATATTGTTAATAACTTGTGAAATACTAAATCAAATGTTATTATCAAACAAACATTTTTTAAATTAGATCATTTTCTATTTTATTAAATAATTAAATATATATTAAAATATTTGAAAATAATGTTGATTCTCTATATGGTTCAAGAGATACGAATATACACATCACACATATACAAGTATATATTAAAATGCATACTACTAAACGCATAAAACATTAATTAATACATGTTACAATAAAATAAGTTGAATTTTATGAAATATTATATATATCTGCACAACCTGATGGTTAATAAATTGTGAAAAATATGAAACTAAAAAAATAAAAAGTACAATATTATGATTACTATTTGATTAATTCAATGGTCAATGATAAAAAATCACTATAAAAACACTTTTAATTATAAATATAATTGTAATATATCACTGACTTGGTTTTAAAATTCATTGACGGTATTCTTTTTTTATTTTAATTATTTATTGCTGTCATATAATGTATAATTACTTGATTGATGTTTTTTTAAGATAATGATAAAGTTTAAAATGTTATCTTTTATGCGGTCTAAAAGAAATTTTTTCATAGAAATTCATATAGTATGTATCATAAAAATCACAAATCCAATTAGTTTTTTTCCAACAGTGATTATTATTATTATTTTTTATAATTGTTACATTTTTAGACTACGTAAAAGCATAATTTTCTTATTTGTTTTTAATAAGCTAATCAGAACAATCCATTTCGGAGATTACCAACATTTGAAAATACGTGCATATACCCACTCAATGTATTGAAATTCTTTAAGCTCGATAAATAATTGTCCTAAATTTGTTATTAATCAATCAAATAAAAAAAAAAAAAAAAAAGAGTTAAAAATAGCTATTTTGAAATTCAGAAAAAATGAAAAAAAATAAATTTTTAAATTTTTTTCTTATTAAAGACAAATAAGTAAAAATGTAACGAAGACTAAAAATCCAAAAATTGTTAAAAAAAAAAAAAAAAGTTACATAAAAATGATTGTTTAATGAAGAGTTATTGGATTTGTTATATCTTTGTGACTCACGCGCATTAAATATGTCAAATGGTAATTAAAAAATATCCGTAAAAATGTTTCAATTTTTACTTTTGTAGATAATATAATAATTATTATTTTTTTAATTTTTGTTATTTGTATTTTAGACGTTCGCAGAAAAATACATTACTTTAAGTCCCAGAAAAACATATAAAAATTATTCATACGACGGTAAGTATAGATCGTGTTAAAAAAATTCTGTTTGATGTTGAAACACATTACTGTATCATTATGACAATATAGAAATTTATTGTAATATTTCTTGAAAAATAACAAATTATTAAATCATTTTATTTACAGATGTTGGAATTAAACGATTGCAGGATTCTATTCGAAAATTAAACAATAAAATTCAATTCAATGTAATTAAAATCTATGTGAGTACACCATTAAATCTAAAATATTTTCCTGTAAATGATTTTGAATTTAAATCTTTTGTGAAAAATTTAGTTTTAAAGTAAATGCAGCACTACTCACGAAATACATATCAATGTAGATAAGACTCGATATTGAAAGTTTTTTTTTTCAATAAAATAACACTTAAAATAATAATTATTTTAAATTAAGAATCAATTTAAACTTTATAAAATTATATCTCATAAATATTTAATAGCTATTTTGCGTTTAGTATAAAATTAAATAAACCCAGCACAAGGGGGTCGCGGCACAGTGGTGACGTGGCATAGTTGGATCAAGTATAATGATATCTGACAGTGATTAAAATCACTATAAAAAAAAAAACGCTTCAATGCAAATCTTTAGATAGTGTTTAATTTAAAAAATTGATGTATTATTCCAAAAGCTACATGATCTGCTAGTTCTTTATAAATATCTTGATTAAGATAAAGTATGTCAAATGAAAAAGGGATTATTAATTCACTTTTCAATAAGTTATAGCATTTTAAAGTAAAAAATGTAAAATATAAAATCAAGAATTTTCTCATAAAAATAGCATTTGGTAGCCATTTTCACCACGAAGACAAATCCAGAGGTCAAATTTTTTTTTTCATATTAAAGTATATTACATTAGCTTTAATTTAAAATATATATAAAAGTGTCAGACCTTCCGGAACATTTTCAAAAGTTAAGTTGAAAAAGTTCTTTATATATGCATTTTTTATATTTTAAGCCACCCCATATATAGGGAAATGGTTTGATTTAAAAAAAAAGTAAGTCCAATTTTTAGAGAAAAGACAGTATATAGGAACGCGTAAAGGGCATGTAAAACGTGTTAAACCGGAGAGAGCGTTCACCGCAGGCGCTCGGAAGTCGATCGTGCTCCAGTAACTAGACTTTGCACCATGTTAGATAGCGGGGGAACTCTTATCACGTCGGTATCACGATGTAATAAGAGGGCTGTTGAAGGAGAGTGTATAAACGTATCGAAAAACATATGGCACTGTGTCGGAGTTTACTATGCAAATAAGTTCTTTATATACAATTGTATCGATGCGTTTTTTTATGATATTCACTATTACTTCGATTAAATATTAATATTAAATTTTTTTCTATATTAAAGTTCTCTATGTAGGGTTCCTCTGTACTGGTTTTTTAAATTTAATATAAGATCGTGATTAAATTTATAATGGAAAAAAATTACGAACTATTGAGAATTTTTATTTTAATTTATAATTTATCTTTTACGACAAAGAGATTATTCGTATTTCTAAACTATACAGGTTGATTCATTAAGGATAAGACTCTCGTTTACTCAGTAACTATTGAAAATTTTTAATTTTTGGTAAGGAAATTAATTCAAATAACACTAAAACAATATGTAGTAAAAACATGATATTTTTCATCCCTTCAAGGTTAAAAAACATTAACTTGAGTTTTTTTAAATGAGAACACATATTTTGAATTTAATAAAACGTTTGAATTTTTAATATAACTTCATTCGTTTATTAGATATAAACACTCAAAGTTTCAAATTTTTTAGTTAATGTACATGTATAATATACAAGGGATTACAAATACAGGTAGCTAATTGGTTTTTTATGACATTGTTTTCACAGTCACGGATTGTTCATTATCAATTATGACTATCAATAGATATACTTTCTGTATTGTCAGTTAGTGTATTTATAAACTCACAACAATGTGCCTTGCTACCATTGATAACAACAATGCTGTGTACCTGCTAATATCGATGTCATAAAATACAATTAGCTATCTGTATTAACTCAAAAATTTGAAACGTTGAGTGTTTATATCTAATAAACAAATATAGTTATATTAAAAATTCAAATGCCATTTGCTATTAAATTAAAAACTCAAACATTTTATTAAATTCAAAATGTGTTCCCATTTAAAAAAAATCAAGTTAATGTATTTTAACCTTGAAGGGATGAAAAATATCATGTTTTTACTACATATTATTTTAGTGTTATTTGAATTAATTTCCTTACCAAAAATTAAAAATTTTCAATAGCTACTGAGTAAACGAGTGTCTTATCCTTAATGAATCACCCTGTATACTAGTTTCTCTATTCAGCATTTAAGTTTCTTTGACCCAGGTAATAGTAGGAGTAATAAGGGCCCAATAGTACCGATGACATTCTACTTATACTGAATAATTTTTTTATCATAACTCACTCAATTACTTAAAGAATAAAAATAATTTAAACATTTTTTTTTTTGGTTAACTTTAGTTCCATATTATTCTTGAATAACTATGTAACACTTGTGAAGTTTACAACTTATTACTTGTAAAGGTATCAACTTTGTTTTTTTAATTGGGAACTTTTGAATTTTGAATTTAATAAAATATTTGAGTAATATTAGTAAATATTTTATTTTAATTGTAAATGACATATGAATTTTTGAATATAACTTTATTCGTTTATTAGATATAAAAATTTAATGATTCAAATGTTTGAATTAATATACATGAATAATACAAGAATAAGGATTTCAAATACGGGTGGCTAATATGTGTTTTATAACGTCGCTATCGCGATCACGGAGTGTTTATTGTCAATTATGACTATTAATAGATATACTTTCTGTATTACCAGTTGATGTATTTATAGTTTCACAACAATATGCCATAATACTATTGATAATAAATGCTGCGTATTTGCGAATATCGAAGTCATAAAAAACCAATTAGCACTTTTATTTGTAATCCTTCGTGATTATACGTGTATAATAAATCAATAATATGAAATTTTAAAATTTTATACCTAATTAACATATATAATTATTATAAAAATTAATTTCCCTATATTCATAGTCGTATTGAAGCGTTATTTGTTTTAATTTTATATTGTAGTTCACTGTGAGGGGTTCTGACTGTCTTGGACAGATAATTCCATTAATTAAATTAATACTTCACAACCATACTAGTTTGTATATTTATCACTGAAGTTTCTTTGACTTAGATTTGAGTAGGCGGCTTACAGGGTAAATAGAACCGATGATATTTAATGATTTCACGTGGACGCATAGAATATATTTTTAATGAAGTAAGATATTTCAACTTCGATTTGATATAAATTACATATTTAATTTTTACAGGAGAGTAATCTTCCTAATAATAGAACTTTAGCTTATTCTACCGTTTATGATAATCATTTAAAAACACAACTACATATGATAGTAAACCTGTCTATATGGCCATATGTCAAAGAGGAAATTGTTAACATGGATATTTCTACTCAATCCAATATAACACTTGAAGATTTCATCATTAATTCAACAAAGTATAAAAAAAATGTTATATCTACTATTGAGGAAGCAAAAAGAATCATGGATGTTAGAACTTTTAAGTATGCGTTTTTACTACTCGTATATGCCCATATGACACTAAAACATGATGATAGTGCAAGAATAATGGATTGGAAAAAATTTATAAAAGTTTCTAGACAATTGAGTAACGCACAAATTAATTCGAAAAACTTTAATAATATACTTTATGACTTACGCGTTGATTTTAAAATATTTGAAACTATTGATTCAGAAAGTCGTCAGCAAATTGTTAAAGAATTGATGCAGAAATACACAGAATTATTTTCTATAATTTTAAATATTACAGACAAATCACTGCAAAATGTATTAAGTAAAGGATTTCAGGGATTTTCCGATCCTTGCAAAGACTTCGGCGAATCAAACTGTTTTGAGATTATACCGAATCAACCAACCTTTATAGTAATAAATTTGAAACTCCTTTATGGGTTAATTGCCTCACAATACAGTTCATTTTTATCAGAAAATTATAACGAGATTTTAAACGATTCTTACTCGAATGTTTCGAGAAATTAAAAAGTATTTTTTTTTCCTAATTACATTAAAAGATAAAGAATGATTATTTCATTATGTACAACTTATGTAATCGAAAAATAAAATAAATATGGAATATAAATAAAGTAAAAAAAAAATATTACTTCTTTTAGTTGCATATTAACCTATGAAGTAATTATATACTTGTCCTTTTTTTCTATTAAAGGTCTTAACTTCAATTATTTAAACAGCAACAAACATAATAAAGTAACTTCTTTATTCTATAAAGATCTACTTAAGAACTTAAAAAAAACGTTTTTCAAATTATAATTGATTTTAATTTTCAATATATTAAAAAAATAAGTGCAAATCTATTTAACCTATTTTTTTGGTTCTTGAAAGTTAATTTTTACGAAAGTAAAAAGGTCAATTGTTATTATAACTTTTATGTACATTTAGAAGTTAATTCTATTATTCCCTCGATAAAAATTATTCGTAACTTATTTTAAATCTATCTTTAATTTTTTTATGACATGCTTAGAAATATGATTACTTAATTCGTGTCCAGCTAGTTTGATCGTTTATTGTAAATATATATATATATATATTTACACTTAATATATAAGTGTACACTTATATATTTACACTTCGTAATATATAATATATATAATATATAATATATCTACACTTCGTATCTGAATACATATATATATATTCATTTATATTTTAAAATTAAATTTATAGAACCAGATAGATTATAAGAATCAATCCCTAGTGACATATCACAAATTATTGTTTTATCAATAATTTTAACCGCTAGATGTGCTAGGGTAATGATTCTAATAAACCATTAGTATCTTGTGGAATCAATCAAACACATATCTATCCATATTCAAGATACACTCTACCATCTCCTTAGTGACACGTTACAAACTATTACTTTACCAACAGTTTCAACCGCTAGATGTGCTAAGGTAGATTTTTGAAATGCACTTATTAAATAGACACTCGAATTGAAGAATTAAAAAAAAATTAATTGTCTTAATATTAAAAATAAAAAGTTTAAGTTATTATTGTTTTTATTACATTACTTATAAGAGAGTTAGATGAAAAACACCAAGTGTGAAAAAGTTTCTCAGTCCGAGAGAGCATAATCGCAAAACATTTTGGTGCAGAGATGCTTCATGACCAAATTTTTGGAAAAAATGAGATGACGAATGAGCCTGACATTGCTCTTTTATAGGCGAATTTTTGTGGGGGAAAATCAATATTTTAGATTTTAATTGAAAAATGTTTCTTATTGGTTAGTCAATTAAACTTAAAGGGACACGTGCGCAACCTATTATTCTATTATTTTAAGTTAATGTTACATACGGGTATTGATGTTTTATATTTATCATTTCCCATAATAACTTGTTTTATTAGAAAAATCATCATTATAAAAATAAAAATAAAATAAAATAAAATTATAAGTGCTAAATATCTATTACAGCATTCTACTAGAACAATATTTGATTTATTAATACCCAGCACTAATGAGGTAGTAGTAGATAGTCAAATTTCTCAAATAAACTAAGGGGGGAATAGAAACATTAACGTAAAAGAGGGTGATTGTGTACTAGTAAAAGATTATAGAAATATAGGAGAAAACTGGCAAAAAGCTACGGTCTCTGAAAACACAAGTGACAAAACACACAAAGTTAAATTAAATCAAGGTCCTACGTAGACAAGACACGACAACCAAATTTTGACCATTAAACAAAACAAGCGGCTCGTTATTCCCCGTAGGTGAAAATATTGACATATACAACAATGACTACACAGAATTAATCTTACCGCTCTGCAATAAATCTCCCCGATCTGTTAGAATTAAAAAACCTATTCAGCGTTTCTCTCCATCCCATTACAAATGACAACAAACAATTTTACACTATATAAACATCTCTGTCTATATGAATGAACATCTTATCTGGTTATAAACGGTAAACTATAAGCTAAATCTTACACTCTCATCAAATTTCAATATTTATTTATATGTTAATAATTATTTAAAATATAAGTGTATTACAATTTTATAAGGAAAGAGGTGTTACGTATTGATAAATATTATATAAATTAGTAGTGGGGATTGTCCATTACTCGTGAGTGCGACCACTGACACATACAATTAACATAATTGAATATCAACTATTGAATAAGTTTAACATAATTTAATATGTTAATTAACATAATAAACAATTATATTGTTTCTCAATAAAGACTTATTTTCTGTTTAACTATTTGATGTTGTAATAGTATTATTTTAAATTACCAAATGATGCAATAAAATTGCAGTCAAAGTTAGATAAATTTGTTGAATGGAGTCGTGCTAATCACCTTCCATTATATATAAATAAGTGTAGTGTGACTACGTTTTTCCGAATAAATAATACAATCACCTATAATTATTTGACTAATAGAGACTTGTAACTAATAGAGTTACAAGCATTTTCTCTATCAGAGACTTGGGAATAATCTTTAATTTTAATTTGGATTTTTCCACCCATAATAATACCTTTATTAAAAGAGCTTTTAAGATGCTTGGTTTTATTAATAGAGAAGCACGATAAATTAAAAAAATACTAATGCCTTAAAAACTTTATATTTTTCGCGAGTGATCGGTAAATATTTTCTGACCTTTGCAAATAATTTTCTCACAGTCTCATGACTAAATACTTTAGTTGGAAAAAAATTTTTTGAAAATCGAATCATGCGAAATATTTTCCCACAAAGCATTTTTTCCTTGTTCTATTATTTAATAAGATTACGCAGTTAATTAAAAACCAAGGCAAAGAAGACCAAGTTTTAAATTCATTATCATAATTGAAAACAAAATTTATATGGTACATGATCTAAGTATTCAACTTAGTGATTCTTATTTACTATAGGATTCAGAGTGATATGACTCATAAAAAGTTGCAAGATGGGCTTTTTTCGGCCTGTAACAACAATATGGTTTGCCACTTGCATAACGACTAGCTATAGTAACAAGGGTCTTCACCACCTAGGTGAGGTATCATACCTATCAGATATGATTACCGGACCATAGATGTACTTTAATTTTAAGTTAATTAAAAGTGTAATCTAAGTTAATATGTCGTTATATGTATAAATGATTATAATACCTCGTGGCCTATTAACCACAACTATGATAATTAAAGTTGTATGTGGTTGATATGTAAAACATACCGTAGCCCGTATACATACATAGATTAATATGG
This sequence comes from Daktulosphaira vitifoliae, assembly GCF_025091365.1. Lineage (NCBI taxonomy): Eukaryota > Metazoa > Arthropoda > Insecta > Hemiptera > Phylloxeridae > Daktulosphaira > Daktulosphaira vitifoliae. The sequence continues at coordinate 23,830,614 of NW_026099576.1, forward strand.
CATGTAATATTTGATTAAATTTAATATTTAAAATATTCCACTGAGATTTATGAATTTTAATAATTTATAATGGGATAACAATTGTTTTAAGGAGAAATATATTAAAAATGTCAAATTTTATAGATTTTTAAAGTCATATTATTTTAGGGATTTCCCTTATTTACGAGAACAAGAAAAATATTTTTGTTACAAAATTTCAAATGTATAGTTGAAAAAAAAATGTCTACTGAGAGCTAAGAAAAAGTGGTGATAGACACAAAAAATTAAAAAATAAATAAACGCATCGTAGTAAAAATAATAACTCCTCAGTATTAATTCGAAGCTTAAATAATGAATATCATTATGCCATTATCACTTTTTTGTGCTTATAACTTTATAACCAAGGGTTTTAAATATTTAATTCCTATGGACAATTAAAATTATATAGTGGAATTTTTTAAATGTAATAAAACATAGTAAATGGTAAAATATATGGTAAAACAATTGTAATAAAAGCGTGATGTTACAATTTTAGAATTTATAATATAATGGATATTAATAAACTTGAAAAAAAAAATTTTACTTTTGTTGTTTCTACATTTTGATTGTTTTTAACTAAACATGAACAACATCACAAACTGTACAAATTTATTCTTAGCGTTCATAATAGTTTTCTAAAACACTTTTGTATTTTTGTATCAGCCTTTTGACTGGCGCCTAAAACGGTATAGAGTTCTATTGTTATAAAAATGAATTCTAATTAAAATACTAAGACTCGTAACTCTGTTCGGTACATTTAAGATTGTCCATAACTAGAAGGCGCAATAATATTTAAAAATTTTAAATAAAAGAGAATAAAAAAATTTATTTTGGATAAAAATATTATAAATCATCTAAAAACATACTTTAGCTAAATTTAGGTTAGGCTTAAAAATTTATTATATATGTATTCCACAATTAAGTTGGAATTACCTTTAGCCTCTTAAAAAATTGTATACATATATTATATAATTTTTTATTGGATTATCCAGTAATTAAAAAGAAAATAAGTAATTTAAAAATATTTTTAAGAAAAAATTGATCTTATGACATTTTAGAGTATGCTTTTAGATAATTATAATGAAATTTTTTTTTAGTAATTGAGATTTTTTAACAATTATAAGCAAATGATATTATAAATAGATATTAAATATGCAAATGACAGAAAAAAACATTTTCCGCATTTTATGTATATTCAAATAACACTTAGTATTCCTCTAATTCGAATAAGAATAATATCACAAATACGTTTTACTTGTGAAGTTTTTTTTAGTTATTACCATAGAAAAATCGTTACTTATTTATCATACTAAAGTTAAAACCTTACGCTGTAATACAATACTATATCGTTTTTGAAAATAAATTGCATGTGATATTCAAATCAAACAAACGTGTTCATTTAAATTATTTTTGAAAAATTTGTTAATGTTTAATCAATATATTTAAATATTTTCACAAAATATTCACAAATATTACTAAATTTTTTTAAATCCATCATTTCTTGTCTCAAGTTTCAACTTGTCTGCTCTCCCCTAATGAAAAAACGGGGACAATATTTTTAATAAATCAAACTGAATATTATTTTTGAAAGCTAATATATTAATTTCAGCTATTTTACGATAATAAAATCATAATAATATCTTTTGCAAATAAAACTTTTTAGGAAGAAATAATAAAATATTCATAGAAATCATCTTTCTGTGTACATATCGTATCAAAAAGTTTTTGAAATTTTCATATGATTTCTACTCGATTGAAACCATTAAAACAACCAACATTAAACATGAATGATGTTATGTAATAACCGAAAAAAAATATCAGCGTTTTTTTTATATATTTGATTACATTTGAGCTTTAAGACGTTTTATTAGGTTTTGGACAAGCAAATTAAAATTGCTGGATACGTTTTTAACAAATTTAACTGATTTTTTAAACTTTTTAAACTTTAACCATCGATAGTTTTACTTTTAATAATTATTGAAATATACTTTTTAATATTTATTAAAAAAAATTTAATAAAGTGTTTTGAATGAATAAAAAAATCGAAATTTTTTAAAACTTTATGTTGTATGTTAATTGATTACAATTATACCATTTAAATCTTTTTATTTTTATAAATAACTGAGCAGTTTAATAATACGCATTGCACAGTGATGAAGTTAGAATAAATTTAAGAGGTTCCAATGTATAAACTGATGTTTTTAGCCTCATCAGACTAACTCTACACAGACGTCTCGGACAACGTTCCTAATATAACAGATTGTACTCTAGAAAAATCGTAGACTCAACAAACTCGTTCCACCTTTCACCCTTTTCTCGCTTTTATTTTATTTATTTATTTTTTATTTTTGAGTAAAATAATATGTGGCAGCTAAAATGTATAATAGTTTTAATTAAAAATATAATAATTATAATATAAATATTGACACGGTCCCGTGTCGCTTTATCAGCCGTCGTCCTACTTGGGGTATTTGGCAGTTTGACTGACCAACACGGCGTCCCATACGCCACTGTACAAAGTCCAGCAAGTAACGCACGTCCGTCGACGACCCGCCACAAATGATACATTTTCAGTTATTTGGGACACCACAAAAATCACTTAGTTCGTTCGATTCGTCAACGCCTCGGCGCACAACGGCAGTAATTAGAGATCATCTCCAGTAATTAGTCCAAATTCGCGTTATTGTAAACTCGGCGTTTTGCTTTTCTTTCTATGTTATAACGTTAAAGAATATCGCAAAGTGTTATAATAAACGACCCACAGGTCTCTACCATCAAAACTAGTGTCGTTTCTTTATATATTCTTATTACCACCGAACTAATTGTGTGTTAATATTACAATTTTTTCTGCTAAGTTGTAGACTAATTATAAGAATCTAATTAATATCTATTTGGCAATTATATAAATTTACATTTACTCATAAAAATGTTAGCATTACATATTGTGTTTAAATAAAATTCATTACAGTAGTTAACATTATAAATAAAAAGTGTAAAAGTAAAATACAATTTTTTATCACATTTAATACATAAAAATAATAATATAATTTATACATTTTTGTTGTGGTTATACGAAAACTATGCCATTATTCCTAATTTTATTCGGCCGTTACCAAAAAAATCCAAATCTTCTATCAGTCAACAAAATTAATTACTCTCACTTAATTTTATTTCATTTAAAATATTCAAGTGAGTGTACTTTTTTCGTTTAAAAATCCATTCTTTTATCCATCGTTTACGTTTTGACTGATTTTTTTTGTTTAAGAAACAGCAATTATAATTGCAATACATGCCTTTTTTTTATCCATCTTCGTTAATTTAAAACTATTTAAACTAATTAATTAATTAAAAAATATTTATGCTAGGCAATTAAAATAATTAATTAATTTACAGTAATCAATAGACAACAATCGATCTGAACTACTGTGAAAGTAAAAAAATACTGAGTATTGACTGTAATTTGTAATGACCGTTTGAGAACTATACTGCCAGTTATGTAAATACTGTCAGTAATATTGATCGTGTGAAGGTTGCTTAAATATATGTGTGGATATTACAACATCCACCCCAATTTTTATAAGTGTTGTGTCCTCACAACTGAGGTTTAGCATGGTCAAAAAAAAATTTGTCTTAATAAGGTTATAATAATAAATTTTTGTAAAAAGTTGTTCGAGTAAACGCCAAGATACCGTCAGTTGGTACCTGTGAGCTACCCTGGTAATAGTTTGGTTATGTAGCGGCGTTACTTTTAGTTCATAAAGAATGTGTAGAGGCAAAAACTGTAGCTCGGCAGTCAAATCTTTCGGTTAAAGTTTTAGAGGTAGAAAACAGAGCGACAGAGCCTGAAGTACAGCTCGGTACCACGGCCTGTGTGTCAAAGTTACCTGATATACCTCTGCCTAAGTTTGATGGAGAGTTGAAGAATTGGCCTGACTTCCGGGATCGCTTTAAGTCACTTATTCATCAAAGGCCTTCACTTACAAATGTCGATAAATTTTATTATCTATTAAGCTGTTTGCAAGGAGACCCCTCTGAAGTTCTTAAAGGGATTACAGTGGCGGAAGAGACCTATGCTATAGCCTGGTCTACCTTAATTGAGACATATGATAAGCCAAGATTGGCGGTCCGTATCATTGAGGATATGTTGAAGGCGCTGGTTAGTGGTGCAGAAAATGTGACCACATTGCAACAATTTCTTACCACTTTCGATGAAGGCATCGCTACCTTAAACGCTATGAAGATTCCAGATTTTGCTTCTTTTTTATTATTTTCAATAGCAGCCAGGTGCTTACCGGCCAACAGTAGACGTTTGTTTGAGACAGATAATACCCGGGAGTATCCAGTGATTGAAGATGTAATCAAATTTGTCAAAGCTAGAATTAATATTTTGGAGAATGCAGGACCGGCAAGTCTACCCAGTTCAGCATTAAGTAAACCAGCTCAGGTATGGACTAAAAAACCCAACGCTAATGATAATAAAAAATATATACAACAGCATGAAAGGCGGGTTGCATTCCTCTCTACAGCAAAGGGACAGAAAAATGTAAAACAGTCAGCCAGCTCGGGTAAGTGCTATTGTTGCGCTGGCACACATGCACTCAAAGATTGTATTAAATTCAGAGAGTTGAATATTGATGGTCGTTATGATGTTGTCTGTAAATTCCGTTTGTGTTTGGTTTGCTTTGATCAAAACCATATGTCTTATAAGTGTCCTTCGGCATGCTCCATTTGTTAGAAGCGTCATCACGCCCTGTTGCATCGAGACCAACCGAAGTCTCAACCATCTACATCCAATACAGCTCAGGTATCGTTGTTTGGCCAGCAAGAATTACCTTCAATTTTGTTAGGCACTGCGTTGGTATCGATAAAGGATGTGGTGGGACAATATCAATGTGTTCGTGCCTTGATTGATTCTGGCTCACAAATCAGTGTTTTGAGTGGTGAGTGCTGTAAAAGATTAGGGTTATGTCCATCTCGTTGGACTATTCCAGTAACTGGTCTTTCTGGTCAGAAAGTGACAGACATTCAAGGTATGGTTGATTTGACTGTCAAGCCGCTATCATCACAGTTACCTTTATTGGATGTGAAGGCTTGGGTACTACCGACCATTTCCTCTATTTTGCCTACACGTCGGTTGCCAGCTGAAATTCGTTCAAAATGTGATCATCTGTCGTTGGCGGACCCATCTTTTGATTCCCCAGCTCCGGTGGACATGTTGATGGGTGCAGATATTTTCCCTCAGATATGGAGCAATGAATCCATACAGCTAGGTCATGGACTGCCCTCCGCTTACAGCTCGGTTTTCGGATGGGTGCTGATTGGTCCGATCCAGCAACCTAATGTTATATTCCCTCAATCGTTAGCAGTATCTCTTACTACTTCAATAGAAACCCTAATAGAGAAGTTTTGGCAGATCGAAGAGCCGGCAGCAGCTCCGCTAAGATTTACAGAGGACGGCCAATGTGAAGCTATTTTCATGGAGGAGATGTACCGGGAATATAATGGACAATATGTTGTGCCTCTACCCTTTAGATCTGTTAGCTCGGACAGACTATTTCCGGGTATGCGCGAGGTGGCTCTACGTCGATTTTACCAACTCGAAGGCAGGCTTCAGCGGGATAGGTTGTTACACGAGGCCTATAAGAAATTTATGAGAGAATATGAAGAACTTGGGCATATGTCAAGGTCAGAGGAACCTGGGGAGTACTTCATACCTCATCATGCCGTACATAAAATGGTAGGTGATGAGGTGAAGTTGCGGGTAGTGTTCGATGCTTCTGCTAGGTGTCAGGATGGATACTCTCTTAATGATAAGCTATTTGTCGGTCCTAAACTTCAACAAGATATCGTTGATGTTTTGTCTGGATTCCGTATCCACCAAATTGCCTTTACCACAGATATTTGTAAAATGTATAGGCAGATAAAGGTACATGATCAGTACAAGGGGTACCAACACATTCTATGGATAGAGCTCGCTCATGAATCGTCAAAGAATATACCCTTCACACAGTAACGTATGGGGTGAATTGTGCTCCATACCTGGCTCTCAGAGTATTGGAACATTTAGCTGACAGCATTAATAAAGATTTTCCGGATGTTAGTGCCGCATTGAAGTTTCATACCTACATGGATGACATATGTGTTGGGGCTGAGTCAGTTGGAAGGGCAAAGGAATTAAAGAGGAATCTAGAAGAAGTACTAGCAGGTGCAGGGTTGACCCTTAAAAAGTGGTCTAGTAATTCGTTGGAACTGCTCGAGGATGTTCCGGATGAAGACTGTGTTTGTTCTCCTTTGGCGTTTAGCCGTGGTGATGGTGTTCCGGTGTTAGTCATGCAATGGGTTCCAGATAGTGACTACTTCACCTACGACATCAGCGCTATAAAATGTGTACCTTCCAAACGAGGCATTTTGTCAGTAATTGCAAGGATATTTGATCCGCTCGGTTTTTTAGCGCCTGCTACATTCTATGCCAAAACTCTAATGCAGAGATTATGGATCTCAAAAATCAGCTGGGACGAACCTTTGCCTTCCGACTTAGGGGATGATTGGAACAGGTTCGTTAGTTTCTAGGATTCATGGCCACCATTCGTGTGCCTCGTCATGTTGGAGTGGCATCCGGTAATTCCTATCTGCTCTGTGGGTTTTCTGATGCGTCAGAGAAAGGCTACGCGGCGGTCGTTTATTTGAGAGTGACTGATCCGTCCTCTAGCGTTCGTCTTTATCTATTGGGAGCGAAAACCAAGTTAGCTCCTATCAAGGCTTGTACAGTTCCCAGGCTAGAACTTTGTGGTGCAGTACTACTCGCCCAATGGTTGTCTAGACTCAGGGGAATACTAGCAGCTCGGCTAGATATTCCCAAAGTTTACGCGTGGTCAGATTCGTCAATTGTTCTGTTCTGGTTGAGTAACCCGCAAGTGACGTTCAAGCAGTTCGTCTCTAACCGTATAAATCGCATCCAGCAACTATTGCCTGATGTTCAATGGGCTTATGTTAAGTCTGAAGATAACCCAAACCCAAACGTCAGATCTTCCTAGTTGTAAGCTCTATTGGGCTGGTCCGACGTTTTTGAAGAAACCAGGGAGTGAATAGAATCTGAAATCGGCCTCTGTTCCAGCAGATCGGCTCCCAGAGGTTCGAGAAGTTCAGGTCTCAATGGTATGTATGATGGAAAATCCAGAGGAATGGTATAGACGTTTTTCCTCTTATATGAACATGTTCAGAGTTACCGCACGCATTAGACGTTGGTTATGTTCGAAAGGAAAGGAGTATATGGATTTTATTTCTACTCAAGAATTGAATGGAGCGTTATATGCTATTGTGAAGCAGGCTCAGAAATTGTTTTTTGTTGATCTAGTGCAAGAACTGCACCAGAGGAAACCAGTAAGTTCAAAATCGTTAAGGCAATTATGTCCGTTCTTAGATTTTCATGGAATAGTACGTGTTGGAGGTCGTTTACGGAATTCTAGTTTACCTGATAACCAAAAGTACCCTATTCTAATACCTAAAGAATCACATTTGGCTCTTTTGATTGCTCGCCATTGGCACTCATTCGCTTGCCATGCTGGTCCAAGATTGGTAACGGCTCTTATCAATCAACGCTTTTGGATTGTCGGCATCAGGCTGGTTGTGCATAGAGCAATAAGGGAATGTATAACCTGTGTTAAATTTACAGGAGCGAACCCGCAACCAGTTATGGCAGATCTGCCAGCTGCTAGAGTTCAAGGTTGTCAGACCTTCTCCAAAGTGGGAATGGATTATGCAGGACCCATTACCATGAAAGAGACAAGTCTTAGGAGGTCCAGGGTATTCAAGGTCTACATTGCGCTTTTTGTCTGCATGACTACGAAGGCGGTTCATTTGGAGTTGGTTCTGGATCTGACCACTAAAGCGTTCTTGGCAGCTCTGGATAGGTTCGCAGCTCGACGAGGCCTACCCTCCGCCCTTTTTTCAGACTGTGGTACAAACTTTGTGGGGGCCAGTAATCAGCTCCGTAAACTGGTCAATGACCCTGCCAATAGAGATATCCTAACCGCTCAGATGCCTGTTGAATGGAATTTTAATCCTCCTAGCGCCCCCCACTTCGGTGGTTTGTGGGAGGCTGCGGTTAAATCCACTAAATCTTTGATGGTTAGCACTATGGGTGCTCAGGTTTGGTCTCTTGAAGAGTTCTCTACCATTTTGTGTCGAATAGAGGCGGCACTTAATTCTCGGCCACTTACGCAGATGAGCTCCGACCCAAATGATTTAGAATACTTGACGCCAGGCCATTTCATAATTGGACGCTCTTTACTGGCTGCTCCTGAGGAAGGATGTGAAGATAAGAAGTTGAATCTACGACATCGCTGGAAGGTCCTCCAGCAGTCCTTCCAATTTTTTTGGCGGCGCTGGTCTGCAGAATATTTATCAACGCTCCAAGCTTGTGGACGTTGGCAAGGTACTCAACCAAATGTGAAGGTAGGTGAGATGGTAGTACTAAAAGATAAGATGGCATCTCCATTGACATGGAAGTTAGGCCGTGTTAAGGAAACACTACCAGGTGATGATGAAGTGGTAAGGGTAGTCAAAGTGCTCACTAGTCAAGGGCTTCTGGTTAGACCAGTAGTAAAACTGGTACTATTACCTACTGATTAAAAATTGTTTTTTTTTATTTAATCATTCATAAATTACCTTTTTCTTCATTTGGTAATCTATTATGTATATAATTTAATTTAATGTATATAATTAATTTTATGTTTTGTTAACTATTTAGTTAAAGTCAGTATTTCTTTGTACACTTATGTCTTTATAGCTCTATACCATTTATGGTTACTAGATAAGTATAACCTAATTGTTATTGTTTAAAATTGATTCTGTAATATTGTCCATTGTTAACATGTATTGTATTTTATGTTAGTCCCCCCATTGATACGTGAAATTGCAGCTCAGATTAGCTTAAAGAAGTCAGATCAGACAAAATGTAACACCTTCGAAACCTCCTGTGATTGTAAGTCCAGCTGGGACTTCCAAGGGGGAGTATGTTCGAGCAAACGCCAAGATACCGTCAGTTGGTACCAGTGAGCTACCCTGGTAATAGTTTGGTTATGTAGCGGCGTTATCAGCTCGGATAACGTCCCGCCATTATTGCGCTTGGTTCGGCGTTTTATTGACGTTGCTCAGCGTCTCGTCGCTGTGTTTTAAGTTTTGCACGTTGTTCAGCGTCTCGTCGCTGTGTTTTTATTTTATTGACGTTGCTCAGCGTCTCGTCGCTGTGTTTTATTATTGACGTTGCTCAGCGTCTCGTCGCTGTGTTTTATTATTGACGTTGCTCAGCGTCTCGTCGCTGTGTTTTATTATTGACGTTGCTCAGCGTCTCGTCGCTGTGTTTTATTATTGACGTTGCTCAGCGTCTCGTCGCTGTGTTTTATTATTGACGTTGCTCAGCGTCTCGTCGCTGTGTTTTATTATTGACGTTGCTCAGCGTCTCGTCGCTGTGTTTTATTATTGACGTTGCTCAGCGTCTCGTCGCTGTGTTTTATTATTGACGTTGCTCAGCGTCTCGTCGCTGTGTTTTATTATTGACGTTGCTCAGCGTCTCGTCGCTGTGTTTTATTATTGACGTTGCTCAGCGTCTCGTCGCTGTTTTTATATTTCACGTTGCTCAGCGTCTCGTCGCTGCGATTTTTATAAGTTGTTCGTTGTTCAGCGTCTCGTCGCTGTTTTTATATTGCACGTTGTTCAGCGTCTCGTCGCTGTGTTGAAGAAGAAAGCTGCTCCGCTGTGGTTGTTCCAGTATCTTTTCTCCCTTTTATATATTTATATATATATATATATATATATTGTTATTTGTTTTAATACTATTTTGTTTATGTTAATCTTAAATGTAATATATTTTACTGTGTATAAAAAGGAAACAAGAAATTATTACTTTATTGCTCGTTAAAGAGAGATCTAGTATCGTTGCCACCAACCGCTAGTCAGGAGCGGCACGGTCAAACAAAAGTAGTTAGTTAATAGTATTTATAAATAATAATAATTAATTTTTATGGTATTGAATATTAAAATTAGTATATAAAATAATCAAAAGTTAATAGCATGATCAAATTCATACAAAATATAGATTAAACGGTATAAAATTTACAAAAATAATAGTATAATAATGTATAAATAAGTATAGTACAAAATATAATAGTGCTAATAAAATTTTAAAATAGTATAAGAAAATTTAATGATGTCTAACAAATAGATTTCTTTATTTGTTTACTTCAATAACTATAAAAATGGAAATAATTAATAGCATATATTTTGAATTACAGTTTAGCCACTTATTCTGTATAAATCTTATTATTATTTTAAATGTTTTATAAAATATATTTTTTTGTATTTTTTTTTTATGTGTGGTATATTTTTGGAGATGTTACTGGAAATGCACTTTTAGTTAACAAAGTAATTAAAATAATTTAGAGGCTTTTTATTTTATTTCCCTGTGATATTTTCAACATAAAACTTCACTCTTAATGCTATAACACTTTCTTAGAACTAAGATAACATAATATTACTTTATTTTTCAGTTTGAAAACTCTATTCTATACTTGTCAACAGTGGTGAATTGAAAACAGCAACATTTTCACAAAAGTCAATTTTTTTAATTTAACTTTTAAAATTGTTCCGAAAATACTGCCTCTTTTAAATATATAAAATAATTATTACTAGGAAACAAATTATTATCCAGCTCGACACCAACTATAACAATATATAGTACAAGTTTTTTCAAAATCAACAGCAATTAAAAATGTCTGCAAAATCTTAACATATTACTTGTGAAAGAATAAAGCCCCTGTTTTTCTTTATGTAAATTTATTTCATAATTAATTATAATAACTAAACAATAAAAACATAATTTACAAAAAAATTTAACACTACTATCAAATGAGCTAAATGATTCTTATCCCAAAAATGTATATATGAAGAGTGAATGTGTCAAACGTTCTATGTGCCAAAAAATTGAAAAATTGTTTTATTTCTGATTTATGTTCTATGAGCCAAAGGTCACAATCTTGTATGTGTTTCAAGTGTCAATTAAATTTTTTTACTTGTACAAAATTGCGTTCATAGATTGTATTTGTTCGGTGAGACATGCCCTTTGTTACCTGTACGTTCTAAGTGCCTTGGGCGAATATAATAGTTTGACGATTACAATATTATAATATAGTCTGTTATATTTCAAAATAACTAATACTGGTGTTGTTGTATTCGTTAAGTTTTCTTTTTCATTTGTTTAATTGTGTTATTATGGATACTGAAAGTATACATATTTTACGAAGTGGTAAAAAAAGAAGAAATGATCAGACTAAAAAAAGAATTAGTGGAAAATCGTATGGGACCAGGAAAAGCAATAATACAATTCAGGAAAGCGTCAACTTAGTTGTTATAACTTTGGAATACATCTCGGTGACAGCAATACAGCCTTTATGTATATGTGGGATGAAAGTATTGTTTCTCATGGAAGCTCAGAAATCGCTTCTTGTCTTTTTCAAGTTATTAACAAAAACGAAAATACGATAAATCGCAAAAAACTATTTATATGGTAAGACAACTGTGCTGGCCAAAATAAAAATAAAACGTTAGTAGTTTTGATGTTATATTTAATAAATATGGGGATATTTGATGAGATTATACAAAAATTTTTGATAAGTGGCCACTCTCTCTTGGCTTGTGATCATGATTTCGCTATTATAAAAAATCAATATTTAACCAAAAAAAAAAGGGAAGCACACTTAATAAATCACACTGTCTTTAATGTATATTCATATAATATATTATTTATAACATAATTAAATAGTCACGTGATTATTTTCACTTGTACATTTGTGATAAAATATTATATTGGATACTTAAGTTTTCAATAAATACAATCTTTTTAAATAATCTTTCAAATGTATTTCTCGGTTCATTATTTCATACTGTATGTATTATTTTGTTAAGTGCACTATTGTATTTTTTTCGCCAGAAAATAAATATTCTATGGTATCAGTTAAATGTATTATTTACTGAGGCAAAATTCATTTTTGTAAGTGACCAAAAAAAGAAAATGTCAATAACATGATTAAATATTTTATTGAGCCAGATAATGATTTAACATACCCCCTCACAGTAGTATCTCAGTATTTCGGTGATTATATATAAATAATTTAAATTAATTTATACTTGTACTTTGTTTAAGATGATTATTCCGAAGCTTCTATGAAAGAAGAAGAAATATTTATATCTTTAGATTCTACACCAACCAATAAAAAAAGGATCATACAGAATGTAGCAATTGATGATAGGACTAATGGAATGGAAAATTTACTACCAAACTCTATAGGATAGTTTTATTTCTTAAACTTTCTTGTACTTGAGCAATATGCCAAGATTTTCTCAAGAGGTTTTGAATGCATAAAAAAATATTAATATTTTAGTAGTATTGATATTACTAACATACTAACAGGATAATATATTAGTGTTTTTTTAGATCCTGAAAATGTTCCAATCAAAATCTGTAAAGCTTCAATTACCAATATAATATTAAATTAAACATTTAAACATTTTATAATTTTTGAATAAGTACTCTGTTAATAATATTTTTAAAACCATTTATTTAAGATGCTATAAATAAATACAGGATAAATTAATATATTAATAAACCCTGTTAATTATTATCATCATTTTTTGCTAAAACAAATAATATATTCTTATTTTAATTTAAAAATAACATACTACACAATCTTTAGTAAGAAATTTTTATATTACTAGATAAGATATTATTAAAAGTTAAAAATCTATTTTGAAAATATTTTCATATTCTATGTTAATTAGTTAGAATTTAAAATTTGTTATAATTCTTAAAATATTTTTTGAAATAAGGACTTAGTTAAGTTAAAATTATTTTGGATTTAGTCCTCACTCATTTGGGTTAATACTTTTTTTTTTACTAAAACTACTAGAAAACATGACATAATGTATCTTTTTTTCGTTTTGTTATAATCATCAAGAAAGATAAACAACACCATAGTTGTATATCTAGCTTGATGATAATGTCAAAAATGATTTTATTCTATTTGGAATCTCATAATTATATTGTAACATTATTTATTGAATCTTTATGATCTCATCAATTAAAAAAAAGTCGATTTATTTTAAATGTATTTCACATATTATTCAAACAAAATGTAAGATTTATACGGAAATAAAACTTCCTGCTTATTACATTAGACCTAAAAAATGTATTTTTTTTTTAATAAATTATTAAAAAAGTTCGAGTTGCTCCATTTTTTTTGAGACCTCAGAAAAAAACTATTTTTTGTTCGAAATTTTTCCATCTTTTTCCGAAATTTTTAGGAATTTTGACCTCTACTACCGAGTTACACAAATTTACGACTAGCAAGCACTAAAAAATATTTTTCTTCAAAAAAAATTTGAGAAACTTATTTTTTAACTAACTAAAGATATTAAGGGGTCTGCTCACGACTTGTTATTTAGCCCAAAAACATGCTTTACGGGAAAAACTCTCACGCCTTGCCAAGTGGCCAATAGTTTAATAAAAAAAAGCCAAAAATTGCCTATATTTTGTCCCTTAATAAATAGGCACGAGGAGGTCTTTAAGCCAAGATGCTGTTGAAAAATGAAACATCGATAATATTTTGGGTCATCTTAATATTCATACACTGAAATCGTTATATAATAATTTTTTATTAATATATCAAAAATAATATATCTAAATAGGAGAAAAAAATAAATGTGAATGTAAAATGTTAAACATATTTTAGACTACAGAGATTGAGCTTTAAGTACTCTATTTGATTTGAACGCCTTACATTGGGATAATAGAAGACGTATTTAATAATTGTTTTTCCGAATATTCAATTAATTGATTTTCATTTACCATGGTTTCAAAAGTACTATGTAGAGGAGGCTCACTAAAAAATTATAAAATTGTTCATTTATAAAAAACTGAATTAACGCAGAAGAGATAACATATGCTTAAAGCATTTCTTTTGATTTGTACGCCTTACCTTGGTGTAATAGAAGACGTATTTATTAATACTGTTTAACAATAAAATAAATTCATACTATGTACAAACATTAGATCAGATTTCTGATTTAACTTAGGACTACTGGTCAATATATCTACCTTGAATTAGGTGATAATGATAACATGAGCCATGAGGGTATTGATAATAATTTTTTCTTAGTTTATGATGTTCAGGTTAAGGGTTAGTTTATAAGTAGTGTGAACTACAACCGAACTATGTACTGCTATACTAATAGTGATAAAATGAATAGTTCATTGCCAAACAATGTCAGCATGATCAATAAAATTAGTGAACTTAAGAATAGTTCATTTGAACTATTCACTTGAATGAACTATGAACTAATGAACTATTCACAGAAATGAACTAAACTTTCCATCTCTAATTAAATAATAATTTTGTGAAAAAAGAGACAAATTATGGTGTTTTAACTTTCTTAGTATTCCAATAATAATCGACTATCAACGGTCGACGACATCCACAAAACCAGTTTAAGGGAGAAAATATCAATACTTTGTTAAAATTAGATAAAAACACGAATCAAATAAATTTCTGCCTACTTTATTTGTAGTGCTGTTGATTATAAATATTACTATGTATAATCAATACTATTATCTAACTACTAACTGTAGTCTATGTTGTAATACAGCTTTGATATATCTTCTTTTACATTTATATCTTTGTAGACGTTTTAAGTTGGAAAATAATGAAGTAATATTTTTTTTAGAAAAAGATATTTTTGTTTCATAAAAATAAATTGTTCTGTTTGAAAAAATTTCAAATTAAATAAAAATAATTAATTTTTAAAAATTGTATACCAATTAAGATTTTTGCCGCCCTTCAAAATTTGCCGCCCGGGGAAAATGCCCCCAATGTTCCCCCCCTAAATGCAGCCTGACATTAACCCTTAAACAGTCGCGTGGGGGTCTAGCATACCCCCACATAAATAAAAACGGATGTATTATATTGCATAAAAGGTGTACATAGATATAAATTTAGAAGATGGTTTTTAGAGTAGTATTGAATCGATTTTCATAAATAAATACCATCGAAAAAAAAATGTATAACTTACAATATTCATCAAAATTGAAATGGGTCATATTTACCCCCACGCGACTTGTAACGTTACAATTTTTTTTTGGACTTGTATTTTTTCAAAATATCGATTTATCGTAAATGCAATGTTATAATCGATATAATATTGTGGAATTGGGATTATGTGAATCTGCCACTGACTGTGCAATTAAGTTTTAAAAATAAATAATCTATTGAGAATTTCCACTACTCGATGATACGGAACAAATACGAACAAAACATGTAATAAATACATCCCGTCGCAATGTGGACACATTGATTATCGATGCCTCATTTACAATTACCACTATTCACAATTACTCCTCCTAACCCTTCTCGTATTATAATAATTAAATTGTATAGTAATATTAATAATAAAAAAATCCAGTTCAGAAAAATGATTATGTAAATGTAAATACACATAAAACTAATAAATATAATCCGTGTTTGAGCTCAAAGAAATATAAGAAAAATTAATAAAATACATTTTGAAATAGTAAAAGCTTTTATTTACCGTGTTAAAATTAAGGTTATGCAGTTAAAATAAATTTTTTACAAACCAAATATTTTTAATGAAATTTTAAAAATTAANTAAGGTTATGCAGTTAAAATAAATTTTTTACAAACCAAATATTTTTAATGAAATTTTAAAAATTAAGTTTTTTTTTTTTGTAGTATAATTTTTAGTAATGCACATAATTTTGTAATTTATTTATTTTTTAATTTTAATTTTTTAATTTTTATCCATATTCATATATCATATGGTAACAAATAACGTCTTTGAATTAAAAAAAATGAGCTTTTTTATACATATTTATACGTTTTTAGAAATGGGGTCTAATAGACCCCCACGCGACTATGAACGTTAAAAATAGGTACGCGCCTGCTTAAGGGTTAATAATAATTTATACGTAAGGCAACATTAAGTAAATATGTTCTATGTATAGGATATTTATCGTTATAAAACTAAATTAAATAAAAATAATTTTTAATTATGTCATTTTATCTAGTGTTTTTTACTTTTATGCAAAAAAAGATGTACATTTACACGTAAAATCTATCTTAAATATAACATTAAATATACATTTAAAATAAATTATAGTGTCCAGAGTAATCATGGTAAAAAATATTGATAACTATTTATTAAGTTATATTTTAAAATAATGTATTTCTATTTTTTGTAATACGATTTAAAACGCTGATTAAACAAATCAAGCCAAATCCAACCATTTACGAAAATTTGAAGCTCTTATATTTTAATATAATAAATTTATATTTATTTCAAAAATAAAGACATAAATTAAATGTGTAATGTTTAGTTAGACTGTATAAAATGTCAATTGAGTATTTAGATATGTTTTTAAGCGAGTATTGTAAATCAAAAAACACTTTATTTTTAAAATTATTATACGAATAATTTTCATTTTGTACTATAAAAATTTTGTAACTTAATTACCTTAAGGATACCCGTATTATTTTTGTCCCTATAATGGTTACTTAATACATCAAACGTGTTAATCATTATGTAATATGGTTTAAAAAATAATTACAAGAACCCAATTAGAATCCTCTTTACAATTATAAAAAATTATAATTATAAACTAAAATGTAATAAACTAGAATTCATTTATTGTGTAGTTTTTGTAATTCATTGAATTATTTTTTAAATTAAAAGTTTAAAGCATTAAAAGTAAATAGCATTTTTTTCACACTTCATACATAAATATAATAATAATATGATTTATGTTTTTTTGTCTTGAAAATATGAAAATATGCCATTACGGTACATTTCTATATAATTTTTGCTTATTTGTAATATTTTATTTATTTTAATACCTATAAAAATGCAATGATTTAATGAAAATTTAATAAAATATATTCAAAGTTATAAATCGGTCAATTATAAAAAAAATAATTATACACAACTCAGTATTCTTGAAAATGTTTTCCAAAATATATTCTTTTGTATTAATTATTAAGTGTGGTTTTTTTTTTGGAGATGTTTTTGGAAATATTTTTTTAATTGACACGGTAATTTAAACAGATTATTAAATGATAATTAATTTAATAATTTAGTGTAGATACTTTTTATTTGATTTTTATATGACAGTTTTAGTATAAATCATCAGTTAAAATTTAACACTTTCATAGAACTAAAAGTCATGATATAATTTTATTTTTTGTAAACATCTTAAATCATTATTTTTTTAATAAATATAATTTTTTAACTGTGATTATAAATATAAAATCTTTGTATAAAATTTTCGAATAAAGTATTTCTTATTCATATAGAATGGAAAAATGATTAAACATCCAACAATCATCAAAGATAGTATTGTAAGTATAATCACAATTAAATAAAACATCAATTTTATGAATTACCACTTTTGATATCAAAAAAAAAATACTATTAACATTTATTGATTATATTATAGCATACCTATGCTAAGGGGATTTTAGAACCACGTTGGTTCAGCTCTCCAGAAGTATGTTTTATTGTTTTTTATTACGACGTTGATTACGTTATCATTTTAAAATATTTACAGTTTTTTTATTTTTACTTTAGAAATATATAAAGTGTGGTCCTTTAAAATTGGTGAGAATTTATTTAATGCAAATATTGTAAAATTTTTAGTCGGATAATACTTAATATAAATAAAGCTTTTCCATTTTTAATGGGTGTAATTTGTCAATGTTTTGGTTATTAAAAGCGAGAATTACTAGAGTCCCATTTCAAGTATTCGAAAAGGTTTTAACATTGGAGTCAATGTTTGAGCTATAAACAGTTATATTTGAATTAGACAAACTTTTCGTTGAATGAATTATTAATATCTATGTAATTACTTTGTATTATAATATTTTAAAGGGAACATTATCATTATTTTCCTTGATCAGTCTCCCTTTTAAATTTTAAAAATTATTTGGAGCAGCTTAACAATAACTTATCATTCTTTTAAAGTTTTGCTTTTCTAATTTTTTCAAACAATTTGTACATTTTTCTAATAAAATGTGAAACTGTTTTATTAAATATGACAATCCACATTTAACAAGGTCGTATGATTCCACCTAAATCGTATGCCTAATATTATCCCAAATAACTTTAAAAAATATTTTCTGCTATAAATTTCACAATTTATTATACTAATCAAGTAAATTGAAATTAAGGATATCAACGTTTTCTATAACTATATTTTATAATCATAACTTTATACTTATAAATTTTAAGCTTTTGCTTAGAAGTATTTTATTTTTATTGTGTCTACCCATCAATTAACCAGTCAGTGTTTTTTCGTCGACATTTTATGTAGTCCGCGCTTTTTTCTTTTAGTGCCCATCGTGACGAAGTCACTCATTTCTTTCAAGTTATAATAAATATAAAAAAATTGAAGCGTTTATGGCGTGAATGTCCTGAAACTATATTGATGAAATTTTTTTCAATATTTCTTTAGAATTATATTTAATAATTTGATTTACACCTTCTAACCAACGAACATTGAAAATTTATCAAGAAATCATGGATAATAAAAAACATATCGCTATCAATTCATTTCGTTTCGTTTACAACAATACGTATCTTTGCTACAGCAAATAGGCTTGTATTCATCCATTGCAATAGTACAAAAGGTAATCCTTCCTGATGAAACTTGCCTATAATTTGTAGGTTATGACAGAGCACATCTTTTTCTATACAAATCCAAAGTCTTAAAAACCCAATTTTGTTACTTATGAGCTTTTGTTAAAAGCCATAGTTATACATAATGCTGTTTATTTTAAGTTACTGCTTGAATCATTCCTAAGTGAAATTTCTGATTATTACCAAACTGAATAATGGTACTGGATTTTATTTCAGGATTTTGTAATTAAAAAAAAAATGAATGCAGAAATTTATTTGAATTATGTAAGTATTTTTATCATAAGTGAACTCAGTAAGAGAAGTTAGAAATCAGCTACCTAATAGATAAATAAAAATGTTTCGTGTATTTTAATTTTGATGGGAGTGGGTAATTTATCTTATATTTTATACTTTTTATATAATAAATTCTTAAACTTTTTATAATAAAAATTATAAATAATATACTTTAAATTTTAAGGTATCGTCAGATGGGCCTATTTAGAGAGGATGATAAACAGGGGACATTTAAATGTCATTCTAGTTGTATCAATCTACAATATTAGTAAAATCATAACAAATATTGTTAAAATGATCAAAATGTCCCAAGATGGCCATTTGACGATTTTATTTTTAGTAAATAATTATTGTTATATTTTTATTTTTTAGCGCCAGACCCAAAATTATATTACCGATAAACCAAAAATAATAATACAATTTAAAATCGTATGTTACTTTTATTATAAATGTTGAATAATTAGTTTTAATTTATTTATGATGCAAATCAATTACCGTATTTCATGAGGTAATTTTTTTTATCGGTTTTCGGTAATCACTGGTAAACTATTTTAAGCCTCGATTATTAGCTTCTACTAAACTGATAATACGTCAAGGGAACCCAAACTATCCAGTTGGTAACTTTATCCTCAAAGATTAGAAATTCTCGCCCTAAGATACAATTATACTCTTTAACTTTTGTTACGTCGCTATTTAGGGGTTGAACCTAATTGCCCGTCAACAGTATTCTAAGGGACCAATAAGGGGAGCTGGCTAGGCTATATCTACATTAGGTACTTAGGTTTCCTATTTAATTTATATTCTCATGAGGAACTACCAAGGGTTGCACCAAAATATATATATAAAACACTCTTGCTTGACAACGATATCAATTTTTATTAAGTAAAGATATATTAAATAAATAGTACAACCTGCTGGACACCTAGAGATGATATAATCCAACGGTGATACACACACACACTATTCAAGTGTTAGTAAGTTCAGTTAAGTTAAATAAAAGACAAGAATCGCAATGATGGTAAAATGTCAACTAGCGTTAGGGATATATTATTATGGTACATTGACCGTGAATTGCAAAAGTGTTTATGTGTGCAGTCTGTCCTCCTGTAGTAATAAGTTGTCACAGTGTCAACGATTTAAGCCTAGTCAGCGTTACAATAATAATGTTAGATATAATCACACTTATGTGATCGTATCACTTTCCAAAAATTATAATTTTATCTAATTTTTTATTATAACTATTATTTATATTTTTAAGACGTTCGAAGAAAAAAACATTATTTTAAATTATGAAGGACGAGATACAATTTTCGAATACAATAGTATGTATATGTCATGTTTATGTCACTTGTTGAAACATATTAATGTTTCATTAAGACAAAACAGAAATTCCATGTAATGTATATATCAAAATTGTCAAATTATGAAATAATTTCATTTACAGCACAAGAAACGAATGAATATTTAAATTATTATTTGGAGAAAATAGACAGAAATATTGAATTTAAAATAGTTAAAATCCAAGTAAGTTCATGAATATGTATATACGTGTATTTAAATTAGAATTACAATTTTACGCCGTTAAAATGTAATTTAAAGTAGATGTAGGACTCATTACGGAATGCATACGACTGTAAATATGATACAAATTATATTTTTTATATAAATTACTTATAAAAATTAACACTATATATATATATAGTCAAATATGTTAATGCCGAAAACACAGTAAAAAGCCGCAATACTTACGTTGTATGTTTGATGGGGTGGGTGGTCATGATCCGCCTAGTGTTCATGGAAGGGAAGGGGAGGGGAGTTTTTATTAGGCCCGGGGTTCCGGTGAGACAACACCGTAGCCGTGTCAATGATTCAATAATCATTTAATTGTTAATTTATTATATTTTTAAAATATTACTCTCAAACGTTTATAAAAAATTCATATACTGGTGAATTCGGGTTCTGATTTGGGAGTGTAACATTGAAAGTAATTTTACTGACACGCTGTGTTCAGAGGCGGAACTACATATGTGTAAAGGCGGGATTTTCCGCGGGCCTCGTTGTTAAAGGGGCCTCATAGCGAAATTTTTAATTATTTATCTTATTTAATAAAAAAATTAGTTCATTGTATTAATCATAGAAATATTAGATGCAATGCATTTTGTAACATTTCAAGTAAACAAAAACATGAGATATTGAAATATTATTATTCTAATATTCACCACGAAAACGAACCGATAAGGGTATAGACTATAGTATATTTTTAAACGTGTTTTGTGTTGTGTATATGCGTTATCTGATGTCAATACGAGAATTATTTATAAAAATATATTTTCTTATCGCTGTTAGGCGGCGATGCGTTACTCGAAATGTATTTTACTTGTTCAGTGGCGGAACTACGTTAACTTTGGTGATTATAAATTATCATTTTTAAGACGATCCTATTATTCGGCGACAGAGAAAATCAACGTCTTAGACGTCATTTGTAGTACTTAGGTAAATACTAAAATTAAACAATCTGATATTAAAACTAATGACTGAATATATTTTTTTACGTACTTACCGACAAGGTATAACATGTAATTATTTAAGTTTAAACATAGTATTAGTAGGTATAAAATAGTATCGTTATTTGTTTTTAATTTAATCTAATACATCATAAAACATTATAAAGTAGACTTAAGATTTAATCTAAAGAACTGATGTTATTATTGTCTATGTAATTTTTAATTTTTTAACCCGTCGTTGGTAAACTTATGTTACGGATCACGATTGCTAAACTGTGAGCACCGCGCTCACACGTTACTTTTTCCTTTATTATTAATTACTCGATCAACTCAAAAAATTGAATCATACATAGAAAAGTATCATTTTGCTCACTACCAATTGGTAAAATATTTTTTGTAAAATACTAGTATTTTTATTATTTATGCGACTGGTATTGTGAGTACCAGGCGCAGGTTCAGAAATGTCACTGTCCGATTCATTTTCAAAAAATTGGACGGGGTCAACACTTGGGTTGACATAAGTCTTCTAAAAACTGTTCTACAGTCTTCTCCAACAAAGATTAAACTTTATTGGCCATTATTTTGAAAAAAAATAAACGTATAAGCAATTCAAAAAATATGAAATTGATAAACTGTGAAAGCGACGCTCACTTTATTGGTACAGTTAATTTTGCACACTGAAAACTTCGGGAAATACAGATAGCGGCTTTTTTTTTTGTAATTATTGGTAAGCTTTTATTTGAAGGTAATAAGAGAATCAAGCAAAATAACAAACATTTATGTGACTGACGTTTAAAATGCTATTTGTGTGAGCGCCGCGCTCACATGTTTACCAACGACGGGTTAATTATTTTCAACATAATATTTGAAATTTCAATATTAAATTTATTCTGATATTTCATTTAAAATTCTAATTGCTTATACAAATAATATTAATAATAATATAAAATATAGAAAGAAAACGTATTGTTCTTGTGTTATAATTTTAGTGCACAACTTGACTTTGAGAATTTCGTTTTATAATGAATGGTCCGAATAAAAAAAGATTTGAGAGTGGAGCGAGTAAACGAAAACGTAAAGCAGAAGAAGAGCAAAAGATTAAATTGTTGCCGTCTGTTTCAAAGTACTTTATCAAAAATTCGGAAATTGAACCATCTTTTTCTACAAACTCTTTTTCAGCCAATGTAACACAAAATATGCCATCAAGTCCCTTACCTTCTTCTTCAGTCACCACTATTGCACACGAAACATCATCTAGTTTCTCACCTTTATCGACCAACGAATTTTTAGGTAAAATACCATCCAGCTCTTCATCTTCGTCCCCACGTAACAATATATCAGATTTAAATTTTTTTACTAAGCTTCTAATGTTACCAAACCCTACTGATATTGGCCATTTAGCCATCTAAATCAGTTGCCTGACACAGCAAAAAAATGTNATCAGTTGCCTGACGCAGCAAAAAAATTTATTGTTGAATATGGACCATGCCAACCTAAAGGACCATTCTATAGATATTCAGATAATCGTGTATCTAATTTATCGTTCAATGAGAAATATTATTATTCTGGGTCATCAATGTCTGGTGGAAAGACAATTAGACTATGGTTGAGTTATTCGATTATACGTCAAGTTGCATATTGCCAGCAATGTACTCTGTTCCGGAATAGATTAAAAAATAAATANTGGTTGAGTTATTCGATTATTCGTCAAGTTGCATATTGCCAGCCATGTACTCTGTTCGGGAATAGATTAAAAAATAAACAAACGTCATGGATTGACGGATTTGATGACTGGGATCACATAACGATTGCTATGAACCGTCATGAAAGTTCTACATTTCATCTTGTGTCATGTAAAGCTTATAATATGTATCATAAAAATTTAAGTATAGACTGTCAAATAAAAAAGCAAGACGCTTCTGAATCTGAATATTGGACCGCAGTTTTGACACGTATAATAGATATATCGATCACATTAGGTGGCCAAAATTTGTCTTTCAGAGGCCATAGAGAAGATGCTAACTTCAAAAATAATGGAAATTTTATGGCTTTAATAAGACTTCTAGCCAAATATGATCCAATATTGGCAACACTTCTAGAGAAGCCAAAGGGAAGCATAAAATATCTTAGCCACCAAATTCAAAATCAAATAATTGCATTAATAGAAAGTGAAATAAAGAAAAATATAATATCTGATGTTACCTCCGCGCCATTTTTTTCCTTAATTCTAGATTCAACACAAGATATAAGCAAGGTTGACCAAGTTTCTACGATATATCGGTATGTACATATAGATGAACTTGGAATTCCTAAAAGTATTGAAATAAAAGAAGATTTCATAGGTTTTTCTGAAGCAGAAGGAAATACAGGTGAAGAAATAGAAGAACAAACAGTTAAAACATTTAAAGATAATGGTCTTGATATTGGTAAATTTAGAGGAATTGGATTAGACGGAGCAGCAAGTATGAGTGGTAAACATAATGGCTTGCAGGCTCGACTTCGGAAACGACAGAAAAAAGCAAAATATGTTCATTGTGCATCGCATAATTTAAATTTGGTGATAAACGATTCTGTGAAAGATATTACGGAAATCAGACAATTTTTTGAGATGTTAGAAACTCTATATACTTTTTTCGGAAACAGTATACTTCGATGGGCAAAATTGAAAAAAGAAAGCTGTGAAATTTCTAGATCACTCAAAAGGCTGTGCCCAACACGATGGTCGTCTAGAACTGATTGTTTGATATCACTCAACCATATGTACCCAGATGTTATGAAAGTTTTAAACAACATTACGTTGACCGGGCGTAATAAGGATGAACAAAACAATGCCTCCACACTCAAAAAATATTTCGAAAGTTATGAAACAATTATTTTAATTCTATTGATGTATAAAATATTGTCAAAAATTAATTTAGCATCTAAAATACTTCAATCGCCTGGAGCTGATATTGGCAAAGCTGTTGATTTGATAAAAAGCACATTGGAAAATATGGGGAAAATTCGCGATAACTTTAACATTTTAATAGAAGAAGCTAATTCTAAAGCATTACAATGGAATGTAACGCCCGAGTTTTCTTGCATACGAACGAGAAAAGTAAAAAAATTTTATGGTGAGCTATGTCAAGATAAACGTCTTTCAGAAGGAAACCATTATTTTAAAACTCAAGTTTTATATCGATGTATTGATACTGTTGTTACACAATTGAAAACAAGATTTGTAGGCCTTAGTGAAATAAATGATTTATTTAGTTGTATTTTACGACCAACTGTAATATCTGATGAAGAGATCGGTAAGAGTGCAAAAAAGTTGGCAGAGGCATTTGAGGACTTTAATCCAGCAGAACTTACAACACAAATCGAATCATTTAAATTTCTGTTTGCTTCTGAGCTTAAATCTTGTCGCAGCGTTTTTGATATGACTAAATTACTAATAATTGATAATAATAATTTAATTGCTAGTTTCCCAGATTTGTTAACAGCATTTTATTTGTTCCTTACATTACCGGTTACTGTGGCAAGCGCAGAGAGGACATTCTCAAAACTTAAATTAATAAAGAATTATCTCAGGAGCACCATGTGCCAAACACGGCTCAGTGGCCTTGCAATGATTTCAATTGAAAATGAACGGGCTAAAAAATTGAATTTGTCGTCATTAGTTAAGTTATTTTCTCAAGATCGTAGCAGAAAAAAAAGTTTTCAAGTATAAGTATATTCATATTTGTAATTTTTTAATTCAATTTATAATTCAATAAGTTCTTAATAAACTATACAGTATACATAATTATATACACATTTTTAAATGTGTATAAACTAAAATCCTTATGTCAGCTGAATTTGGTTACAGATATAATAAAGCCTCCGAAAAATTGTATTCACGGGCCTCAGTAAACGTAGTTCCACCACTGGCTGTGTTTATTCTTTTTATTACTTATTCTTTTATTACTTAAATATAAAGTTAAAAAGTATGCAAATACGTAATATTTTAATAACAATTGTGACTATTAATTTATATTTTAGCTTTAACCTGTACTAATCATTAACATATATAATAACGTTTAATTTACAATCGCTAGAAATTGTTTTCGCATTCGGTTTACTGTATAATATTACTGTTATAAGCATAAAGCAATTATTTTTTTTAGAAAATCAAAAAACATTTTTCTGTTTTGTAATTAAACAACAAATTTTATTACATTTTATCAATGTACTTGAAAACTATAGGAAAAATATCTTTACCAGATCTCTTTTTTATGCCTAAGTCAAAATTAGAAATTTTTTAATTTTAATCCAAAATTTTTCTCAGTGCACACTTTTATCCGAGCGTAATATGATAGTGATATATATATATATATATATTAGTATAAGATTTTTATCTATTCTTATATTCATTATGTGGGGTACTGACTGTATTAGGTTTTATTATTTAATGTAATTATAGTAATAAAACAATTTAATACAGCTAATGTACAATTTTATAAAAAATTTGAATTAATTTTTTACAGAACAGTAATCTGGATAATAACACACCCATATGTAATGATACGGTCTATGATGTAGAAACCAAAAATCATTTATATACAATCCAGAACTTGTCGTTATGGAAATATGCTAAAGAGGATCTTGTTCAATCGTATGATTCTACACTACCTCTTACAACACTTAATAATTTCATTAATAATTCAACAATATACAAGAGAAGTATTGAATTTGTTATTACGAGAGCAATAAAAATCATTGAATTACGAACTATTAAGTATGCAATTTTACTAATTTCTTATGCCTTTGAGGCAATAAGAATTAGAAAGTCTATGGACCCATATTGGGACCAAATAAAAGAAAATTTAAATAAGTTAAGTGACGCGCTGATAACAATGACAGACAACAATGTCATACGAAAAAAATTTTATAAACTTAACCCTGAAGAGATTGTATATAAAGAAATGAATAAGTTAAAATCCATGGTATGTGAATACGTGCAATTATTATTATCGCCCGAAGAAAAAAATACCTACTCGAATGATTTAAATGAAAACAACTTTACACCATCTAATATCAATGAACAAGATATATTACCACAATATCTATTAAAAAAAATATTAAATGGATTTCCCAAACCTCACAAAGACGAGGAATTTTATGACATTCCAACAAATATAAGTGATATAGAGGAAAAATTTCAAAAAATTATTAGCTTAATTAAAGTAGAGTACACACATATTTTAGAAATAAAATTTTGATTTTTAATAATGTCTTATCTAATATTCTAAAAAAATTAATTGAATTCTTACTAAAGATTGTATAATTTATTATTTTAAAATAAGCCAAGAACATATTGTTCAATTTAATAAAAATTTATGAAAGTAATTTGGTGGATTTATATAAAAAAAATTAATTGAAAATCATAAATTTTTAATAAATAATAAATATTTTTTATTTTTCATAATTACATTGAAAGATATGGAGTGATTCTTTTATCATAATCCACCTATTTATTTGAAACGTAAAAATAATGTTTATATATTTTATGTTTAGTATTATACTTTCTCAATTAATCGATCATGAAGTATTTTTAATATTCCTTACACCTTATAAGGGTGTCTACTTAATTTTTCATTAATTAACTTATTTATTTATGAGATAAATTGCGATCTAATTAAGAAAATGACTGTTCGATAACAACTTTTGGACCAATATTTTACAAGTTAATAAAAATTTAATGTATTTGCCTGGAGGTTAAATATATTAAAAAATTATAAATTACTAGTCCAAAAGTTGTAAACAACCAGTTATTTTTCTTAATCTAATGACGGAACTAGTATTTTAGTAAAATACTAGTATTTTTCGTTAATAAAAATTGCATTTTACAGTAAACTTAGCGTGTTCAGTTATCTCTAACATAACTCTGGGAGCTAAGAATTGTAACCGCGATTGCCTAATTATGATAGGAACCCAGCGGATAGGCGTTACGTTAAGATCTTTACACGGTCTAGCGTCGCTTCTTGATACACTGAATACCAACCTTAGATAGTCCGTGTAAGTGATAGTTTGACTGACCAACACCGCACGTCATACGCCACGGTACAAAGTCCAGCAAATGCCGTACGCCCGACGACGACCCGCCGTAAGCATACGTTAGTCTTCTTCAAGTCTTCGAGGATCAGCTCCGAACGTACCGTACGACCGGACACGGCGAACTGATACCGCACCAGCGCACCGTCACCATCAGTGTGTCCAACTTTTGACGTCCTATGATCGAGTCGGTCACCGTGCCGCCGACTCCTGTGACAGTGCCGCGATATTATTGAAAGGTTTCTATTTATTACGTTCGTGTTTTCGTATTTTAAGTAATCTGTTGTTGTTCAGAGGTGTAAGTTTTTTCAAACTGTTACACCATTCGAATGGTTCTGTGATGGTACGCGTTCTTGGGCATACTTACCTGTGATAGTGTTAAATGAAGAATTCGAAAAGAATGAAAGTAGACTGTTATCAAAATTTAAGTCGACACTAATGTATAGTATACTTGGTTTTTTACTATCGTTACTTAGTCCAGTCATCATTTAGATGCAGTGGCATGATAAAATTTTAATTTAGTTAAAACTATACAATTGATAAATAAACCGCTTAAGAATTTCAGTGTCGAATAATTGCGCACACAATTTTGCAGGTGTGTAATGTACAATGTCAACACCAGTAGGGCTATTAGTGTTTTTTCTTATTAACTGTTATGCCTTTGTTGAAAATTGATTAGCCAAAAATCATCCCTGTGCAGAATTTAACAGTTATANACAGTTAGATAACTTAAAGAAGTTAGATAACTTTGTCATGTTTAATTTGATGTATTTATTATGTCTCTACGACACTGTGATCACCTGACATGTGTTTTCTTATATTTTCTTATATACAAATACATAAATAATTTTCACTAAAAACTTAAGGAAAATTTTCAAAAGGTTAATTACGAGGTGCAAGGATACTACAATAACACGATTGTCGTCTTATTATTATAAAGTTCAATACAAAAAAAATAGTTGTTACACATATGACGAGTTATAAACATATTTTGCATATATATATGACGTAATATTTAAATCATATAAATTACTTTCTTCTGCGCGTGTTTAATTTTTTATATCACCCTTGTTTAAAAATTTTTAATTTTATTCAAAAAATATACTTTTTAAATTAAAATTAATAAAAATAGCAAATAAAAAGAGCTTTTTAAATAAAAAAATTGAGTAGATTTACTATGTCAATTATTTTATTATAAGACCAAAATTTANATATACAAATACATAAATAATTTTCACTAAAAACTTAAGGAAAATTTTCAAAAGGTTAATTACGAGGTGCAAGGATACTACAATAACACAATTGTCGTCTTATTATTATAAAGTTCAATACAAAAAAAATAGTTGTTACACATATGACGAGTTATAAACATATTTTGCATATATATATGACGTGATATTTAAAACATATAAATTACTTTCTCCTGCGCGTGTTCAATTTTTTATATCACGCTTGTGTAAACATTTTTAATTTTATTCAAAAAATATACTTTTTAAATTAAAATTAATAAAGATAGCAAATAAAAAGAGCTTAATAAATAAAAAAAATTGAGTAGATTTACTATGTCAATTATTTTATTATAAGACTAAAATTTATAATGAACATAAAAAATGAAAATTTAATAAACATCATTCTTGTTTCGACGATTTATCATTATAGAATTATTGTATTGATAACGATAAGTGTTTATGAAAACATTTTGTTACTAGTTCATGTATTTCATATTTAGTATACTAACTGTATTAAATATAAAATTCATTTGATATTAATTGTTTTATAATGTTGCTTAGTAATTAAATTTTAATACTATTTTTTGATAGAGATATAAATTCTCTTGTTTTATATAATACTTTGAACATTAATTAGGTTTTGGATGTTATTTCAAATTATTGGTAAAATAATACAAAAAATATATATTTTTTGCGTAACATCATTTATAAGAAAAATAATTATTATATTAGTAATGATGATCAATTTTTGAATTATAATTTAGTTGTAAAAAAAATATGTAAATAACACTAAAAAGATGACATAGAAATTCAACTGCTTAAGTAGCTTATTTTTTTTTAACATTACTGAAAAATCGTGATTTATATTAATCCTGTGCCTTTTGGTTTATAAAAATTTTATCAACTAAGATCATGAGGTCTTCGATTTTTATCAAAGCTTCATGATATAAAATTTCCAAATTTTTCAGAACTCCCGACGATGAATAGCAATTCTCCATACAACCACGAGTAGAAGCTTTTATAAGTTGTCTTGTTATTTTTAAACAGCTGTTTACGCTCAATTCTGTTATTTCTTTAGGTATGTTATGCAATTTGAAAATTGATTGTAATTTCACAACTTTTTCAAGGAGCTGACATGCACGGACTAATATTGATGCAGTTTTTTCTACCAAAGAGTATAATTAATAGGATAAAAATTTGATTAAATTTGTTGAGAGTTCAGTAAAGTTTTTTTATAATACCTTTGTTAAATTCTAAATTTAAAATAATTTGTTTAATATGAAGTTCATTAACATATGATTTTCTTAAATTATTCATGCAGCAACATTCGTCGACTTCTTTTGAGCAGCATAAATACCACTCTTGATGTATATCTAGAGTTAATATTAAATAATATTATAAAAAAAATGTAATTATTTAACTGATTATATAAAAATGTTTAAATTAGCGTAAAAATGTAAATTGAAAAATTGTTGTTTAATATCGAGAAAATATTTCAGGATCCGTCGGCCTAGTAGATAGAAACGTATACATCAATACACGGACTCTAGGGTTCGATCCCCAGAGTAACAAATGAGATTCGCTTTTGATCTTCTCAGGGGAGGTGTCTGGTCTCAGGTGCAAGCCGGCTATAATACTTGACCGTATACCTTTGGCCTTGCCAAGAATGATCTTTGACTCCTTAATATGTGAAAGAGAATCACAACACTATAGCATGTTAAGTTCGGGAAATAGAAGGATATAAAACTGATTATTTTTTAATCCTTAATAAATTAACCTTCAATTTCAACATGTTTTTCTAAGACCCTAAACATTTCCGCCGAGATCACTTCAATCACCACAAAAAATTTATTAAGTTAAATTTAAGTGAAAAAATCATCAACATGTAATGTTAAATAAAAAACATCAAATGTTATACTTTCAATAAAATAAATACCTTTCAAGAATGATAACTCTCCTTGGTGAATTGGAGAATGAGCAGCATTAGCCATTTCAACATATTTATCTTGTGATTCATATTTAGCTGAGTTAACCTCAATGTTCTTACCCAAGGATCGATGTGGTAAATCTTATACAAATTTATTAGTATAAATTGAAATGAAAAAATCAACATAAATCGTTGATTAAAATATAATAAAATATTATATTTTTATTACAATAAATACCTTTCAACAATAATGGGTTTTGTTGGATTGTCGAGCGAATAGGAGCATTAGCCATTTCAACATATTTATCTTGTGATTCATATTTAGCTGAATTCACCTCATTATTCTTACCCAAGGATCGATGTGGCAAATCTTATAAAAATTGATTAGTATAAATTGAAATGAAAAAATCAACATAAATCGTTGATTAAAATATAATAAAATATTATATTTTTATTACAATAAATACCTTTCAACAATAATGGGTTTTGTTGGATTGTCGAGCGAATAGGAGCATTAGCCATTTCAACATATTTATCTTGTGATTCATATTTAGCTGAATTCACCTCATTATTCTTACCCAAGGATCGATGTGGCAAATCTTATAAAAATTGATTAGTATAAATTGAAATGAAAAAATCAACATAAATCGTTGATTAAAATATAATAAAATATTATATTTTTATTACAATAAATACCTTTCAACAATAATGGATTTTCTTGGATTGTCGAGCGAATGGGAGCATTAGCCATTTCTACATATTTTTCTTGTGATTCGTATTTAGCTGAGTTAACCTCAATGTTCTTACCCGAGGATCGATGTGGCAAATCTTATAAAAATTGATTAGTATAAATTGAAGTGAGAAAATCAATACAAAACGTTGATTAAAAAATAATAAAATATTATATTTTTATTATAATAAATACCTTGCAACAGTAATGGGTTTGTGTTTGGTTCTTGGATTGTAGAGGGATGAGGAGCATTAATTACTTCAGTATATATTGCTTGTGATTCATTTTCGGTTGAGTTCACAGCAGTGTCGGTGGTACGATTAGCTAAATTTACTATAAAATAATTATTATCTCGGTAAACGTTATGTTTGCTGTGATTTATATATCATTAAATTTTATATCTGTGATTTATAGATCTCCCTTACATGTCCTATCTCTCGTTAATAATTAGAAATGTTTTGTTTAGTAAATACATGTACTAACAGTCTGATAGCATTTTTAAAAATGTTTATTTTTAAAAATTGTTATGTTGTAAAAATATTTTTATTACGACTTGAGAGGGTACTGCGTAAGTAAAGTAAAAAAATATGTACAGATCGACTATTGAGTAAAATCCGGATAGCCAAATGATCAGTATTAATGATATAAAGAGGTTAAAAATATTAAAATTCTAACATTCCCTCCTCATTTAAATCAAAACCAAATTATTGGCGTAGGGTTATATCATAAATAATATTTGTGATTCCTGGGAGTTAAAATAACTAACATTTTAATCTACTCAATAGTTGAAACTTAAACGATTGTAGATAACAATAACCATAATACTACCATTATTTTTAAGTAATCTAAATAATATTATTAATAAAGCTAAATTATGGAATTATATAATAATAGTATTCAATGTTATAAAATTTTAACGGATGTATTTTTATTCTAAATACCAAAATTTTAATGTATAATTTATATTTTTCAATAAGTATTCGAGTTTTTGTACGGTTTATAATATTTAGGAATACTTTGCAAAAAAAAAAGAGAAAATTTTAAATGCAAAATGTGAGTATTAATAATGTTTGGGCACCAATTTTAATTATTTTGGGCTGAACAATGTGTTTTATTTAATAAATAAAATATAAAATCATTTTTATATTTAATATAATAACTCAAAAAAATATTCCTAGGTATTCGAAAAAGTTGTTTATTTTTGATAATAATGAAAAACAACAAACTATAATTAAAAATATTCCTGTATAACATACTAATTTTTTTAGGTATATTTAGGAAAAATATCCAATACCGATTAAAAAATTAAGTAAAAAATGCTTACAACCTAAGTACCAGGTAAAAACAAAGTTCTAAAAAAGAAGGCCGGGTACTCTGCACATCTTTAATAATAATGTTAGTGAATGTATCAATTTCATAGATTAAATTATTTTCATTTCAATAAACGGTCCATAAATTATATCAAATGCGTGTTGACTACCGTTATTGAACTTTATATGTACATTTTAATATCTCCTATAACGAGGTATGTGTCAATTTTCTAAAAGTTAAAATACATGTATTACCCTTTTTTTTTGATTTGAAGCCAAGTCTTTTCTTTACTTTTCTAATCGCTGAATGTAAAAAGTTAGGCGTCTAAAATAGAAGTAATTAAATAACTTAAGTATAAATTTAGTTTTAAATGTTAAATATATAACAAAAAAAAAAAATAGAATTTAGAAAAAAAAGATTATCTTTTATAAACGAAAGTAATTTTATTAATTTATAAAGAAATGCTTTCAAGTTTTCGTCATAACAGCATTTAAAACTCGCTTATATAAATAAAATCTATTCTTAAATTAGAAGTAAATTGTGCAAGAATGGTAATAATTAAATTTAACGATTTAGTTACATTATGTAACATTAAAAACTATTCAAATTATATTATTTCAAATGGAACCGATAAAACTATATAAAATACAATTGTAATATACTTACGGTAGATTTTTTATTAGTAGACATTTTATCAACTTACAAAAAAGTTTGAATCTAAATGTAGCAGTTTGTTTGAAAGAAAATTGTTAAGGTTTTAATCGAAATATACGTCGTTAGTAAATATATATACATATGAAATATATACATGTATAGTTTCTATGAAAATTGTTTTGAACCAACTACTCAATATTTTACAAAATATTCAATTATATTCTTTAAGAAATCTTTCACAGAGAAGTTCAATTGCACTTTTCTGATGGAAATTTTCTTTAGTAGGAAATATACTTATGTAAATTCTGCTGTAATGTAGCTAGAGGGGTTAGGGGGGCTGCAGTCTCCTACTGAAGTTAATTTTTTTTTTTTTAATTATTACTGTTTTCTGTAAAAATTGCTGATACAGTTTGTGTTAAACTAATTTTAAACAGCTATCGTTATTTTGTTATATCCGTCATGTAAGTCGATCTCATCTTAACACTCATAGACGAAATTTAATAATTATTAAAATTATTTAATATGTATCCAGATAAAAATTCTGAATAATTAATATTCTCTTAGTATAAAAGTATATAGGACGATTGATTTATCGTTGATTACTAGATTCGCCTAAAATAGTAATAATTCGAGTAAATTTTTATTTTTTTTTAATTATTATTTATTTCTTGATTTTAAGTATATAAACGTTTTTTAAGTTAGCATTAGCTTTTATTAGAGTACCAACTTTATTTTTTTTAATCGTCATGTTCATATTTTACTGCTTTATCTAAGAAAATGACAGGTCCATTTTCTTAGTTGATAATTTTCTATTATAAAACTAGATATATAATTGTTAAGTAAAAAAACAGGTCAATTTTTACAAACAATGAGAACAATAGATACCCGTTTCCTGACTTACTGAACACCCTGTATATGTATGTTGTAATTAAAAAAAAAGTTGACATCCTTATAATAAACAAGATAACATTAAAATTTTTTTTTTTATTAAAATTTTAGGAGAAATTTTGGTAGTCCACCATAAATCAATCACTTCATAACTTAATTGAGATTTTAAATTGTTATCACTTCTACTCCGGAAAAATTGTTTACTTGACGTTAATGTAACACTGAAAGTTTGAAGTAGTTTATAGTAATCTATTAGTTTTATTTAAATTCAAATTTGGTAATATTAAATACCAAGTTATCTGTCTTTCAGAAGTAATTTACGATAAGAAATTTAAAACATTAGAGGTTTGAATAAAAATGGGTCTTAGTTATTATATAAAATACGTTAAATATTATATTATAATATTTAAAGTATTTACATATGGTTTTGAATAAAATGTTGAACTTTGAAATGTTTAAATAAAAATTGTTTGATTACCCTTAAAAGGGTAATAAACAGTCAATATGTCAATTTTCATTTTACAGTTACGCATCAAATTTCATTTCAGAAACACCTTAAGTACAGATATTTAAACTATCGATAAATTAATAAAAACTTTTCATTTTCCTAAAAGTTTTTTTTTCCTTCCTGGAAGTAAAGGAAGGTTCTATACATAACATCGAATATACTCACATATTCACCAAGGTTGAAGGGAAGAGGTAAATTTAAACCCTTACCATTTGCAGTTATGGTTCGTCCTTTATCCTCTATAGGAGTACACCCAGTGGTGGCTCGTGGGTGCTGGTGGTGAGAATGCAACTTTAACACGTTTATTGCGGATGACGCCATTTGGCTCGTTCGTAGTATGCGATTGACGCCAATTGGCGTCATTTCTACATTATTTTTCAATCGATTATACAGAGTGTTCAGTAAGTCAGGAAACGGGTTTCTATTGTTCTCATTGTTTGTAACAATGAGAACAATAGATACCCGTTTCCTGACTTACTGAACATTCTGTATTTCAAGCAGCGTGAAGCTCTTATCTTTTTTTTATGTCGGCGTTATTCAATGTATAGTACTGTATATACTAGTGAAAACCGTACCTCAAAATTTCAATTTTTAGATCTACAATAACACTTGTTATTATAATTGTAATATAATTAGTTATTAATTTCGCATATTATAAAATCTTACATTTACAGAAAAATATATTAGAATATTTTTTGTGATTTATTTAAGTCCATTCGTTTTGGTTGTTTTTTAAATTTAAAAGCGTAAAAGTAAATAGCATTTTTTCACACTTCATACATGAATAATAAAATAATGTTGTTTTCCTTTAATTTATGTTTTTTAATATTTTATTTACTTTAATACCTATAAAAATAGAAGTTTATTACAATATATTCTAAAATTTAAGTCGGTAAAATAATTAGATTATAATATTCTTAAAAAATGAATTATAAAACAAATTTTGTTTTTTTAATTTTTGCGTATGGTTTTTTTTTTGGAAATGTTAATGGAAATATAATTTTAATTGACCATGTAATTTAAACAAAGTTTATTAATTAATAATTAATTTAATAATTTAGTTAAGGTGCTTTTAATATAATTTTCACGTGGCATTTTGAAATATAAAACATAACAATTACTGTTAATATAATTTACCAAATTTAAAAGTATCTTTTTTTTATATAGGAAGGAGGAATAATTATTAGTTCGCCTATAAATAATAATAATGTAAGTTGCATCATCAACAATTTTATAAATTAATCTATTATAAATTATTAACATTCATGAATTATATTATAGAATTCAAATGCTCATTCGATTTATGAACCAAACTGTTTAAATAGTTTAAAAGTAAGTTTTTATCATATATAGTTATCACTTAGATTGTGTTATTATTTTGCAATGTTTATCAAATATACTTTGTTGCAAAATTTTTTTTTATTTATTTTAGAAATATGTTGAGTGTAAGAATTTAAAAATGGTAAGAAGTTATTTTAAGCAGGCATTATAACCGAGTTAAAAATAATAAGGGAAAATGGGAGAATGACACTCTCATAAACTAGAATTTTTTACTTATACAGATTCTAGTTTAACTATATCGTATAACTCAGTTTAACATGATCATAAAATTTGATAACATTATTGATATTGTTTTATTGTTAACTACCAAAAAAGTATAAATGAAAGTGAGCAATATAAAATATCTAATTTTTTAAATAACCTTAAGCCAACAATACAATTAAAATAAAATTTATTTTTTTATATAATTATATATTACATAGTAAATACTCTTAATTAAAATATGTTCTTAATTAGTGTAATAATACGTGGAATTTTAAAAAGAAATTATTTTTAACCCATTTTGGGCAATACAGTGTATTTGGTTTGGGGAAATCAAGCGAATTAATGAAACGATTATTGTCATATCTAATAAAACATTGATTTACATAACGTTTGAACAATATACAGTTTGTTAAAAAATAATTATTTCTGATAATTATTATTAATGTAGTTTTAGTAAATATTGTATTATTAATCTGTAAATGTTCTTGATTCCGGATTGAGCGACTCCAAGTAATTTTTATAACACAAATTGGAGACTGATCAAGAAAATAAAGTAATTTGTTCCCAAAAACAATCTACGATCCTTTATCTTACAATAAATAAAAATTTTGTAGCTTAACACTGTGAGATTGCAATATGGTATAGATGATATTAGACAGTGGTAAAAATCATAAAGTTGTTCGATGCATATCTGTTGTATTTCCAATTTGTAATTTTATAACTTCTATGATTTACACTCGAATATCAAATGCTTTTTAAATTATTTGTTTTATTTAAAATATAGTTTTATTTTTGCTTTGACAATAAATACTATTTTTTACGATTAAAGAAATCGTCAGAAATCGGCGGCATGTTCGCTAAAACAAAGACATTAAAATCTAATTCTAGCTACTCAATAAGAAAAGCTCACAAAAAATTTTTACTATTACATAAAAATTTAAAGTTGGGTTGGATTTTTTATTAAAATAAAATAATTAAAAAAAAGTTTAATTTTTTAAAATATTATTTGATATTTATTTTCACAATAAGAAAAATAAAACATTATTATTTAATGAATAAATTAACAAAAATTAAAAATTCACTTTGAAATTTCTATGTATCATTTAGTTTTAAAGAAAAATAATTTAAATCCAAATTAATTAAAATAAACGACCAAGTCTCGGAGAGTGAAATATTGAGTAGAGTGTTGTAGATTTTGTGTATTTTAAAATTACTGAAAGAACTGATATTGACGTTGAAAAATGGCTTTTTATTTTCAGAAGGGGTAATCTAGCAATCCTTAGCGTGATCTTGGAAGCAGGGACTTTCAATTTTTATTGGTTAATTATAATGTGGGCCCTGTGTGTAGGCGATACTTAATAAACTCTACAATAAGTAGATTTTTTCCCATAATTAACTGGTTATTTTGTATTTTAAATAAGAGAACCAAGTATTAGTAATTTTGTATTATCATAATATGTTGACATACATGTAAAAATGATAAGATCATATTATCATATATTAATATTATAAGTAATAATACAATATTATAGTTAGAAGTTGAAACTTATGAGACTTTGTCATAAGTAATTATATTATCTATTTTTTGACTTATGAGCTTTTATTATAAGCCATAGATTTATGTAGTGCCACCAAAATAAAATTTCTGATTATTACCAAACTGAATAATTGTACTGGATTTTATTTCAGACTTTTGTAAATGAGAGAAGAATTTTTGCAGAAATTGGTTTGCGTTATGTAAGTATCTTGATAATAAGTGTACTCCATGTGAGAGGGTAGAGATCAATCCTTCTAAAAATCTGAAATCTACTTGTTACGAGTTAATTTTTTTTTTTTTTGAAGGGAGAGGTGGGTAATAATTAAAAAAAAACATGAAAATTTCTATAGCTAGCAGCTATCTTTAATAATAATAATAAATAAAATACTCTAAATATATTTATTTTTAGTAAAAAATGTATAAGTATTTTATTTTATTTTTATAGGATGACGACAGTAGTACGAGTAAACAAAAAAACACAATACATATTAATATTGTATGTATCTTTCATTATAAATTTAAACACAACATTTTTAACATCTAAAAATCACGTATAATAAAAAACTAAAAAGGTTATTTGTTTATCAGTAATCATTTAATTAATCATAAATAAATATATTATTGAGAATTTTGCTTAAAATAATTTTAATCCATATTTTATTCCATTTGTTTATTTTTGAAAAGTTTTATATTCATATCTTATACTTTTTAATGGTATCAACTTTATTTTAACAAATAATTTTAAATTCCAAGCAAAAATTGTTGTCAAGCAACGGTATTGACAAATATCTATTAGCTAGCCATGTAGTCATATATTTTATAACTAATAAACTTTCTATTTATACTTAATAAAAATATAACCCTAATATAGTATTCCTCAGTGGAATAGAAATTTCAAAAACAAAATAATACGTTTTCTTACACAATAATCAACTAACTTCTTAC
Organism: Daktulosphaira vitifoliae; assembly: GCF_025091365.1. NCBI lineage: Eukaryota > Metazoa > Arthropoda > Insecta > Hemiptera > Phylloxeridae > Daktulosphaira > Daktulosphaira vitifoliae. The sequence continues at coordinate 23,869,511 of NW_026099576.1, forward strand.
ACAATCCATAACACCGTCACTAAAAAAATTCAATTGCATTGAAAATTAAAATCCAATTAAACATATCATAAGAATATCACCAGAGATCGCTAAATCACTTATACAGATAATTTTTATATATTACAGAAAAAATATTATGTATTTAGTTAATATTTTCACATATGAAATGTGCGTCAGTTATGTAAATATTTTTTTCTTAGGACTTTGTTTTTACACATATTATTTCATCTACACCCAAAGAAAAACCTCAATCAAAATTGAAAGTGAAATTTTATCAAGGGTTTATGATAATGTTTTATTAATACGAACAAAATAACTATTCTTATAAATAATTATTGTTCAAGACAAGAAAAAAAAATATCATATTGATAAAGATATCATTGATTCAATAGTAATGATATATTTATCAAATTGAACAATGAATTTATTATATAGATCGAGGTTTTTCTCTGGGTGTAGTGATCATTGTTTCTAGATGATTTATCATATTTTTACCCAAAATAAGTTTTTTTCAATTCATTTTTATTTAAATATTTCCATAAGAAATTAATATTATTTAAAATTTTAGCGTTCGTTCGTGTTTGCAACTTTATATCAAATCTTTATTCTGATTTATGTGTATAATATTTTTATATAGGAGCCATATTAAATGTTATTAAAATTTTTTGCTATGTTAACATATATCAGACCAGCTTCTGTAAGCACACATAACCCGCGATCCTTTTACTTCAATATTATTATTGTTAGTAACCCAACTTACCACTGTGTTGACGAGACCGATAGTTAGACCGTTATTAGACCTCTACCAACGACAGCCATTTTAAAATTATACCCCACTATATTTTTTGTTTATTAGAATCCACACTAGTATAGTATTGGCTGACGTCTTGTCTAAATACTGTCCTACTATTAGTGATCAATAATTGGCTGCCATTGCTGGCAGAACACTGGCGTTTCAATATGGCAGTAAAACTATTCGTTGCCCATCCCCAGATGACCGCTCATTGCCAACCGACATCGGTAAACTTTATCAAATCTTTGACATGCCAGTATTGGTCCAGTACTAGTATTCGCTGCTGTGGTAGAACTGTCAGTGCTTGTGCAACACAGTGTCTATTATTAATTTATGATTTCCATAGTTTAATGTTTTTAATTAAATAGACGACTTTTAATTGTTTATACCAAAAAACCACATTTTGAGTTTTAATGTATTGATAATATGTTTTTTCAAAAAATTCACGTCATATTCAAAATAGACGATTCAGAATTAACATTGAAACAGATATGATTAGTCTATGTAAAATTCAAATTAAACTTAAAATTAAATTTTTGACAAGCCTATTTAAACCGATTTCAATAAAATCAAAATTTTTCAATATAATATCAATGTCGATAATATCACAATATTTAAACACATGTATAATTACTATGGTTTTTCAACAGAGCCCAAAAAAGACAAACACAGAAAAAATATTGGAAAATTAAAATCGTTTATTTTGTTGTCTAAAATTTCATTAAATATTCTTTTCGAAAAAATAAACACAATTTTGCCTGACCTTTCCATATATTATAAAATATTATCTTTTAATCATTGTTATTTGTATTTTTAAGACTTTTGGTAAAGAAAACATTATTTTAAGTTACAAAAAAAAACATAAGTTCTCATACGATGGTAAATATCATGATTGTAATATTTTTGAAAAAATTATGAAATTATGAAATCATTTTATTTACAGCATATGGTTTTTATGGTCTGCAGACATTTTTTAATAAAGTCAACAAAAACATTTATTTCAAAGTAGTTAAAATTTATGTAAGTATATTATTATGATTAAAATATTTGCGTGAACTCAGTGGTTTAAGTTGGAAAAACTACGAGAGGGGACTATAGTTCTTAAAAAATTCCCGAATCACATCGAATTTTCTCCTATCAAAGGCTAAAAATGGTATTGATTATAATAAGCAAACATACTTACTTAAAAAAAATTATCTCATTAAAGGAATAGATTAGTGAGACTGTAATAAGGCCAGCTATATTTTATGGTTCAGAGTGTTGGGCGGTTGATAAGTAAGTAGAGTAGAGAATGAGTGTAGCAGTGATGAGAATGCTTAGATGGATGAGTGGAGTGACTAGAGATGATAGAATAAGGAACGAGTATATAAGAGGGAGTATAGGTGTAGCGTCAGTCGAGGATAAGATGAGAGAAAATAGACTTAGTTGGTTTGGTCATGTTATGAGGAAGAAGAATCGGAAGCTGTAAGAACAGTTATAGAAATGAATGTTGAAGGAAGAAGAGGTAGAAGAAGACCAAAAAAGTGATGGACGGATGCTATTAAATGCGATTTGAGGACAGCTGATGTGAGCGTAGATAATAGGGAGATCATGTCAAATGGAAGTTTAGGATAAAGGTGGCCGATTCCAAGTAGTTGGGATTAAAGTGAGGAAGAAGAAGAGAAGAATAAAGAAAAATATTAGTAACTTCCTAATACGGTTTCTACTCTTCAGTGCTCAAAATTAAAGCGTNATAGAAATGAATGTTGAAGGAAGAAGAGGTAGAAGAAGACCAAAAAAGTGATGGACGGATGCTATTAAATGCGATTTGAGGATAGCTGATGTGAGCGTAGATAATGTGGGAGATCATGTCAAGTGGAAGTTTAGGATAAAGGTGGCCGATTCCAAGTAGTTGGGATTAAAGTGAGGAAGAAGAAGAAAAGAATAAAGGAAAATATTAGTAACTTCCTAATACGGTTTCTACTCTTCAGTGCTCAAAATTAAAGCATCTCCCCGGATTTTTGGGATTCCACTTAAAGGGGAAGCCAGATTGTACTCCAAATAAGTAGGGGGACTCCGTCCTTCTATTATCACACTCACTTTTAAAATGCTTTTGAATTATAACATTTAAATTAACTTAATTTATACGTTATAAAATCGAATAAAAAGAGGAGATTCAACATAATAAATTTTGCAAAAAAAAAACTTATTCAACTTAACTTTTAAAAATGTTAAGAGAATACTAATAACTTTGTATGTATCTTAAATTAAAGCTAATATAATATATTTTATAATTTATTTTGAAATAAAAAAATTGACTTCAGTGCTTGTTTTCGTATTAAAAATGGCTAACGTATTTAAAAACAAGATGGGTGTGTGGATGTGTTAATTATTAATTTTATATTTGATTTTTTGATAAATGTTTGAATTAATACAATTTTTTTATTACGACTAATTCTTTTATTATAATTCTGATACCTATGTATTAAAAAAAAATTTATTTTCCTGATGTTTCTTGACGATTGCTCTACTATGAGAAATCGTAGAAAGTCGTATTTTGGAAAAACGAAAGACGTTATTTTTTCAATAAAGCAAATAATTTAATATACGAGTGAAATTTTAGAATTACAAATGTACAAATTATGTAATTTAACAGATTTGCATTGAATCGTTTGTATGATAATGATGTTAATAGCTGTAAAATTTTATCAATATTTGTTCCAACTCTTCCGTATCCCCACTAATAGTGATCTCACTATGCTGATTTTTTTATTTAATAAATGTGTAATTAATGTTATAGTTTATAAATATTACAAAATTAGAAAATTTTTATTTTTAATTAATAATACATCTGCTGACACGTTATTCTTTAATTGCAACCATATTTCATGACCATACTAGCCTCTTTATTCATAACTTGAGTTTTTTCGACCCAGCTAAGAGTAAGTGGGTAAATATATGCGATGATATTGTGTTAATAATATTATTTTAGTTTTTGTTACCTCAACTAAACGCTTGTTGCTGTTAAATAAATGATTAATATTGACAGATAATTATAGTAAAATTTTATATAATTTGTAATTTTATTTTTAACAGGACAGTAATATTTATATTAATGAAAAATTAGAGAATACTACGGTTTATGATGAAGAAATCAAAAATCAACTTTTTAAGGTCCAAAATTTTTTTTTATGGAAATACGCCAAAGAGGATCTTGTTTCAATTTTATATCCTTCATGTCCTAATATAACACTTGAAAATTTCATTAATAATTCAACGACATTTCGAAAAACTGTTCAAGAAACTCTAACTACGGCATTGGATATTATGAGCTATCGAACTGCTAAGTATGCGTGTTTGCTTGTCGTATATGCATATGAAGCACTATATATTAGTCAAACACTATGTTGGGACAAAGTATTAAAGTTTATAAAAATATTAAACGCAGCACAGTTATATTTGTCCCGGCACAATAAAAATATATATTTTTTTTTAAATATATCAGATATATTTAGAAAAATGGGTTTGAAAACCAATAGCTATGATACATTGTTTATGTTGTCTGTTATGGTGACAAATTTCACCAAAATTCTTTTAACATCTGAGGAAATAAACGACGAAGATTTAATACAAACCAGACATTCAAAATGTAACACAATGAATACACATATATTACCAGTATATGCATTAGAAAAATTATTTAAAGGATTTCCGAAACCTCTCGAAGAACACGTCTTGACATACAAGTTTGAGGAAATACCAACTACACTAAATAATATAAATGAAAAATTGTTTAAAATTTGTACACTTATTGAAACAGAATATGAAATATTTTTCAACAGCGACCTTTAAACATATGTCAAATGAAGGTTTATGTTATGTACTATAGATTAAAAAAAAAAAAATTATCTCGACGACCGATCTTCTACTTGCAATTAATCAAACTTTAAATCTGTACAATAATCTTCTTTTATTTAGTCCATTCATTTTTACACGTACATTGCCACGAGTTTTTCTATGAAACATGAACTTTAATTGAATTAATATACTTTAATTATTTTAATATAATTATTCTATTCTACCTTATCATTCTGACACATTGCTTATTTTTGCTCATTGAATATTCGTAAATTATTTATTTTAAAATAAAAATTTTTTCATAAATTAGTACGTTAACTATTTTGTCATGTCGAGTGTAGTAAGCCTCACATTTTATCAATGAAGACGTGCTTTGCAATCTTAAGGCTCGGTATAAAAGACCTACATTCATATTGACCGATGTCAAGTCGCCTGTTTGAGCATTATTGCAATGATAACCATTTTATTATACTAAATAGTATTAAATACAAATAATTTTCCATGGTCCAATAGAACACAGTCAATGCAGCAATATCAAAGGTTATCCAAACTTACGCCTATTTTATTTTATTTGTCATTATGTCATTTCAAAATCTGTAATAATTGTTAATCACGACTTGAAATGTGTTAAAAATATAAGAATTTGTAAATTTGGTTTTATTTTGAACAATGTATTTTTCAATTTATTTAAATTGTTATTAGTTGTTTGAATTGTATTAAAATAGATCGTCATCGCCCATACTACTAGTCTGACAGTTTTTTTATTCCTTTTTCCCTAGAGTTATGGAAAAAACTTAGTACGTCGAACATAGTACTATATGAAAAAATCAGGTGGGTCATTTACATTTAAATTCTACTATGCTACGGTCTGGTTTATACTGGCTGATGATATGTTTGTAAAACTTAAAAAATTTGATAAATGCATGTAAATTTGCTTTTTAATAATACCCATTAAATAAATTATAATAATGCAATACTTTTCAATTTTTTTTTAAACAATACAATATTCTGTTTATAAACATTTTTAGCTCTTAACTTTTAAGTAACTAAATCTATATTCATTTTAAAAATAAATAAAATTTATAATACTTAGTCTGATTAAACTGTCAAGAACATGTATAGATTTTTTTTTAAACGAGTATGCAAATTGAAAAACAATTTATTTTTAATTTTTTACCGGTTGGGTTAGGTTAAAAGATGACCTAAATGTACATCTTAAGAATACCTTTGTTCTTCGAGTCACCCTAAAGATTTTTGGTAATGTATATGCGTTTTTAAAATTTTTTTATAGTTTTATTAAAAGAAAGAAGTAAAATAATTCCCTGTTAAGATGTTCTCTAATTGTAACTATAATTAGGACTATAGTTCTGAATTTGGTATATTATGAAAATTTACGTTTACAGAGAAAAATATTAGAATATTTGAATGTGATTTATAAAATCATATTAAAGACACCCTAAAGATTTATTGGTAACCCATATACATTTTTAAAACTATATTATAGTTTTACTAAAAAAAAGAAATAATATTAATAACAAAGTTTAACAAATTTCCCTATTAAGTTGTAAACTAATTACAGCTATATCTAAAACTATACTTATTTATTTGGCATAATAATAAAATTAATAGTGATGGGAAATATCGAATAGAAACTATCGAACTATTCGATAGTCATTCAAAAAATATTCGATAGTTACACAATATATTCGAATAGTCTTTAAAACTCGACACGGTCCCGCGGCGTTCTCTATACACGGAGCCCCGTGACACCTTTATCAGCCGTCGCCCTACTGCGTGCATATGGTAGTTTGACTGACTAACACCGCGTGCCATACGCCACGGTACAAAGTCCAGCAAGTGCCGCACGTCCATCTACGACCCGCCGCAAATGTACGTCAAGTCATCTCCGCGACACCGTACAGATTGGATCGCTGGCCGTCAGCAACACAGCGCCGAACACGCCGTTACGATATGTTGTCTCCGCGTACACACATGTGTATATCTTCCGTCAAAACTGCTTACTGTGTTTTGTTTCCGTTATACATTTTATATAGAGCAATCTAAAGTTTTGTTCAACATCAAATAATCTTACAACATTACTTGGAACCAAAAAAAGGTGTTGTGTTTCTTTTCCTTAGTACTTTAACGCGAGTGCGGTAAAAATCATCAACCACAACAAACTATTCGATAGTCTATTCGAATAGTTTATGCCAAAAATAAACTATTCGGTTGTATAAAAACTATTCGAATAGTTATTCGATAGTTTAAAATATTCGAAAATGCCAATCACTAAAAATTAACACTTAAAGAGAAAAATATTAGAATTTTTTATTGCGATTCATAAGTGTTCATTCTACTAGGCAGTCTTTTAAATTTAAAAGTGAAAAAGTAAATAGTATTTTTTTCACACTTCATGTATAAATAATAAAATACTTTGTATATTTTTGTCATCTAATATGTGTAAATACGCTATTAACAAAATATTAAAAACATTTTTCCAATATTTTTAATACTTTAATTTATGTTTTNCAAAATATTAAAAACATTTTTCCAATATTTTTAATACTTTAATTTATGTTTTTTAATATTTTATTTACTTTAATATCCATAAAAATGATAAAATCAATACAATATATTCTAAAATTTAAGAGGGTATAATAATTAAATTATCATATTCTTAAAAAATGTTTTATAAAACAAAATCTGTTTTTTTAATTTTTCTGTTTAGTTTTTTTTTTGGAAATATACTTTTAATTAACAATGTAATTTAAATAAAGTTTAATAATTAGTGATTAATTTAATAATTTAGATAAGATGCTTTTAATATAATTTTCATGTGACATCTTGAAATATAAAACATAACAATTACTGTTATTATAATTTATCAAATTAAAAAGTTTTTTTTTTTCATATAGAAAGGAAGAATAAATATATTCAAGTCCTTATACGGTAGTAGATATGTAAGTTGCAGCATCAATAAATTAATTAAATTAATCTATTTTTAAATTATTGAATGTTAATAATTTAAAAATTTAATTATATTATAGGTGTTTGATGCTAAATTTATTACCATTCCAAGTTGTATATTAGGCCTAAGAGTAAGTTTTTATGGCGTATTGTTATCACTTAGATTGTGATATCATTGTACAATGTTAAATAAAACTATTTTGTCGTACAAATGTTTTAATTTATTTTAGGAGTTTGTAAGGTGCAAGGCTTTAGAAATGGTGAGAACTTATTTTAAGCAGGCATTATACTAAGTAATATAATATGAGAAACACGGGAAACAAACTAATAGTTTTTAGTTTGACCATATCGTATAACCCAGTTTAATATGATTGTAAAATTTGATAGCATTATTGTTTTTATTTTTATTGCTAACTATCAAAAAGGTATAAATGCAAGTGAGCAATATAACATTTCTAATTTTTCAAAAACCCTAAACCAAATACATTTAAAATAAAATTTATGATTTTTTATATAATTATATATTATATAGCACATACTCTTAATAAAAATATGTTTTTAATTAGTGTAATATTAAGTGAAATTTATAAAGAATATTAATTTTTTTACTCATTTACTGCAATACTTTACATTTAGTTTAGGGTAATCAAGCGAATCAATTAGTTGAAATCAGCAAATTATGCCATGTCCACACTATGCTATCTTTTTATATATACAGAGTGATTCATTAAGGATAAGACGCTCGTTTACTGAGTAACTATTGAAAATTTTTAATTTTTGGTAAGGAAAATATTGTTTGATTCAAAAAACACTACAAAATATGTAGTAAAAACATGATATTTTTCATCCCTTCTAGGTTAAAAACCATTAACTCGAGTTTTTATAAATGGGAACCAAAAATTAAAAATTTTCAATAGTTACTGAGTAAACGAGTGTCTTATCCTTAATGAATCACTCTGTATATATATATATTTGTAATTTTATAATTTCTTTGATTTACACTCGAATATAATGCTTATTAAATTATTGCTTTATTGAAAATACCGTTTCATTTTCACTTTGATAATAAATAGTATTTTTTACGATTCTCATAATAAAACAATGGTCAGGGAAACTTTTAATATTGTAGTACAATTAGATATTTCTTAGAAGTTGAGACTTATTAGATTTTGTTATAAGTTATAATACTATTTATTGCTATAATAAAAGCCAAATAACTATGTATATCTATTATATTTTTATTAGAAGTTTATTTTAAGTTTTTTCTTTTACCTCTATAAAATTTTGAAAAACTATTATTGTGACTTATTTATTAAGCCATAAATATACGTAGTGCTGTTGATTTAATGTTTCTATTATCACCAAACTGAATAATTGTACTTGATTTTATTTTAGACTTTTGTGAATGAGAAAAAAATTTTTGCAGAAATTCTTTTGCGTTATGTAAGTATCTTGATCATAAGTGTGCCCAGTGTGAGTGGGTAGAGATTAACTTTCCCAAGAAATTAAAATTTACTCGTTATTGGTTCATTTTTTTTTTTATGGGAGATGGTGGTAATTTTTTTTATTTGTTACATAAAAAAATGAGAATGTATTTGGCTCGCAGATATTTTTGACAATAATAATAGTTATAATTAAAATTTTCTAAATATTTATAGTGAAAAATTAAAAATGTATTGGTATTGTACTTTATTTTTATAGGATGATAACAGTAGTACTAGTCATTCAAAAACTAAAATAAATCTTATAATCGTATGTATGTCTTATTGAATATTTAAATACGTCATTTTTACATTTATAAATCACATATTATTAAAATAAATACAATGTTAGTCGTATATCACCTTGTATCATCAGTAATCACTAAATTAATCAAAAGATTAATACATTATTGATAATTTTACTTTTAATTCCATATTTTATTCAATTTGTTTATTAAGAAAAAGTTTTGTATTCATTTCTTATATTTTACTATAGTGTCAACTTAATTTTAAATCCCAAGCACGGATATTGACAAATAACCATTAGCTAGCCCTGTAGTCACTCATGTAATAACTAATTATCTTTTTATATATACTTAATAAAAGTACACCGCTAAATTAGTATTCCCCTGTGGATAAGATATTTCAAAAACAAAATAATACGTTTTCTTACACAACAATCAACTAACTTCTTACGCAATCCACAACACCGACATTAGAAACATTTAATCACATTGACCAAACGAATCCAATTCAACATATTTCAAGAATCTCACCATAAATCTTAAAACCACTTTTGGAGACTATAAAAAGGCATTTATTTACTAAAAACGAGAGTTCTTGGTCAGTATTTCCTTTCATGAAATCTGCGTCAGTATGTGTAAATATTTTGTTAGGATTGTTGTGCGAGNTATTTTTTCTATTTAGGATTGTTGTGCGAGAGATTCATTACGCGGTCGATGTGGAAATCCTTTGAGTCGCAGTGTATGTGTCGCTGTTACCATTTTAGCCCTTGCCAAAGTGTTCTATAATGCCTTTACATATATAATAGTTAGTTTTTATATAGACAATCGCCCCATCGATTCGCGTGTACCTTAGTAAGCAAATGTAGTAAATTCGCCCTGCGAGTCCCCTGTACCCCTGTACATCACCATATCATCATGTAACTTTTCTTTTATAAGTACGTGAAATAATCACCTATCATTTTGTATATCTTTTTTATAAATCTGACCCATTACCTGCCCACGAGGAGGGTATCAAAGTGACAATTTTTTCACAAAAATAACTTTTTCAACTTAATTTTTGAAAGTGTTCCGGAAATACTGACACTTTATTTGTATCTTAAATTAAAGCTAATATAATGTACATTAATATGGAAAAAAAAATTTCCAACTTGATGGTGAAAAAGGCTACCATATGCTATTTTTATGTTAAAATTTTCGATTTTATTATGTTTTTTTTTTATTTTAAAATACCTTACAACGTTTTTAAGTTAGAAATATAATTTTTACTTATTTGATTTTTATCTCATTTATATTCAACAACTTAAATCAAGGACCCCGTCACTATAATCTCCGCTCGTTCGAAGAAATTTCTTATTCATATTAAAGTTTCTTTACTATGTGATTTTTATTATGGCTCTCATTTAAATCTCACACTTGACCAACTTTTTTTAACGATACATCAAATAATCACAACTATTATCTAGTTAAAGATATTGTCCTTATAAATTGAAAAAGATTCTATTTTATCAATTAGAAAGTTACTTAACCCACATTCCCCATACAAACAATTCATATAAATCATTAATTTGTAATGTTTTTAAATAATTTATTGTCGAATTAGGTTTGATAGGTTTCAACTACAAAATTAAATAATTGTACTTCGTAATATATTAATTTTTGAACTTTATTTGTGTGTGTGTTACTAAGTCTATAATATTCCAAATTTTTTGGTAACATAAAGTCTATAAATCTAAAAAAAAATAATTTTTAGTTTCGCCTGAATTTAACAAAAAAATTTTACAATTATAATAAAATTTTGTATTTACACTCAATTGAATAGATATTTTCAACAACATTTTGATTGGTTTTTTAGTTAAACTAAATCATTAAGATTAATTATGTTCTAAATATTTCAATTGTAGAATCTTTTTAAACACCAAAAATTACTTAGAAATGATTACTATGATTTCTATTTAAGTGATCTACTACAATAAAAATGCAAAAAAGATATTGAGATTTTCTGATAAATTTACACTATATAGTAATCTTAATCACTATATATTAATCTTAAAAATACTATTTTTTTATTATCATAAAATTTTCTATTTAATAATGTAAATTTTAAACTTAACGTTATGCTAAAAGTTATTGTAACAAATTCAACTTTTTGTTATTATAAACATTCAAAAAATTAACTTGAAAGGCCAAAAAAATAGGTTAAAAATTATATTTTGCAATGATTATGTTTAACATATTAAAAATCAAAATCTGTAACAATTAAAAAACAATTATTTTGTGTTTTTAATTATTTTATTGTCGTAATAAATCATCAAAAGAATTTTTAATAATATCTATGTAACTCTTGGTCTTTAAATAGATGTTACAATTGAAATATTCAGAACTATTTTTCTTATATTTATATAGTTACACAGTTCCTATAGGCTTTAATTAATTAATAATAATATAAAAAATTATTGATGATAGAAAAAATACAATTGCTGATTTGAAATTAGCACGAAAAATTGAATAATTATAGTATATTTTCGACACAGAAGAAAATTTTTTGCAGACCATTTATTCATAGTTAACAAGAAATTATTATCTAAACATTTCTGAGTCAAGTGCTTTAATTTTTATATACGTTTGCCATAAAAGTAATAACTGCTTTATTTTTTTTTTATAAATATCCGAAAAAATTACTATACTAAATTATTAAATATCAATTTTGTACTACATTGAATTACATTAATAGATATTTATTCATAAATTATACTTTCAAAGCATCTACTAATTAGGAATAATGATAGAAATAGGAGTTATTTTAGCTTTAAAAATAATCAACCAATTTCTTATAATTAAAGATTATCCACATATTTAGTGATAAATTTACATAGTGATTTTAAATATTGTCAGATATCATTTATTCTTATCCCACTATGCCATGATTCCATCGAGCTACTGTTTCTTTAATTATTAATGTCTACATTTTAAGATATATTCATTTTTATGATAAGTACAATATTTTTTTACATATCTTTGTAATATTTTCCATCGTCATTTCAAAAAAAAAAAAAAAATCAATGTTTCTTTGATTTTCCCAAATAATATAATTTTTTTTTTTTTAATTACTGTTATTTATTTTTTCAAGACTTTTGAAAAAGAAAACATTATTTTAAGTCACGGAAATAGACATGTATATTGCTCATACGACAGTAAGTATAGATCATATTGAATAAATTCTGTTTAATATCAACCGTTGAAACTTATAACTGTATCATTCATTGTATTATCTTTGAAAAATTATCAAATTATGAAATCATTTTATCTGCAGAAAATGGTATTAATACATTGCAGACATCTATCAAAAACATAGACTATAATATTCATTTCAAAGTAGTTAAAATCTATGTAAGTTGATCATTATATTAAAAATAATTGAGTGTACTTGATTTTTAATATAAATATTTTGTGAATAAATTTAATTTTAAAGATAATGCAGGACTAATCGCGAAAAGTATAGGAATATACATAAAACTTGATATAAATGAGTTTTTTTTAAATAAAATGTTTATTAGAATTTGGAAAATTGAGCACAATAAATTAAATTATTCAACTTAACTTAACTTTCAACGGAAATACTAACAACTTTATATGCATATTAAATTAAATCTAATGTAATATTATACATTATTTTGAAATAAAAACTTGGAACTCAGCACTTGTTTTCGTAGTAAAAATGGCTAACGTATTCAAAAAAATGATGTGTGTATATTTTTATTATTAATTTTAACATTTGAATTTTTGAAAAATATTTAAATTCAAACAATTTTCTTTATAACGAACGACTTATCTTATACATCAGACATTACTTTTTTGATAATCTGTATCTATTTCCTTATTAAGGAGGAGTTCAAAACTTGAAACACGTGTATTAAATGTTGAACATATTTACTTCACTTTTGAAAATATTCCGGAAATTTTGATACATTTGTATTGAAAAAAAAAATTCCCTAAGATTTTTGACGATTGTTTTACTATGAGAAATCGAAGAAAGGCGTATTTTTGATAAACGAAAAATGTTATTTTTAATAAAGCAAATATTCCAGTGAAATTTTAAATCGTTGAAGTTTTAAAATTACAAATATACAAATTATGAAATTTATCCGATTCGCATCGAAGCGCATTTAATGATAATGATGGGAATCGCTATAAAATGTTTTCTATACTCGTTACAACTCTGTCGTGTTCCCACTACTAGTGATCATACTGTGCTGGGTTTTTTTATTTAATATATGTGTAATATAAGTTTGTGTCTATAAATATTACAATATAATAATATTTGATTTTTCATTTATTATACTTTTACTATTACGAAAAGATTATCCTTAAACTGCATTTATATTTCATGACCATACTATTCTCACTATTGACCATTTAAGTTGGTGACATATGGAATAAACAGATCCGATGACATTGTGTTTTATACAAACTAATGAAATCATATTATTGTAGTTTTACACTCTCAAATGAACGTTTTCTGCAATAAATATGTTATTAATATAGATAGATAATTATAGTACAATATTATATAATTTTAAATTTATTTTTACAGAATAGTAATCTCCCTATTAGTGGGAATTTAGTGAATGATACAGTTTATGATGAGAAAACCATAAACCAACTAAAAAAAATCGCAAATTTGTTTTTATGGAAATATGCCAAGGAAGATCTTGTTAAAGTTTTATATCCTTCAGTACATTATGTAACACTTCAAAATTTCATTAATAATTCAACAACATACCAATGTACTATTGAAAAAACCCTAACTGGGGCAATTGAAACCATGAATTATCGAACTGCTAGGTATGCGTGTTTACTTGTCGTATATGCATATGAAACACTATATATCAATGAATCACAAAAAGAATATTGGGAAAAAGTAATAAAACTTTTAAATGTATTGAGTGAAGCACAGGAATATTTGAAGGCCCATGACGAAAGAAGTCTTTTATTTATTAATATATCATATGCCTTAAATCAAATAAATCCTGATTCTTATGATAAATTGTTCAAGTTGAATTTTTTGGTGGAAAAATTCGTAACACAGATTTTAACATCTAAGGATATTAATAAAGAAGATTTAAAAGAGACCAAACATTCAAAATCGTACGAAACGAATACACACAAATTACCAGTAGACATATTGATAAAATTATTCCAGGGATTTCCCAAACCTCTAAAAAAACACTTCTTCGCATACAATTTTGATGTCATACCATTTTCACTCGATAAAATACATCAAAAATTGTTTACAATTGTTGAACTTATTGAAACAGAGTACGAAATATTTTTAGAAGAAAATAAATAACTTTTGATCATTTTGTTTGTATAATAAATATTAATTTTCTAAAAATCATTACAATAGTTCAATTAAACGTGTATTCTATTATATATATTACCAATTTTCTATTAATGTAATATAAATACGATAATCATTTAGATAAGAAGTAATTTGTATATTACTGACGTAGGTGATTACAGTAGGTGGTTCAAAAAAAAAAAATATAAAACAGAAAAGTGCCACTGAGGTGGAAGAGGTGCTTCAACTCAAAAAACGATTCTATCATTAAAATGATTACTTTACAATTTTATCGAAAATCGGGGTATACAAATTATAAAAAAATACTTGAATAATTCGCAAAGATTTCAATAGTTTAAAAATTAAACCCATCAATTTTAAACATATGCCTCGGTAAGATAAGAATCTAACCCATCTTATATGATAAATTAAAAATGATTTTTACTTTTTGTTATAACAAAAAAAAATATACTATACATAGAGTGATTCTTTTATCATGACCATAAGATAAAAGGCCAATGAAAGGTTACTACTCCTACATAAAAAATATTATGCACACGAGTCTGTATGATCTGTGACTATCGTTATATTTTATGTAGCTATTTAGTCATCTCCGACAACTTATAACTGTATATTACTAAAACTCTTTCAGTGAAGGTTTACTATATAAACAAATGGTTTCACATAACTCTCTCTAATTATCACAACAACACAAATATTCGGTTGTAAGGACTCTTGTAGTCGATGTTAGCGATATGTGTGCACATACGTCCTTGTACGCACTTGAAACTATGCGACTTTTAGTACTAAATAAATTCGCGTGTAACTGTTTCTCCAGTACGACACTATTTTAAATCTATTCAACGTTAAATCGATTAATGTATTGGTCCCAACACATTATTTTGTTTATGAATTATTTATTGTCATATCACTTAAATATATTACCAATAGATTAGTTCTCAAAATGGAGTTTTTTCGCTTAGTAGTACTTACTCACTTTCGCTTAACTAGTACTGGACTAATATTGGCAAATATCTGAGATGATGAAGATTTTCTGTATAGCTGTCAGCAATGACAGTTAAGTACTGACCACTAATACTAGGACAGTATTTAGACAAAACGCCAGCCAATACTATACTAGTACGGGCTGTAATAAACAAAAAGTAAAGTGGGGCATAGTTTTATAAATGGCGGTAGGCGGTAGCGGCCTGTTGGCGGTCTATTGGTCTAGTCGACATAGGGATAAGTTGGGTGACTGGCAATAATAACATTAAAATGAAAGGATCTCAGGTATGCCTACAGAAGCAGGTCTGATATATGTAAACACAGGATAAAAAAACAACGAAAGGTTACTACTAGGCTCGCACGTGGTGCGTAATCAAAATAGTACAACTACCAAATCATGTGTAGTATTCGATGTCCTGAGTAAAACAGGAACGCGTGTGATCCTAAATGACGAGTTAAAAAAGGGGCCAGTGTTACAACAGGATACTATACAGCGTGATTAGCTAACTATGTTTCACGTCATATCTTAAAAAATAAAAGTGTTTATAAACATTTTGGATCATTGATCATTGTCCACCATCAGGGACGGCGCCAGAATTTTTTTCCTTAGGGGCGGTAAAGGGCAAGCAATTTTTTTGAATGGGCGAACACAACACTACATCTATTGGTAAAAAAAAAAAAGTAATGATTTATATATAATACACTAATTAACTTTGCATAACCTACTGCATATAATATAAAATTTTAACACACTAGTAATGTTTAAAATGAAATATGTAAGATTTTTTTAAACAAGCATTATTCTGGGGTTGTCATGAGCAGCAGAAGATTTGTCCACAATGGATTCCAAATCTAGGTTTTTGGAAATATTTTTCTCTATTGAAAGAACTGCTAAATCTGATAATCCTGTATTGATTATTTTATTTCTCATATAAGTTTTAATTTGTCGGAGACTAGAAAATGTTCTCTCAACACCGGCACTTGAAGGAGGTATGATAATTGCTATAGTACACAACAAATATAGTTCAGAAAAGGCCAATTTGTAATTTTCAAGCAACTGTATGAAATCAAGTATAGTATTAATTTTAGTTTTTTTTTGTTTTTGATGTCTATCTATGAGTTTGGGTATTAACTTCAATTCAGATTCCGAGCTTTCAATATCCACTTTATAATGTTTGGCAAAAGGTAATAATACTTGCAAGTCTAAAAAAAATTATTTTGAGGATTTAAAGAACTAATACCAGATAATATTGGATTATTATCAGAAAATTTTCTTTGTAATTCATTGATCATTATTCATCAAATTATTATCTAGAAGATTTAATATTTTGATATTGAATAAAATTACAACACACAAGAAGGATATAAAATAAAATAATTTAAAATACATCTATAGGATATTTGATACCAAATAAAAGTATTTAAATACAAGGAACTAATGTCAAATATTGCTAAGCCTACATATAGAAAAGCTTGTTTAAAAATGTAAAACCTAATAAGTAACAAATAAAAATAATAAAATGTAGGAACTTAAAAACAAAAATATATATCAAATTTTATATAAAAACAAGTCATTTGAAATATTCAATTTCAAAATTCAAACATTATATTAATATAAAAAAAATTTGTTGAGTTTGTTACCTATACTTTATAAAACTTAGAAAATATGTGGCGGTTATTTTGGCAAAACAAATGTGAATTGAATAAAAAATTCAAAGTTGTACAAATTTTTGATTGAAAACATCATTATTTTATGTAAAAATATTCATTTTAAAGACAATTTTAATTTCAATACCGAAAAAAAATAATAATCATGACTANTTATTTTATGTAAAAATATTCATTTTAAAGACAATTTTAATTTCAATACCGAAAAAAAAGAATAATCATGACTATAATACCTAATTTTTGTGATTTTTCTGTTATTAGATAATAGAAATAATAATATTTTTTTCAGGCTTTTAATCAAGAATTTAAAATTAAATTGCCCAAAAACTCCCACAAAACATAATAAACTTCATATTTTATTTTTAAAATTATTTATTCTGAACAAAAATGATTAAATTTTTTTTAATCNATGCTTACTTATGTTGACATATAAATCACTTTGAACGTCCCACGGTTGCACCAAATTTGTAATATCAGCCACTGTATTTGTAGTTTTTTGTTTTTTTTTTTTTTGTAATCTATTATCATTAGTTGACTCATTTGAAACACTTGTTTGAGGACCATAGTAGAAATCAATTTATCGAATACTAATGTTGGAATTTTATTTTATGGATATTCAATTTTATAGTTAATTTATTAAAATATATTAAGGAAATAATTTTATTGAACGATAGATCGAACACATGGACAGTATACGCATTATGCGATAAAACAGCAAAAGTACCTACAGTCCCTATTACGAACTACAATCGTTTATAACAAATTGAAAATAAATAAAAATAATCTTTTAATATCTGTGTAGTAATACTCAGCTAATAGTTGTCATTTCGTCAATCGTCCGCTTGACGTCGTAATTTAGATAATAAAATTAAAAATAAGACACAAAAATACCTATAAATATATACATCAACGGAAATATTATCACACACACACACAACTGTGAACTGTACACACTGTACGAGGACACGCTGTGTAGAATATCCACGTTTAACATAATTTAGACGAACGTGGTTATTAATAATTCTTTTGAATTTAAATCGTACAAATTTCAATAATATCGGCATTTCGACAAATGAAAACTATTTCTATATTACTTGACGATAAAATATGATTATTTACTCTCTTCAATACCACGGACCATATTATACAACAATAACCGATAAATCACCCACTCAAATCAAAATTTCTGTGAGGACTGAGTGAGCGAGAGAAGGGCGAGAATCTGTCCTAGGGGGGTGACTGCCCACCCTCGCCCCCCTATGACGCCGTCCCTGTCCATCATCTCTTATGCTTAAAACTTATATCACTTCATATTTTCAAATAGCAACCCTATTTTTTTTTACGCCATTAGATTTAGTTTAATAAAAAAAAAATATTTTATTTATTTAATATTAAGTGTTCCACGGCTCTCTAAAGTTTAGGGTTTATTAAGAAAAAATTATAACAGATTCGAACATTACAGGTCGTAATTCGATAAGCGCTATTCTGACTATGTGCGTTGAAACAGTAAACAGGTAGCTTTTATCGCTACATAAAATAATAATGTCACCGCGTTGGATAAATACTGAATTTTTTCTTAAAATATCGTACATTTTAAAATAGCGTATCTTATTTAAAATTCATAAGTTTTTAATTTTTTTTTTTTTATGACGAACAAAAACATAAAAATATCATGGGGTTGGCATTTGCAAATCTGAAGTTTATACAAGTTCTAAGTACAAGTTATGATGATAGAAATTTAATTTTTCTTGTGAAACAGATCATCAAAGATCCATAAAGTTTTAAAAAAAAATTGTTTTTAACACTTGTGTTTTTAAAGGTATTAAGTGAAACATATCCACTAAACATTTGTTGTTTCCAACATATCTGGAATGTATATTGCTTGTTACTTTTGAAACATCACATTTCAATGTTTCTAAATGGATCAAAAGCTGTTTCATTGTAACTGCCTGTAATATCTAACTTTGTTTTATTTTTACGTTTTAAATTCTACTGCCCTAAGAGACACAAGAGGTGGTACTTTGGATATATAGCAAGAAGTCATTAGAACCCCAAGCAGATTTCGCCATTCATTTTAAATTTTTATAAAAAATATCGAGTAATTTCATATTTATCGTATAGAAAATATTATTTAATATATTATACATTGTATAATGTATAATAGGTCTTATTAAAATTTTAAATTTCAGCTCCTTTGACTCATTTAAGTATAAATAAAAAAATACAACACAGTGGGGACGTGGCTTAGTTGTGGAACAAGTACAGATGACATCTGATAGTGATTAAAATCACTATCATAAAAAACGCTTCATAGCAAATTTGTGGATAGTGTTTAATTTGTTAACAAATATCCCCTTTGTGTTTGTACTTAAATTAACAAAAATTATAAGTGAAATATTTTTAGATATTTCTTTGCCAATTGTTTGGCTACGTTTTGCTTATGCGTAGCGATTCTTCTGCGGCAATAGCATTTACCCACTTGTTAGTCCACACCAGCCACCCAATACTACAATCCCAGTTAGATCACATAACTAAGTTTTCAGACATATTAGTACAAATTTATAGTGGCTGATGATGTGTTTGGAATAACTTATCAAAATTTATAAATACAATAAATAAATTAAATTACTATAATATTTTTCGTTTTTATTTTTGAAAACAATATAATATTCCGTTTATAAAAATTTCAAGCTCTTAAATTTTAAGTAACTAAATCTATATTTATTTTAAAAATAAATAAAATGTGTAATATTTAGTTAGTCTGTTTAAACTGTGAGAAACGTGTATAAATTTTTTAAACGAGTAATGCAAATTGAAAAACAATTTATTTTTATATTTTTACCGGTAAGTAATATTTTGGGTTAAAATATGACAACTAAATTTTCTTAAGAATACCTTTGTTCTTCAAGTTTCTTTAAAGATTTCTTGGTAATCCATATGCGTTTTTAAAACTATTTTATAGTTTTATTAAAAAAAAGAAATAATATTAATAATAAAATATAACAAATTTCCCTGCTAAGTTGTAATCTAATTATAGCTATAATTAGAACTATAGTTACCTATTTGACATAATATAAAAATTAACACTTAAAAAGAAAAATGTTAAAATTTATTATTGAGATCCATTAAAGTTCATTCTATTAGATAGTCTTTAAAATTTAAAAACGAAACAGTAAATAGCATTTTTTTCACACTCCATTTATGAATATTAAAATAATTTATATATTTTTATCGACTAATATGTGAAAATACGATATTAACAAATAATTAAAAAATATGTTTCACATCTTTTTAATATTTTTTTTTTTTGTTTAATTTATGTTTATTAATATTTTATTTACTTTAATACCTATAAAATAGGAAAATTTTAATGGAAAATAATAAAATATATCTTAAGGTATAAATCGGTATAATAATTAAATTCTTAAAAAATGTTTTATAAAACAAAATTCGTTTTATTAATTTTCGTGTATGGTTTTTTTTTTGAAAATGTTTTTGGAAATGTACTTGTAATTGGCCAAGTAATTTAAATAAACTTTGTTCATTTAATTTTATATGACGTCTTGATATATAAAACACATTTACTGTTATTATATTTTATTAAATTTTAAAGTATCTTTTTTTCATATAGGGAGAATATATAGATATTTTTGAGTCTTTATATCATAATCACTTTGTAAGTTGCAGTATCAATAAATTTTTTTAATTAATCTATATTTAAATTATTGAATGTTAATAATTTAAAAATTTAATTATATTTTAGGTGCTTGATGCTAAATTTATTAAGAAAGATAGTTGTATATATGGCGTAAGGGTAAGTTTTATCGTACTGTTATCACTTAGATTGTGATATCATTGTACAATGTTTAATAAAACTATTTTGTCGTACAAATGTTTTAATTTATTTTAGGAGTTTGTAAGGTGCAAGGCTTTAGAAATGGTGAGAACTAATTTTAAGCAGGCATTATACTAAGTAATATAATATGAGAAACACGGGGAACAAACTAATAGTTTTTAGTTTGACCATATCGTTTAACCCAGTTTAACATGATCATAAAATGTGATAGCATAATTGTTTTTATTTTTATTGCTTACTACCAAAAATGTATAAATGAAAGTGAGCATTATAAAATTAAAAATTTTTCAAAAACCTCTAAGTCTAATAATTTAAAATAAAATTAATGATTTTATCACATAATTATCAATAATTATAATATAATTATACATTACATAAATGTTTACCTTAATTTAATTATGTTCTTGATTAGTGTAATAATATTTGAAATTTATAAAGAATATTTTTTTTAAACTCATTTAGCAAAATACTGTGTCATTGTTTTGAGGGAATAATGCGAATAAATTAAACGAGAATTGTCACAACTAATAAAACATTGCTTCTCATTATTTTAGAATAATACGCAATTTGTTTGAAAATTATTATGATAGTAAAAATGGTAAGGAAAAACGTGTGGTTGTTCTTGATTCTGTATTTAGTGACTTGAAGTAATTTATAAAACATAAAAGGGGGGGGGTATTGTAATTTGTTCCTTGAAAGGTTCTACGATGCTCTATCAAACAAAAAATAAAAATTTTGTGGCTTATTATTTTGGATACAAGCCTCAGAGATAATATTGGATTAAAAACTCAGGTCAAAAAAAAATAAATGTGTATAAACGGCTTTATAAGCGCAGTACTGTGGGATAGTTGGGACAAGTATAAATGACAATTTACAGCGATTAACATCTGTATCATAAAAAAACGGTTCAATTCGAATCTGTTCGATTTCAGATTTTTATATTTATATTTATTTTACAATTTCAATGATTTAAAATTTCATCAGAATAGTAAATACTTGTTTGATTATTTGCTTTATTGAAATAAACGTTATATTATCGCTTTGGCAAAAATATGATTTTTTTACGATTCTCATAGTAAAACAATCGCCGAGCAAATTTTTTTTTTAATTTTGGAGTAAACTTCAAGGGCATCAATTTGATATAGGTTAGACATTGTCAGACCTTTCGGAATATTTTTAAAATTTTAGTTGAAAAAAAAGTTTAACATGCGTGGGTGGTTATTTTTAAAATCTTCCAGTACTTTGGTTTTTCATTGAATTATCACAAAAATGCACTGCAAAAGAAAACTTTATTGTATCTAGTATGCCTTTTTGAAATCTTATTAAGATCGGTGTTTTTTTGAAGAAGTCATAGTAGTTTTAAAATGCAAAATTTTTTTTTTGAAAATGCCACTTTTAACGGCAGTGTAATATGACATATTTGTCTAAATTAAAAAAAATTGAAGTTTCTTTTCAACTTTTAGCAACTTAAAGTCTAAATAGATGAAATCGGGTTCTATTGACGTATTGATCATTAAATTCGGAACAAAGAGAGCTGAGAATTTTCATGAAAAGTCATAAAAGAACACATTATTACAAAAACAATACCTTCTTACCTTTGCATTGAATTAAAAAATAAAGATTTTATTAAAAGCTCATTTTTGTGCCTTATGAGATTTTGTTATAAGTTATACTATCTATGGCTAATTTCTTTTTTTTTCAATCATCAAGTTGGTTAAATATCATTTGAATTGGTATATCCTGGAAAAATCAAGTGTAGTGGTTTTCCGTTGTCTTTTACACTGGGAACATGGTGTTTTTTCGGTACCGTAAAAGGTCATCCATCCATTCACCTACGGCGGTAGGCGCGACTTAAGACTAGAGTTTTGTCAACAACTAGTGTGACCACTACGCCTATAAAAAAAGCCAAATATCCATGTATATCTGTTAGATATATAGTATTTTTTATTTTAAGTTTTTGCTTTTGCCTCCCCAGAATAAAACTTTTAACTATTACCAAACTGAATAATTGTACTTTTGGATTTTATTTCAGACTTTTGTAAACGAAGCAAACATTTTTGCAGAAATTCGTTTGCGTTATGTAAGTATCTTGACCATAAGTGTGATTAGCAAGAGAGGGTAGAAATCAACCCACCCAAAAAATTAGAAATAAAATTGGTGTGGGTACATTATTTCGATGGGTGAGGGCAGTAATAATTTTTCTTAATTGTAACATTTTTATATGAAAAAGTCTTTAGCTCGCATCTATCTTAAATAACAATAATAATTATAAATAAAATATGTAAATATTAACTTTTAGTAAAAACTTGAAAATTTATAGGTATTTTAATTTATTATTATAGGATGATTACCGTGGTACTTCAATTAAAAAAAAAGACATTATAGATATTATAATCGTATGTATCTTTTATTATATATTTTCTCGCATTATTTATTACATCTATAAGTAATATGTATCATGTATCATTCAAACACAAATACAAGGTGATTTGTTTATTACTAATCATTTAATTAATAAAAAAAAAAATGAATATAGTATTGAGAATTTTACTTTTGATTTATTTTAGTTCCATATTTTATCCACTTTATTTATTAACTTTAGTATGCGTCTAAGAAACGTTAAATGAAAACATTGCAGGACCCGCTCGTCATTTCTAGTCAATACTTTAAATTTTTGAAAAATAAAGTTGTCTCTCTTATAAAGTAAAAGGGAAGAATATGAAAAATACTTAATGATTTGTAAATTAACTAAAAACATAACACTAAAAGAAATCACTAGTAAAATTATCAATATTATAAGTTTATAATATTATATAATATTATGTATTTATTTTTGGTTAATTAAAGTGTCATTAATTAAATAATCACTTATAGAGTATATTCATTATATATACTACTAAACACATTGTTGATTTGGTACATAAACTAATTGACGGTGATTTTTTTGTTAATTTGTTATTGCTGTTTTGATGTATATTATAATATGCATTATATGATTTGTATTTTTCATATATGATGTGAAGTTAAAAAATGTTATCTTCACACTAACTAAGAAATTATGGAAATCATAATATTAATGTTCGTTAAAAAAATTAAGTCAAAAAAATATTCCATGAAACCGGAACTCAAAAGATTTTATTAAATTGACTAATCAAATCCAAATAAACATATCTAAAGAATCTCACTAGAGATCGCTAAAACACTTTTGCAGACTGTAAAAAGTCGATTTTTTAATAAAAACGAGAGTTCTTGGTCAATAAATATTCTTACATGAAATCTGAATGAGTTATGTAAATGTTTTTTCCTTAAGATTTGTTCTTTTAGACATATTATTCTAAATAGTGATCATTGTTTCTAGATGATTTTTAATATATTTATCCCAAAAATATTAAATATTTTATTACGATTAATAATTTTAAGTATTAGGTTCGCTCGTGGTTTTAACTTTATATCAAAGCCGTTACACATTTCATTTTTAGTCACTGGGATCTAAAATAATTATTATACATTTTGTTTTCGCCCGAAAACTTTTTATATCGTAACTCAAAACTTAATAAAATAAAAAGACAAGTGAGAAGGATAAAATTGTGATAAAATTTCATCATCTTAGACATATCAGTCTCGTCCCTATCGTGACAGCACTCACATGCCGCTTTTACCGTTCGATGTAATTTTTCAAATTTTCCAACTTAATATGCGGTTTTGCGAAATTACATTTACACTATTATAAATAGTTTTTAATTTCACACACAGTACGCGTATTCAACATTGTATTGAAGTGTTTCTTTAATGTATTTATTTAAATTTTCAGATTTCCTAATTAGTGCAGCGATTAGTTCCATTATGACAGTGAAACTATTCGCTAGCCGTCCCTGGATGACGGCTCGTTATCAACTGACATCGGTAAACTTTATCAAATCTCTGACATGTCAGTATTGGTCCAGTACTAGTATCCGCTGCTGTGGCAGATCTGTCAGTGCTTGTGCAACACAGTGTTTATTGTTATTTTATGATTTCCATAGTTTAATGTTTTTTAATTAAATAGACGACCTACAATATTTTAATGTGAAAAAACTACATTTTGAGTTTTAATGTATTGGTAATATGTTTAAGTGATATGAGAATAAATAATTCATAAACAAATATGATATTTGCGATTTGAGGACAGCTGATGTGGGAGATCGTGTCAATTGGAAGTTTAGGATAAGGGTGGATCCTAAGTAGTTGGGTCAAGACGAGGAAGAAGAAGAAACAAAATATAGTTTTTTTTTTTCAAAAAATTCACGTCATGTTCAAATTAGATGATTTAGAATTAACATTGAAACAGATATAATTGGTCTATGTTAAATTCAAATTATTATTATAATATTTATTATGCGTTTGGCCAAAGATTCAAGCAAAGACTTTCACTTAAAGTGCTATTCTGTTCTATAGTCAGACCTATTCTAGAATATAGTAGTGTAGTAGGGATCCTTATACTGCCTTGGGCTCGCTACAGCTTGAGCGAGTTCAGCGAAAGTTCCTACGCTTTGTCAGCTACTCGCACAACATAGTCTGTCCAAACCACGATTATGCCCCTGTCTCGTATTTGCATGGCCTATCCTCATTAGTTNCAGCGAAAGTTCCTACGCTTTGTCAGCTACTCGCACAACATAGTCTGTCCAAACCACGATTATGCCCCTGTCTCGTATTTGCTTGGCCTATCCTCATTAGTTGAGCGTAGGCGCAATGCTGGAATTAATTTCCTAATTGGTTTATTGAATGGTAATATTGATTCGCCGAGCCTGTTGTCCCTCATATGTTTCAGAGTACCTCAGCGCGCAACAAGAAATAATGCTCCACTTGTTGTCCCTCACTACCTAACTAATTATGCAAAAAATGAGCCACTTAGGCGTCTTATGACTAATGCCAATGTTGACCTTAACTTTTCATTTTAATTTTTGTATTTTTCTTTATGTTTTATAATTAAATTAATTTTCATTTTTTTTTTTTTATCTTTACGTTTAATAATTATTTTGCATATTTTTAGTATATATCTTTCTATGTTACAATAACCTAATTTATGTACTTGTATTATTTGTAAAAAGGGCTTCTGCCCGTGAAATTATAAAATAAAATAAAATTAAATTAAACTTAAAGTTATATTTTTGACTAGCCTATTTAAACCGATTTCAATAAAATCGCAATATATAATAATAATATCAATATCGATATTATTGCATAATATTTCAACACGTGTAAAATTACTGTGGTTTTCTACAGGGCCTATAAAAGACCAACACAGAACAAATATTAGAAAATTAAAATCGTTTATTTTGTTGTCTAAAATTACATTCTTTTCGAAAAAAAATTGAATTTTCCTTTGACCTTTTCAGATACCACAAAATATTATTTTTTAATCACTGTTAATTGTATTTTTAAGACTTTTGGAAATCAAAACATTATTTTAACTTACAAAAATGAACATAAGTTCTTATACAATGGTAAATATCATGATTGTAATATTTTTGAATAATTTATCATATTATGAAATCATTTATTTACAGCAAATGGTTTTAATGCATTGCAGACATCTCTTGAAAATATAAACAAAAACATTTATTTCAAAGTAGTTAAAATCTATGTAAGTTTATCATTATGTTTAAAATATTTGCGTGATCACAGTAGTTAAAGTTAAAAAAACTACAACTGTAATTCTTAAAAAATGAGGGACGTTCCTGAGCCACACTGAATTGTCTCCCTCAAAGACTAAAACTGATATTTATTATAATAATCAAATATACTTACTTACTCAAAAAAAAATTATCTCAATAAAGTAATAGATTGTTGCCTATCTAATACGCTTTCTACTATTAAGTGCTCAAAATTAAAGCGCCCCCTCGGCATTTGGGTATTCCATTTATAGTGCTGCTAGATTGTTCTTCAAATAAGAAGGGGGCTCCGTTCTCTTCCATCTATCCTCACTTGGACCACTTCGTGTACTTGATTTTGCATTTCAATCTTTTTTGAATAAAATTAATTTTAAAATAAATGCCGGACTAATCACAGAATCTAATGAATGTACATAATGTCAGGGGCGTCGGAACTATTTTTTACGTGGGGGGGTCAAAAATCTAATGACTAAAACTAGGTTTCCTTGATTGTTACTAAGCTAAAAAGCGGGTTAAGCTTATTTTTGGTGAATTTTAGTGATCATATAAAATAAATTCGGTAATTTATAAATTTTACTCTTAATAATACATATTATTAGCTTCGATGCGAAGCTGAGAACATATTAATTTTATCATGATGTGTTTATATATTTACGTTAAAATATCACATATCGTATCTAGTTGAAGATATTACCCTAAAAAATTGAAAATTTTTCCTTCGTTCCCCGTTAATGATGAAAATCTCCTAAAAATTATGATTTTTAAAATTAGTAAATTTCGACTTTTTTTTTACTTTTTCTCTAAAAGTTTTACTGAAAAGTTATATAACTTATTAAAAATGAACAAATCAAAATAATTTTTTTTTATAATGAAACCTCATACATTTCCATTTTATTTGATATAATATTTTTCAAAATCTGATTCTTTATCTACCTACAAGAAGGGTTTCAAAATAGTAACTTTTTTACAAAATAAATCTTTACCAACTTAACTTTTGAAAATGTTCCTGAAATACTGCGTCCTTTAAACATATCTTAAATCAAAGCTTACATTATGCACTATTAGATAAAAAAAAATTTCCCGACGACCTATCTTCTATGTGCAAATGACCATTAAAATTGAAGAGAAATGTAATTTTCGTGTAAAAAATTAATGTTATTTCGGTGCTTAAACTTCCATAACTTATTGAATAATTAACGAACCGAAATCATTTTTTTTTTATTGAAACCTTATGTATTTCCCTTTTATTTGATATAATATTTTTGAAAACCTGATCCTTTACCTGCCCACAGAGGGTGATTTAAAATAGCAAATTTTTTACAAAACTAAAGTTTTTCAATTTAAGTTTTAAAAATGTTCCAGAAACACTGCATTTTTAAAACATATGTCAAATTTAAGCTTATGTAATATAGTTTAAATTAAAAAAAAAAAATTTGTTCCGACGACTTATCTTCTTTGTGCAAATGTCTGTCGATTTTTTGGCATTTTAAAAATCATGTAACTTTTAAAACACTCATCTAAGTAAATATACTAGAAGTATTGTAGTAAATCAAAAAGAGAGAATAAAATAAAATGAATAGAGGATGTTGTGTTTGAGCTACTGTCTTTGTTGTATTAATAATATTGTTTCTCGGGGAATGAGTACCAGGGTCTGTAAGAAAGATAGAAGATGATAGAAAGATAAAGTGACCTTAATTTTATTAATATGAGATTTATTGTGATTAATTGTCAATTTTTAATATCAATAATGCCACGAGTTTTGACGGATATCGATAATAGGTGAGATTTAGTCACCTCGTGTGTCTACTTAGAGTGGTATGATGGCTATATAACTAACTTCTAAAACATACACGTATCGAAGATGTAACTCTGTAAAAACATTATCGATTTATTAAATTTACTTTGTATATTTCCTATTATTGATGATCACTTGATTTTCCTGTATACTTAATCTATGTATTCATAAAATATAATTCTAAACCTTTTATATTTTTGGTATAATTATTACTTTCCTACCTCGATATTTTCAATGGCACTTTGAAATAAATAGATGTTGTAATAGAAACACGGTAGATCACTTCTCGTATAAATTTCACTATGACACAACTGATTGACCGTAACTTAACGTACTGAGTGCCTCTAGGAATAATTGACCGTATCTGAGCCAGAATGCTTCATATTTTGGGCTTTTTATAATAAATTTGATTACCCTAAATCTTATGTGCTACCGTTACATATTGTTTGTTATTTCCTGTTTGTTTTATATAATTATTATATGCCTTTTTTCTGCGAAGCTTCATTAGTATATTTTTATACATTTAATAGGTATATTTATATAATAAAATTTACATGNAAGCTTCATTAGTATATTTTTATACATTTAATAGGTATATTTACATCGTATTTTTATTGGTATACAAATCATTTTGCGCGGTTTCTCAATTAAAGTCTTAAATAGTAAATTATGACATTAATGATATATTGTGTACATCATGACGGTATTAAGCATTCTTTTGATGCAGTTTTTATGAAAGTCCAATAAAAAAAAAGCACAGGAAGTGTTTGAAAGAGACTACTTAAGCATGTAAAAAAAAATGTTTAAATAATTTTACATTGATTTATACTTGATTTTTGACTGTATGATTGCTGTTGACAACGTCTAACCTATGCCAAATTAAAGATTTAAAGTGTACTATAAAAAAAAAAAAATTTCCGATGATTATGGCGATTGTTCTAGTATGAGAAATCGTAGAAAGTCGAGTTTTTGAAAAACGTTATGTTCAATTTATAATACTTCTACTGCTACGGACAGATTATTCTTTAACTGCATTCATATTTCATAGACCATACTAGTGTCTCTCTATTCAGCACTAAGGTTTCTCCGATCCAGTGAAGAGTAAGTGGCGTACGGGGTAAACATATCCGATGACATTGTGTCGTATACAAACAAGATACATCAAATTATTTTAATTTTTAATCTCATCTAAACGTTTGCTGTCGTAAAATATATTATTAATAAAGACAGATAATTATAGTAAAATTTTATATAATTTATAATTGTATTTTTTACAGAATAGTAATTTCCCTATTAATGGAAATTTAGTGAATAATACGGTTTATGATGAAGAAATCAGAAATCAACTTTCAAATGTCGAAAATTTGTTTTTATGGAAATACGCCAAAGAGGATCTTGTTTCAATTTTATATCCTTCATGTCCTAATATAACACTTGAACATTTAATAAATAATTCAACAACATATCGAAAAACTATTGAAAAAACCTTAATTACGGCAATAGATATCATGAAACATCGAACTGCTAGATATGCGTGTTTACTAGTCGTATATGCATATGAAGCACTACGTATTAATGAAGCACTAACAGGAAATTGGGAAAAAGTAATACAATATTTAGAAAAATTGGGTAAAGCAGAGAAATATTTGGAAGGCTGTCACAAAAAAAGTTCTTTTTCTATAAACATATCATATGCATTGAGTCTAATGGATTTTACGTTCTATAGCACTCAAAAATTGTTTAATTTGAATCAATTGGTCACAAAATTCGTAAAATATACTGTAAGGTCTAGGATAATTAATGAAGAAGATTTAATTAAGGCTGATGAATCAAAATCGAACGAAACGAATACACACATATTAACAGAAGACATATTAATAGATTTATTTATAGGATTTCCCAAACCTCTACAAAATCACGACTTCGCATACGATTTTGATGTCATACCATTTTCACTTGATGATATAAATGAAAAATTGTTTATAATTTTTGAACTTATTGACACAGAGTACGAAAAATGTCCTGAAGAAAATTAATAACTTTTGATCACTTTGTTTATAAAGGTTGATTTTTTTATCATAACTCACTCAATTACTTGCAGAATATAAATAATTTAAACGTTTTTTTTATTTGGTTTTCTTTGGTTACACATTATTCTTGAATTATTAACTATTTAAAACTTATGAAGTTCATCCTTATGCCTTGTTAGGGTGTTAACTTTATTTTTTTTAATAGGAACACATATTTTGAATTTAATAAAATGTTTGAGTTTTTAATTTAATTATAAATGGCATTTGAATTTAAAATATAACTTTATTCTTTTTTTTTTTTTATAAAATTTTAAGGTTTCAAATTTTTAAGTTAATATAAATGTATAATATACAAGGGATTTCAAATACAGGTAGAAAATTGGTTTTTTATGACGTTGCTATCACAGTCGCAGTTTAACAAGTATTACGTAGTTATAATTCAAGTATAATGTGTAAACAGTAACCAAACAAAAAATGGTTAAATTATTTTTAAACTGTAAATAATTTAGTAGGTTGTGATAAACAAATTACTCTGTATAGTAGATATTTATTAAACTTCTAATCTAAAAACTTTTATAATAATTCAATTAAACGTGTATTCGATTATTTACAGTACCATTTTTCTATCAATGTAACACAAAAATGATAATCATTTAAATAATAAATAATTTATATATATGATAGCTATATAAAGTATTGTCAATATTTATTTATGATAAAATTAAATTTTACTTAAGACTATGCAATTTATTATTTTAAAATAAAACAAGTATATATACATGAATAATGATTTTGTGATAAAAATGATTATTTTTCGAAAAAATGGGAGGCAATATACTCAATAAATCCCACAGTGTATATATATTTTTATAGAAAATTGCAATAATAATTTGTTTGATTTTTATAGCAAGAAAAATTTAATTCAAAAAATCATTGTGCTGTAAAATGAAGAGTTTACCATCTTATATGATAAATTATCAGGGACGTGGTGTGGCGCAGTGGTCACACTATTTGTTGACAAAACTCTAGTGTTAAGCCGTACATACCACCGTAGGTAAACGGACGGGTGACCATGCGTGCGCTTTTAAGGTGGCGAAAAAGCACAACTGCACTTAAATTTCCTCAGAATATACCAATTTAATTGGTATTAACCAACCTAACGGTTGTAAAAAAAAAAAAAAAAAATGATATATTATAAATAAATATTTTATTTTTCGTAATTTCAAAGAACAATACATAGACATTATTTTATTCACTTATTTAATCGAAAAATAATAATTTAAAGTTTATTACTATTATGACTTCAAAATAATGACTTCTGTATTTAATATAGTAAAATAACAATAGAAACTTGGCCTAAAATCACTTTACTTTAACAAGCCGTAACAGACGAACGGTTAATCAGAAAAAAAATTGTACGTACAAAGTTACTTGTAATTTTTTTTTTATATAATATTATAAAATTAAAAATATGCGTTCCCATTTAAAACCCTTACAAGGCATAAGGGATGAACATAAAAAGTTTTAAATAGTTAATAATTCAAGAAAAATGTGTAACTATAGAAAACAAAAAAAAAAAATTTTTAAATTATATATATTCTGCAAGTAATTGAGTGGGGGGTTATGATAAAAAAATCATCTTGTATATATATATATATCTGTAGCAACTTTTTCTCAGCTCTCACTTATCTATCTACCAATAAATGCGATGTACGGTTGCCGCGTCGGTAACACTTTGTTTTTCACGCTCAGGTTATGTGGTTCAAACACGACAGTCATAATGAATTATTTAGCAATTTCTTCTTATTTCTTTTAGAGTTGAACCTCAATAAATAAAAAAATTTGGTTTCACTGGAAAGAAAAATTTAAATTTAATTGAATTTTTAAGTATACATGAAGGTATTCTTATAATTTTTAAATCGTATATGATCATTAATCGACAGAGTAATAGTACACAAATCATTTTATGACCATTTTAGTAAAAAAAAAAAACAATTACCTACATACGTCCCGCTGACACACTTATACAATTGCGATATAAAATTTAAATTTATCTTTTAATCTTCCTATTAATAGACCTCTAGATCATGATAGGATTTACGACAGAGAGATCATAAGTCGATAAGAAAAATCGGAAATTCGTCTTTATGGAAATATGCCAAAGAGGATCTATTGAATTAAATTATTCTATACATTCCCATATAACAATTGATTAATAACTCAACAACGTACCAATTAACTGTTAATAAAACTCTAGAAAAATCTATAACAATCATGAACAGACCAACTTTTAAGTATTCGCTTTACTAGTCACAAATACATATGAGGCGCTACGTATTGATTGTTCATCATTAGAATATTGGGAGCATTTTAATGATGTTTTTAATAAATTGATTGAAGCACACGTAAAATTGAATAGCTCCACTTACTTAAGCTATAACATAAGTCAAATTATCTTAGACCCATTCACTTTTATAAAATGCGTATTTTGAGTTCCACGGTAAAGACTATCGCAAATGTTATCTTAACACCCGAAGAAAAGCAAAAATATATGTTAGATACACATTAATGTGACGCTATATATTTAATTAAACATGAAAACACAGTAAGTGAGGGCAAGCAGGTCAGTCGATCACGTCATACACGTTTGTGTTTCTGTGGTGTCACTGACCCCACGCAAATTTATTTTCATTTTCTGTAGCCGTCTAGTGGCCGGAGATTCCGCGTCTCAATATACGCCGCGATCTCCAATGTGTTTTTTCCCACTAAAAAACCACCACCTTCGTAACGGCACGGCGGCGTTGCTGTTTAGACCGGTCCCTGCAACTTACGGCATTGAAAACTAAATAATTCGCGCCCAATTAGTCGGCCGTTTCGGTTATATCGACGCCAGGTATTTTTTGGGCCGAGTATTGCCTTGTCGCCACATTGTTAAATTTGAGTTGCTCAACGGCTTGTTATATGTTACGGTATTTTTTTTTTTGTTGCATTCCCTGCATCCGAAGTGTCACAATATTCATCACCTTCAAACGGCAGTGGGTAATTATTAATAATTTTTTTATTGTTTATTTAACGGATTTACAGTCCCCATAAGATATGTATTAGTTATAAACAGGAGATATATGTTATTTATTCCATTATTAATGTGTACTAATTTCATTTATCATTAGCTCTTGTTTGTTTATTATTTTTTCGTTACTGAAAATTTCATATTGTGATTATTATATATATATATTATGTTGTTATTTCTTTTTCCATCTAATATATCGTAAGGCTCAATTTTCACATCTTATATTCTCCTTTCCTTCCGCTAAGACATGGTCAACATTTTTATTAAACAAACTAAAATGTTACACAAGCGCAAATTGCCGCCCATACTAAAGTAAAATATAGCCGGCATTTTGCACAATATAATTTAGAAGAAACCACTAAATCAAAATCGGATAATTCGAATACACACATGGTAAAGATGAGGTATTGAATAAAGTATTTTTAGGATTTTCCAACCTCCACGAAACCGACGACACGCCCATACAATTTTCAGGCTATACCAAATGAAATATATGATATGTTGTATCAAAAAAGAAACAACCCTACTGTCTTAACTTAAAGTAATAAAAGTTCAATAATAACGCAAATGTAATTATTATAGATATAATTTAAACAATGTAAAACATACAAAATAAAGATACACTTAAAACACAATAAAACAATACACAAAATGAAAACTTAATGTCATAAACGTACCACGTGAAAGATACCTTCGGTATTACTATATAACTTTATTCGTTTATTAGATATAAACATTTAAAGTTTCAAATTATTGAGTTAATTATACATGTATAATACACTAAGGATTACAAATACTAATGTTGAAATTAATAAATCGCGGTGGGACACTATACAGTAATCTATAAAATCTATTAAATGGAAACACATACTTTGAATTTAATAAAATGTTTGAGTTTTTAGTATAACTTAATTAGTTTATTAGGTATAAAAATTTAAAGTTTCAAATTTTTGAGTTAATAAAGATGTATAATACACAAAGGATTATAAATACGGGTAGCTAATTGATTTTTTATTACATTGCTGTCACAGTCACGGATTGTTTATTATCAATTATGACTATCAATAGATATATTTTTTGTATTGTCAGTTAGTGTATTTATAAACTCACAACAATGTGCCTTACTACCGTTGATAATAACAATGCTGCTATTATCGATGTCATATAAAACCAATTAGCTACCTGTATTTGTAATCCCAAGTGTATACATGTATATTAACTCAAAAATTTGAAACTTTATATGTTTATATCTAATAAACGAATAAAGTTATATTAAAAATTCAAATGTCATTTGTTATTAAATTAAAAACTCAAACATTTTATTAAATTAAAAATATGTGTTACCATTTAAAAAAAACTTAAGTTAATGTTTTTTAACCTCGAAGGGATGAAAAATATCATATTTTTACTACATATTATTATTTTTCAGTATTAAATTATCTGTAGCATTTTAAAATCGAAAATTTCAATTGTACTCCTACTCGTGACATATATTTGAAATATTCTGGAGCAATGCATCATGATCGTTTGGTGTCTAAAGCCATATATTCACTAAATCTTTTTATGTTTCGTGATCAATTTTAACTATCGAAAGGTGAAGAAAATTCNCATATATTCACTAAATCTTTTTATGTTTCGTGATCAATTTAAACTATCGAAAGGTGAAGAAAATTCATTGCGCAATATTTGTACATTTCTCATTCGATTATATATTAAAGCGTGGTTTGATGCACCTATTGTTTCATTAGCTCCTTGTCATGATCTTTTTTTTTGAAAAGTCATAGCGACTAAAAACCTATATCTCAGTTAACTTTTAAAAAACTATGTGCACATTTGTAGTACTTAGAACCTGAAACACCGGCACTTGCATTTTTCGATACTAATTTAACAGTTGAAATTAAAACTAAAATGTTTGAAATTACAAAATCAAACAATAATTCTGATAGTAGTAAAAGAATTAATGTTTCATATAATGAAGTACTTCTATTTCAGGAAAAATAAATATATGATTGTATTTAGGTTGAATATATTTCCTTTTTTTTTTCATTTGGAATATCAACATCATCGACCCGTAGACCATTTATAGCATTTATATAAGCGACACCAGGTTATTTAAAAACCAACAAACCGATACCAGCACTTTGCACGGTAGTGTCCCATTGGTTACTGTCGGTAGAAGCTCCACATACATTGATATTCGTGTTATCCGCCGAGTTGTTAGCTGGAGAATATATCAGTACGTACGAGATGCACAGACAGTACAATGGACCGATCATTGTGGCACACTGGTTCGGCCACAAGTATGCTCTGTACAATTTATGGTATACTGATTGGTGCACGACTATTCGTTAAGGTGCATTTGCCCATCATTGATACATTGGTAGTCCACTCATTTTACGGCAACGAAAGTGGCCGAAGATTATAAACGAATATTACCGACGTCGGTGGCCACACGGAAGAATAATTTTTGTATGGTAAATGCTTAAAAGTAATGTAGTTGGAAGAACCACATAATAGTAAAACCGACCATTTTAGTTAGTAATTTCAAGTCATTAATTAAATGTTGAGGAATTTTAAAGGATTTTAATTTATTTAATTTGCTTGTCTGTAACTAATAATCATAACAACTCAAAAGGTAATAATACAATACTGGTTATCGACCATATACAATTTTATTTAAATTATTCTCCATTTAGTAGTACAATATTAATTATAGGTGCTTGTATTGATAACATTGATAAAACATCGCGCGCTTATAAAGAAGTCACGATTATTTTCAGCGGTGTAATTATTTATAGTAATTTGATAAAATCAATTAACAATTATTTATTACAAGGAATAACAAAACAGTTCCCAATTAACTAACGAAAGTTTCCATTTAAACTTACCACTAGAAATAGTTTTTTTAAATAAACTAGATTGATATTTACTATAGTTTTTATAAATTAACTAAATTTGAATCCATTTTTTATGAAAATTTAATTGTAATATACTTAAAAAATCAAAATGTATAAACTTTTATTTAACAAAGTTAATAGGATGCGGAGTNGTATAAACTTTTATTTAACAAAGTTAATAGGATGCGGAGTTTTAGAAACATTTGTGATGAAATGAAGAAATTAATCAAATAATAGTAAAGATATGTTGGTAGAGAACGAGATAAGCTATAGGTTAAATGTAAGTTTGATACGTTAAATTAAATGAATGTTTTATTCATATCCTCTATTTCTGTTACAGAAATTCTATTAGAAATCTTCTAATTAATACAAAAAATATAATTTCTTTACCAATACACTTACCTTGAAAAATGCCAATTTTAAGTAAAAATATTTAAAAATGTTGAATTTTACCCATTTTAAAAATTACAAATTTTTAGGATTTCCCCTATTTATGGGAAATGATAGTTTTACCATTTTTGATATTAATGCCTTCAACTAGATATGATTTGTGATCATTTGATGTATTATCCAGTAAAATCGGATCAGAGAAAATTAAGAAATGTAGTGACTATATCAAAAATAAAAATAATAAATTTTACATTTCATTTATCGTTAAAAATGTTTAACGTGCCTTTTATAAGGTATTGCTGTGCATGATATGACAAGAAAAACTACATAGCCCAGCTAATAGGAATCGAACCCGATATCTTCGCACTGAGGTACGATACTTTGCCCACTGAACTAAGTAGATCGCTTCATAAATGAACTTTACATTAAAATTATATATATACCTTTTAAGTTTGGAATTGATGCTAAAAAACAAATAAATATACAGAGTGATTTTTTTATCATAACCCACTCAATTACTTACAGAATAATAATAATTTAAAATTTTTTTTTTATTATTATCTTTAGTTACACATTATTCTTTAATTATTAACTATTTTCCTTGTTCTATTATATAATAAGATTTAAAACTTTTTATGTTCATCCCTTATGCCTTGTAAGGGTTTTAAATGGGAACGCATATTTTTAATTTAATAACAAATGTCATTTAAATTTTTAATATAACTTTATTCGTTTATTAGATATAAACATTTAAAGTTTCAATTTTTTGAGTTAATATATAGGTATAATACACAAGGGATTACAAATACTGGTAGCTAATTGGTTTTTTATGATATTGCTATCACAGTCACGGATTGTTTNAAGGGATTACAAATACAGGTAGCTAATTGGTTTTTTATGATATTGCTATCACAGTCACGGATTGTTTATTATCAATTATGACTATCAATAGATATACATTCTGTATTGTCAGTTAGTGTATTTATAAACTCACAACAATGTACCTGCTAATATCGATGTCATAAAAAACCAATTAGCTACCTGTAATTTTAATCCCTAGTGTATTATACATGTATATTAACTCAAAAATTTAAAACTTTATATGTTTATATCTAATAAACGAATAAAGTTATATTAAAAATTCAAATGTCATTTGTTATTAAATTAAAAACTCAAATATTTTATTAAATTCAAAATACGTGTTCTCATTTAAAAAAACTCAAGTTAATGTTTTTTAACCTTGAAGGGAAGAAAAATTTGAAACTTTAAATGTTTATAACTAATAAACAAATTAAGTTTCATTAAAAATTCAAATGCTATTTACTATTGAATTGAAAACTCAAACATTTTATTAAATAAAAAATACGTGTTACCATTTAAAAAAACAAAGTTGACACCCTTACCAAGCATAAGGGATGAACTTAAAAAGTATTACATAGTTAATAATTCAAGAATAATGTGTAACTAAAAATAGTAATAAAAAAAAATTTTAAATTATTATTATTCTGTAAGTAATTGAGTGGGTTATGATAAAAAAATCACTTTGTATAATAGGCATATTAAAATTTAGATTTACTGATAAAAAATTTAGAATTTATTCATTATGTTTTTTTTAATTCATTCTATTCAATCTCTTTTAATTTAAAAAATGTAAAAGTAAATACCAATTTTTATCACACGTCATATATATAAAAAAAAAATGTATAATTTATATATTATTGTCATAGAAAATGTGAATAATATGTTATTATTACTTTAAAATAATTTTCGCTTATTTTTAATGTTTGTTTATTTATTTACGCTGTTCAATTATTTACTTACTTTTAACACCAATAAAAACGCAAAAATTTAAAAGAAATTTACTAAACTATATTCTAAGTTAGTATTCGGTCAATTATATTATATAAATCTAATTATTCTTGTGAAATGTTTTACAAAATAAATTCTTTTTTATTAATTTTTATGTGTGGACATTTTTTTGAAGAAGTCTTTGGAAATATACTTTTAATTGAGGGGGTGATTTATTTAATAGTTTATTATAGATATTTTTTATTTAATTTTCATGTGAAATTTTTAGTATAAGACACCAATTAAAATTTAACAATTTCTTAGAACTAAGATAGTCATTATATAGTTTAATTTTTAATATACACCTTAAAGTATTAATATTTAAATATATAATTTTTAATGCTAATTGTGATTACAAACATCAAATATTTATTTAAAATTTTTAAATATTGTTTTTTTATACAGGATAAAGTGTTTATAAATAATACACACGCAAGAATTGGATATGTAGGTTTAATTATTATTATTATTAACTTCAATAAATTTTAAGAATCAACTATTTTGAAATTTAATTCAATAATATTAACATTCGATGGTTATTTATAGCATACAGATGCTAAGTTTATTGAAAAGAACTATATGTTCAAACCTTCAAAAGTAAGTTTTTATTGTGTATTGTTACCATATAGATAGTGTTATTATTTTTCAATATTTAATAATAACATTTTACTGTACTATTAACGTGTGCAATTTTTTATTTTAGAAATATTTACAGTGTGGTCCTTTAATATTGGTGAGAATTATTTTAAGTAAACATTATTACAGTTTTAATAATAGGGGAACACGGGGTTTTGATGCACATCTCAATAAAAGTTGTACACTAGTAGTTTTTAGATTAAAGATGTCAATAACAAAAATAATCGTCTCGCCCAGTTTAGTATGTAAACAAAATTTTAAATCGTTATTTTCATTGTAAACTACCTACGAAAGAAAGCAAGAGTGAGTGACATAAAATTATTATTTTTCCAAAACCCTTTAAATAAAATATTTTTAAGCTTATAGTTATACGATTTTAAGATAGATATACAGAATGACTATTTTATCTTAACCCATAATAACTAATACAACGTAATTTAACTTTATTTGTTTATTAGATAAAAACATTTAAAGTTTCATATTTTTGAGCTAATATACATGTATAATATGCAAAGGATTACAATTGCAGGTAGCTAATTTCTTTTTTATGACGTCGCTTATTCACAGTTATGGAGTGTTTATTGTAACTAACGACTTAATCTACAGAAATGCTTAAAGTGTAGTTGTAAGACCAATGTGTCTCACTTTAGCACATCTGTTGATTAAATCTTGAATTACAATAAACGCTCCATATCTGTGATAGCGATATCATAAAAAAGCCAATTAGCTACCAATATTTGTAATCCCTCGTGTATAATACAGTGTTAAATAGACCGATCAATATGGAAAACCGATTGGTCCACGTGTATACTCTGCACAATTTAGTCGGTATACCGAATAGTGTACGCAAATTTGTTAAGGAAGCATATGCTCATCATTGATAAATTGGTAGTCGACTCACTTTACGACAATGAAAACGACCGATTATTATAAACGAATGTTATCGACGTCAGAGGCCAATAAGAGCACTGTTACGGCGTGCTCTATTGTATGAGTATTATTATGATTTTTTTTTATTATTATATTGTGATAAGCGAACGATTGGTTTTACTCAGCGGAGAAAAACCAGTCTCCTAATAAACGCCCACTATGTACATATAGAAAAGGTTCTTGTTATTAATTTATAGTTAAGCGACCTAATTAATATTATTATCGTAAATAGTTAAAATACAGTCCACAGTCGTAACATTTGGTCCAATTACGTGCCGGATCAGTTTATGTAAAGTGCGTTTTAAATACGATCATATCGTATTTTCGTGGTACTGAATAATATTTTAATACATCGTGTAGTATCGTGGTACTAAATAATATTTTAGTACATCGTGTAATATCGTGTATATTTGACAAATAAGTGTTATTATAATCGTAATATTATAGTAAGGGAGTCGTAGACGGGATAATTCGTATTCGTCAAGTATCAAGTTTGGATAATTAGGTGACCAACCCGTCCATTTCGAACATTTTCTCTCGAGAAAAAACTGCTGGAAGAGAGAAAATATTGTCAAGGTAACAGAATTACATTCTTTTCCTAAGTATCGTTATATATTAAAAAAAAGAAAAAAGAATTCCCTATTCGTTAAGCACGCTTTTGTTTGGCTATTTAATAATAGCGTTTGTTGTAAAAAAAAAAAAGAGAGAAAAATCAGGGGAAATTGCAATAGTATTTATTATTAGTAGTATGTTAGACCGCACTGATAAACAGTCGGAATAGTAAATTTATTATCGGTATATGTATAGTAGCGATAAAAGTAGTAGGTAAAGTAAGGTCAGGGGGTAATCATCGATTTGCTTCATTTCTCTATAATGGCCCCTACAAATGATTCAGCGTCACTTACAGTAAGAAGAGGTCAATTAAAGGCTACGTTAACGCGATTTGTGACTTTTATACATGGGGAAACTATCGATAAATATCAACTTAGGATACGAAGAGAAAAGTTAGAAGATACGTGGAATGAATTTCAACAAGTCCAGTCTGCCATGGAAGACGAGGCAGATGAAGTAAAAAATAATAATGAGAATTTTCCATATCGGATAGAGTTTGAGGATACTTATTTTAAAGCAGTAGCGGAGGCAGAGAAAGTATTAAACCCTATAATTCAGCAAGGTCTTGTACAAACAGCGCAAAATACAGGAACTACTTCGACGCAATCGACAATTAATTTAGCTGCATTAAATATACCAACTTTTAGTGGCAAATATGAAGATTGGTCAGCCTTTTTTGATATGTTTCAACGCCTAGTACATTTTAATGCGGAGATAACGCCAGTTCAAAAATTCTTTTATTTAAAGTCATCATTAAATGGAGAAGCAGCTAGTAGTATTAGATGCATTGAAACAACGGACGCAAACTATGAGGCCGCTTGGACTACATTAATTGAACGTTATAATAATAAAAAGGTGTTAGTTCAAAGACACGTCCGAAATATTGTCGAGTTAGAACCGTTACAAGATAGTACTGCCAGAAGATTACGTATGTTAATAGACGACTTAAATGGTAATATGAAAGCTTTAGAAACTTTAGGCGAAAAACCAGGAGATTGGGGCCCTTTACTGTTGCACATAGTGTGTTCAAAGCTGGATCGAGAAACGCTGAAGTCGTGGGAGATAAAATCATCCAAGGATAAAGTACCAACTGTTAAGGAATTAACAACATTTTTAGGCGAACGTTTTCAGATAATGGAATCCATAGAATCTTCGCAATGCAGTAATAATTATTTATCAACTGTTGACAGGAAAAGTAGTTTTATAAAACATGTGAACAATCATCGTAAATTAACGACTCGGTCAAATACTCTGATAACTACTGCCATTAAATGTTATGTTTGTAATCAACCGCATACAATATATAAGTGTCCGTCGTTTATTGCGTTATCGGTAGCCGAGCGCATATCTAAGGTGAACACAATAGGCTTGTGTAAAATTTGTTTACGAAAACACGATAAAATAAAATGTTTTGGTAAATATTGTCTGAAGTGTAATAATCCCCATAATACGTTGTTGCATTTAAATAAAAGTGTAGTATCCAATCGGCCTGAAACCCAAACAGAAAATAATTCAAGTGAGACAGCCACTACTATTTCGACCACTGCACATGTATCTAATACTTTAGATCAAGTTTTGTTAGCGACAGCACTAGTACAAGTCAGCAATTCTATTGGCCAAACGTCCGTAGCAAGGGTGCTACTTGACTCAGCATCAATGAACAACTTTATTACAGTAGAGTTAGCTAATAGTTTACGGTTAAAAAGACAAAAAATTAATCATATGGTTTGTGGTATAGGGCAAACGACCCAAAGTATTTCGTCAACGGTTGAATTAAAAATAAAATCGCGTAATAGTGACTTTCAACTATTCACTCGATTATTGGTGGTGCCAAAGATAACGGGGGAGTTGCCTATGAAGAAAATCGGAGATGATAAAAACACGCCCGCTGGAGTTACCTTAGCGGACCCATTATATAATGTGCCGCAACCAGTTGATATTTTAATTGGAGCTAGCCATTTTTTCAATTTAATCGGTAAAAAACAGTTTAAGAGTGCAGATAAGGGACTTATTTACCAAGAAACTGAGTTTGGTTTTGTTGTATCGGGTGCCATACCTAGTACTAGCATACTTAATAAATCGACATCATGTGTTGTTTCTGTAGATGATTCAATAAATGGTGGGGTTTTAGAAAATTTAATACAGCAGTTTTGGCACATCGAAGAATGTAATCTTGTGGTTCCATACACGGCTGAAGAAAAGGCATGTAAAAAAATATTTGAAAAAACGGTAATTAGAGATGTCACAGGACGTTTTATGGTACACCTGCCGTTCAAGGAAAATGTAAACCAGTTGGGTGAATCTTATAAAATTGCAAAAAGAAGATTACTGTCCATGGAAAAAAGATTTCGTAGGGATCCAGGACTAAAACGAAGATATGTCAAATTTATAAGAGAGTACGAGAATTTGAATCACATGGAAAGGTTAGTGGTTAAATCAACAGATGTACCGGGAAAAATTTGCTATTTACCACATCATGGTGTATATAATGAAAATAGTATTACTACCAAATTACGTGTAGTATTTGACGCTTCAACAAAAACCGAAAGTGGAATTAGTTTAAATGACACTTTGTTAAAAGGGCCAACGGTTCAGGAAGACTTAATTTATATATTAACGCGTTTTAGAACTCATAATTATGTTTTAACCGCCGATATAAAAAAAATGTACCGACAAATATTAGTCGTAAATAAACATTGGGATTATCAGCGTATTTTATGGAGAGAAGAAGAAAATGAACCGATAAGTGTATACCGTTTAAATACTCTGTCTTATGGAACGGTACCTGCCTCGTATATTGCCACGGGTTGCTTAAAGATATTGTCGATAACTG
Source organism: Daktulosphaira vitifoliae (assembly GCF_025091365.1). Classification (NCBI taxonomy): domain Eukaryota; kingdom Metazoa; phylum Arthropoda; class Insecta; order Hemiptera; family Phylloxeridae; genus Daktulosphaira; species Daktulosphaira vitifoliae. Next base: position 23,913,393 of record NW_026099576.1, read on the forward strand.
AACAAAACAGGTTTCCCAGTGCTGCCGCCGCTATAGGTTGCGATTTTTATATGGATGATTTTTTGAGTGGTGACGTATCGCAGGCGGCAACTACTGAATTACGTGACGGGCTTATCAAAATACTGTCAGCAGCCGGTCTTGAACTAGGTANAATACTATCAGCAGCCGGTCTTGAACTAGGCAAATGGTCGTCGAATGAATCGTCGTTGATAAATAGTGTGAATGGCATTGAAAAGAATTTAACCCAATTACCTGATATAAATAATTCGATAACAAAAATACTAGGTTTGTGCTGGGACTCGCATAAAGATATGTTGCAGTACAAAATCGAGATAAATAAAAATTTAACTGCCGAGATTCTCTCCAAGCGTAATATTTTATCGGAAATTGCTCGAATTTATGACCCGTTAGGGCTGATCGGTCCAGTAATCATAAAGGCTAAATTAATATTACAAAGTCTATGGAAGGAACGTATTACATGGAATGAGCCAGTAAGTGATATAATCCGTAAA
>NW_026099576.1:23914004-23939131 GCF_025091365.1 Daktulosphaira vitifoliae
TCAAGTGAGTTTATAAATATGTCTATGTGTGTACTTAATTTGTAATTTAAATATTTCCCAATTAAAATTTAATTTAAAGTAATTACAGGACTCATTACGGAACAGGCAAAAAATTAAAAAAATAATGTTGTGAAATCATTATTATAACATTTTTTATAATAATAAAGTTTTAGCGTACTCAAGAACAAATTTTTATGTCGTAATTACTATGGTTGGTTTATTAAAACTTATAGAAATCCTAAATAGAACAAATATTTGATATTTAGAATTTTGTTTTCTAAACATTTTTTCGGATGAAATATTTTTTAAGAAATTATATTCAATTAAACTTATTTAAATTCCAGAAAATTTTAATTCTTTTTATTTTTTATAATTATTGTTATTTATATTTTTAAGTCATTCAAAGAAAAACACATTATTTTAAATTACAATGGAAAAGATAACATTTTGAATACAACGGTAAGTGTAGGGAATGTTAATCCTTATGTCATCTGTTGAAACATTGTTGCGGCAAGTTATGTGGTTGTGTTCAACTTGCGGCCCGAATGGAACCGGTTACATATAGTAAGTGGGGATGCCGTTCGCTGTCCGGTAAGTCGTCGCCTTATCTAGTCAGTCAACCATTGTACGGTCTAGTTGATTAGACCCATTGGCGCCGCCACGAGTTTTTTCTTCGACTTTGCGGTATCGTAATATAAATGTGAATTCGGTGGATTTACCGTGCGTGTGATCATTATAGATTACTCGTGTTTTGTTTCATTCAAACGATTGAAGTTGGTTGAACATAACAGTTATAATCCAATCCTTGATGTTTTGCCCAGGTCAGATTATTGTATTCTATAACACTTAAAATTTATATTTGTACTCATTTTATTACAGTGTACTATTTAGTTGTCATTATTAATGTAAGTGGGGACGTCCAACTATAAAGTTTATTATTAATTAAACTAATATTGTTATTATAGACAANTCCAACTATAAAGTTTATTATTAATTAAACTAATATTGTTATTATAGACAAAATCCTTTCGAGTTTCTTATTTACTAAGTTCTTGGGGTTTCCTTTAATTCACGTCCTAAGTCAATCAGGTCAACCGATATTTAGGAGCCTGTAGACGAACAAACATATTAATGTCTCATCATGACAAAAACGAAATGCCATGTAACAAAACTAAAAATTATTTTTATTATAGTAGAAGAAATTAATCTAAAACTAGATTCATTTATGTGGGAAATAAACAAACGAACTATAATCGTAATAATTAAAATTCAAGTGAGTTTTAAATATGTCTACGTGTGTACTTAATTAATAATTTCAATCTTTCCTAATTAAAATGTAATTTAAAGTAAATACAGGACTCATTACGTCCCAGGCAGAAAATTAAAAAAATAATGTCGTAAAATCATTTTTAAAACATTAACAAAAAAAAATTATAATTGTAAAAATGTAAAAATTATTATTTGTTTAATGTAAAAATTTTGTTTCTTTATTCCCTTCTTTTTTTGTATTGGTGGCTAAAATTAAATTTATACATTTTTCGTTTAATTTTTTTATTATTATTTCAAAAAGTTTCTTCTGCACAATGGCATTCAAGCTCATAATAATGATAAATATTACTATCAATAAAATTCACTATGTGCGCGTTCTATTTTTATTGAATAAATATTCGTTGCTGTATAATATTTTAGTTACAAGCATATAGCAAAATTTATTTAAAGACATCAATTGATCATTTGTTTGTATTGTGAAAATATAACAATTTAGTTACATTTTAACAATATGCATTAAAATAAAAACACCCCTACGAATTTTCTTATTGTACAATTTCACGCGAGCGCAGTATGATATTGGTAAATAATTCTATATGATTTTAATTTATATTGAAGGTCACTATAGTTAAGTGTCCCAAAAGCACTGGATGGGCTTTATGATTTATTATACAAGTGAAATTAAAGTTATAATTGATAGATATTACAATTTGATTTTTATATATAATATGTCAACTGCTACAGACTGACTATTCGTGTATCTACATTTGTATTTGATGACCACATTAGTCATTTATTCAGCACTAAAGTTTCTCTGATTTCACTAGCAGTAGACTGGTATGGGGTAAACAAAACGATGACATTGTTTTTTATATAAAACTCATAAAAAAATTTATTTTAGTTTTTAACTTAAACTAAAAATGTACATCCTTAAATACGTCGTAGAAGTACTTGTACATTAGCGACTTGCTAATTTCAAGCACTGCTAAACCGACGTATATTGGTTTGATAAACTTGACAATCTTTGTGTCCATTATGACGGCGCACAATCTTTCGCCGTATTTGATACAGTCATTGAAGTTTGGTTGGTTTACGAGCTTGCTTAGACGTTCGGGACTGGAGATTAACTCAATACGGATGCGTTTTCGCGTGTTCTCCATGGTTTTCCCTATAAAATATAAATGTTTATCGAATAACCCACAACTGTTTTAGCATTGAGCGTGCACTTACCAAAGACGGCATTATTCATTAATTTGAAAAATGCTATTTCAAAAGCATTTGTCGCCTTTTTCCGCATTTCAGTGTTCAACTCAATGTACAGTTTCAACCAAGCACTTTGTTGAAACTCTAAAACGCGGTGCACCTGTGTGACAAGCATATTAATATCATAACTAATAGCTCTAGGTACGATGTATATACTTTATCGACTTGCAGTCCGTGTGCAATCGCCTGTTTCAAGTTGACATAGTTTACGACGTACCGTTGTTTGGGTTTCAAAGTGGCCATGAATTTGGTCTCTTTGGAACCCGGTGGTACATCGTTGCCAGGCAAGAACGGCAAGTCGTTGTGCTCGTCATGCAGCTCTTCTGGATACGATACATCCACTTCATATATACGCTTCGTATTACCAGTGTCCGGAAGCAATTGAAGGTCGGTCAGAGGATCTGCTCCTTTATACCACCGGAAGCCTCCGTCCGGCATGGGCTGACTCATAGCCCAACCGATCGATGTTATGTGGGTTGATGATTACTCTTTTATGGAAAATTTCGGATGGGACTGGAATATATGATGAGCCGGCGAGGGGCGTATACTTGTATACGCTGAGCATGAGTCCGTCGATATGCGCTAGCGTGAATCCGCTACCCCTACCTGAGTATACGTCTTCCTCAGCTAGCATAATCTCGAAATTATCATTGACCGCACAAACAATGTCCGTGTCGGACAACAACATCCTAGCCCGTGTCTTGAAGGCACAGTCCTTGGGCGGTGCTTCCGATCGCGGTATATCGTAAGAAGCCTCCAATTTGCGATTATATTTAATAGGCCGAACAACTGCGATTCCACCGAGTTTGGCAACCAGCTCAGATTTAACAATACGTAGAAAATCTCGATAGCTCGCGAAATTTTCCACGTTTTTCCGATAAAACCAAACGGCTTCCCTCTTCAATGCGGAATCAATCTCGATGAAATTTTTCGCGTCCGGCAATTGTATACGCAACCTTTTCGATTTTTACCCTACTGTTGTTAGCCTTACGTTTAATCGAATGATGGTGTAGAACAGATGCGGAAGAGGTGGCTATGAAAAAATGTGTATAAAACAATTTGTGTATCGAAAATATCGAAATATTCAATCAAAAATATAAAAACTTACCTTGTGCAGCACCAGTAAAATGTACATCAGCCATTGTTATTCGATTTTAAATTTAAATAAAAAAAATACTAGTACTTGTATACATTTAACAGAATATTTTTAAGCAATGTTTTAGCGAGCCGTTATTAATGCTTAATCAAAGAGTGAATAAAATCTTTAGTAACGTCTTTATACATACGGTTTGTTACTGTATTATCCGCTGCACCAGTGTTAATAAATTGAATCGTTATTTATAATAGCGTGAAAAAATTCCGTTTATGTAATGTGTAATGTTTATACATATTTTTCATTAGGATTTAAAACAGATGCCTTTGTAAAAATTATGACCGTCTGCCGTCTCTAATGCGTTGACGGAACAAGAAAGCAATCCGACCAGTCGAGACTATTAGTTAATTAAAAATAATTAATTTAAGTTGTTAAATACAGTAATTATTTATAACATTGAGAGGGATACGTGTAATAATTCAGACAAAAATATGTATGACATTAATCGATAAGTGTATTACAATTATAATAATAATATTAAAATCATTAGAATATATGTTCCAGCAATTATTATCGTCGTCGTCGTCGGCGGCGGCGGTAGTAGTAGTGTTTATTTAAAAATGTGTTTTGCTATAAGAAAACTCTAACAGTCGTCATTATTATATATTGTCGACAAAAAAAAAATACTGATTTATTATTCACTATACCAATAACGGTCAAACTTATAGATCGTATATTAACAATTAATGTAATTGACTGCGACATCGACGCCGCGTTAAGCCATCTGCTATATTTATCTCGAGTGCTATAGTGTAATCATCAATACAGCCATCTGGCACACAATGTTTCGAACTAATTTTTTTTTTTACAAATTAGGTAAAATTAACATTTTACGTATAGACTTTATCTAAATATATGCATGTCGCATATCAAAATAACGGATTCGACGNTAGACTTTATCTAAATATATGCATGTCGCATATCAAAATAACGGATTCGACGTTTAAAATTCATACTCTTCACCGTAACCGTATAGCTTACCTGGAAAATGCATTTTTTTTTTCGTCAAAAAAACGATATTACGTATATACTATATGGCCGAGCATAATTTAGGTGCGCGACAAGTTGTGTTAGTTAACGTCGTGTTTCATTACCCCCCTATCATAAGACTTCGTAGAAGAGGAGAGGTTCCTCACCTATATGTTAGTTTACGTTGGATTTATTCCCCCCCCCCCTCTCAACACCTCTTCATTTACACCACATTCGGATTGGAGGGTGGGTGAAGCGGGGGGAACCAAAATCCCCTATATTACCTTACTGGCATACTATAAAAATGTTAAAAATTATTTATTGTGTTACATTGAAAATCATTCAGTTAGTTACACTTTTAAATTAAAAAATGTAAAAGCAATTATCAATTTTTATGACACGTCATACATAAATAAAATGATTTAATTTATGTATTATTATCATATATGATATGAAAAGTATGCTAATATAGTTTTATACTAAAATAATCATAGTTTATTTTTAATATTTGTTTTTTTTTATTTACATTTTATTTATTTTAATACATATAAAAATGCGAAAATTCAATGAAAACTATATTCTAAGTTATAAGTCAGCTAATTACATTATTAAAATCTAATTATTCTTGTGAAATGTTTTACAAAATATTTACTTTTTTATTAATTTTTATATGTGGACATTTTTTTGAAGAAGTTTTTGGAAATATACTTTTAATTGACCCGGTAATTTACATAGTTTATTAAATGATATTTAATTTAATAGTTTAGTATAGATACTTTTTATTAATTTTCATGTGACATTTTTAGTATACGACAACAATTAAAACTTAACACTTTCTTTGAATTAAGAAAGTCATTATATAGTTTTATTTTTCATATAAACAATAAAGTTTTCTTATTTAAATAAAAAACTCTAAATGCTAACTGTGATTACAATTATCAAATCTCTATTTAAATTTTTCAAACTTGGTTTTTTTTTTATAGGAAAAAGTGATACTAGATAATGATAAAAAAGAATCTGGTCATGTATGTTATTATTATTATTAACTTCAATACATTTTATGAAAGAACTATTTTGAAATTTTAGTCAATAATATTAACATTTAATGGTTATAAAATAGCATACAATATCTATGTGGATTACGGAGAAAGATTTTTCTAGTCTTTCAAAAGTAAGTTTTTATTGTGTATTTTTAGAACCAAGAAAGTCTTCATATAGTTTTATTTTTCATATACACCATATATTATTATTTTTTAAATAAATATTTTTTTATTCAAACTGTGATTATAAATGTCAAATCTTTATATAAATATTTAAAATATGTTTTTTTCATACAGGAAGAAGTAATAGTAAATAATAAATACGACCCATGTGATTATGTAAGTTAACTCATTATTAAACATTAATAAATTTTAGGAATCAACTTTTTTGAAATTAAAATTTATAATATTAACATCCTACGGTTATATTATAGTGTTTAGATTTTGCATGCACTACGGAGACATATTGTTTGAAAACTCAAAAAGTAAGCTTTTATTGTATATTGTTACCACCTAGACACTGTTATCATTTTGTAATATTTAATAAAAACATTCTACCGTAAAATCTTTTATTTTAGAAATATGTAATGTGTGGTCCTTTAATATTGGTAAGAAATTTTTAAGTAAACATTATAACAGCCTTAATAATAGGGGATTTGAATTTTTAATATAACTTTATTTGTTTATAAGATAAAAACATTTAAAGTTTCATATTTTTGAGCTTATTTACATGTATAATATGCAAAGAATTACAATTACAGGTAGCTAATTTCTTTTTTATGACGTCGCTTATTCACAGATATGGAGCGTTTATTGTCAATGATGACTATCAGCAAATATGTTTTCTGTATTGCATGTTGTGTATTTTTGAATGTTAATTCACAACAATGTGCCTTACAACTACACTTTAAGCATATCTGTTGATTAAGTAATGAATTACAATAAACGCTATGTAACTGTGATAGCGTTATCATAAAAAACCAATTAGCTACCAATACTTGTAATCTCTCGTGTATAATGCAGAGAGTTCATGGACAAATCAATATGAAAAATTGATTGGTCCATAAGTATAGCTATGTGACCTTTGAGAATTAGTTATAAGCTATAGGTTACTTAGTGCTTGTTAGATCTGTGGATAGATGATTCAATCTTACAATTATTTTGAATAATAATAGACGCATGAATATTATGATTATTATGAAGTGAACTGTATAAAAACGGTAAATAAGTAAGTTAAATGGTACGTCCGTGCACGATACATCATACATTACATTACTGTTATTATTCATCAGAAATTTATCGGCCGGTAGATATAATTTTTTTTTTTTGAACTTTTAATATATAAAAAAAATTTTTTAAAAGAAGTAGTATTCCCGGGAAATTTTGGATAGTAAATTTGAAAAGTTCTTATATTCATACATATTATCAAGTTTTCAAATATGTAAAATGCTTTCTCAACTTTGAAGAAGCAAAATAAACAAAATAAATATAAATTTATATTTAATGTACGTTAGATTCATGTACATTTTATATTTATTGGTGAACTCATTACTATGGTAAACACTTATTTTTAAATATACAAAAAAATTAAAATTTGTACAGAAAAATAACATGTATTTTAACTACAATAGTCATTTGTTTAAAGAAGATAAGATATTTGTGACTCTAGCGTCTATACAGATAAAACAAAGTAGTCCCGCGCAAAACAGTTTTTATGAAAAATAATGAATTTTTTCTATCGACATGTGTCGGTCCCTAGTCGCATTACAACGTGACGAATTTTTTNCAGATAAAACAAAGTAGTCCCGCGCAAAACAGTTTTTATGAAAAATAATGAATTTTTTCTATCGACATGTGTCGGTCGCTAGTGGCATTACAACGTGACGAATTTTTTGTTGAATCGCGGTAACCGATTACTTTCAGCTGCTACCTTGCCAACAATCAAAATCAGTTATTTTATACTTTTTTATCGACACACCAATGTACCATTTAGCAGTGGCTTATCTAACTTTGTAAAATAATTGTTGTTATTGACAGGAGATGGACTTAACTTTAGTGTTTTAATTTTTACACGTAAATAATAATGCAAAATTAATAAAAATGTCTATTGATCAGAAATCTGTCAGAAATTTACGTGGAGCTTTATTCCGTAACATTAAAAAACATTCTTGTTACAAATATGAGTCCACAACATACATTATATTCGTGGGCAGCAGGACGGATCAACCGTCTTATTAGATATTAAAATTAGATATTCTTCTCCAAAAATTATTTGTCAAAAAAGGTCATCATGAAAAATTTGAGTATGAATTTAAAGTTCACCGGTCCTGAATTTATTTATACGTAGTATATTATATCACTTAAGACAATTTTTTGTGAGTTTTAAGATACACTTAAAACTCACTTTTTAATTTTATTTTTTGCATATACCAGGTTTTTCACGCCTAGTTTAATTTAAGGTTAGTTATAAATAATGATTCTCTGGAAATCGAATTTGAACGAAATGGTAGAAAAATGATATATGATAAAGGGATTTTTATTTTTTTTGATAAATGTGGAATGACATTTATTTTATTCTTAATATATCCGTTTGTTTGATAATCAGTATAAACAAATGTATCTAATATACATTCGTTTATGTATATTATTTCTTGGTAATTTCTTTCTCAAATTTTATAATGACCAAATATTAATTTATACTCTTATTTCTTGCTATATTGTGCATTATAAAGTAATAATATAATAATATCTATTGTTAAAAATATTAGTAAAAGTAACTAATATTTTACTTTACTAGGTCTTACATGGAGTGTTTACTCCCAGAGATAGTAGATCCTCAGTTACCAAAGAGATTACTCAAATCAAATATAAAAGAACCAAAAAAAATATTTGTAAAATAATTAAAAATTTGTTTGATTTCCAACCTGTAAAAATTTAAATTAGTACCCCAACAATATCAATTATATCCAATGTTTTAAACTTAACTAAGTACTAACTACATACATAATACTGGTTATTATTATTATAAATTTCATATAACACAATAAATTATATAAAACTATCAATAAAATTAATATTTTTAATAGTTGGGTCAATCCATACCAAATCATCCAGAGTGTATGCACGACAATTTTTTTGAAATATGAGTATAAATTCATATACTCATATTTCTTGCTTGATTGTGCATTATAAAGTAATAATATAATAATTTATATTGTTAAAAATATAAGTAAAAGTCATTAATATTTCACTTTAATAGGTCTTACATGGAGTGTTTACTCCTAGAGATTGTAGATCCTCAACTCCCAAAGAGATTGCTCAAATCAAATATAAAAGAAAAAAAAATATATAAAAAAAACAACAAAAAAAATATGTAAAATAATTAAAAATTTGTTCAATTTCCAACCAGTAAAAAATTAAATAATTAGTTCCTCAACAATTTCAATNAACCAGTAAAAAATTAAATAATTAGTTCCTCAACAATTTCAATTATATCCAATGTTTTAAACTTAACTAAGTACTAACTACATACACATTAATGGTTATTATTATTATATATTTCATATAACACAGTAAATTATATAAAATTATCAATAAAATTAATATTTTTCATAGTTGTAAATAAATTATAAACTAGAAATGTGATACTCATAACACTTTAACGTTTAATAATCGGTAGTATTTAAAATAATATCATATTATAATATTATATTTTATTATGATTACACATACATTTTGTTTTATATTATGTGAGCTTTATCAATGAAAATAATATGTAAAGCACAGCATAACAGTCAATAGTAGAGTGATGTGCTGCTCCAAAATATTAGTAGGCTGCCGTACAGGTGCGTGTATGCTGTATGGAATAATGAACAGGGGTTGATTGAAGAGTTTGGTTCTAAAACATCTAAAAATGCATTGTCTCAGTCATATCGTTATTTCGTTAGCCCGTATGGCGTTCTTCAGTGCTATTTATATTAAGTTGCCTCGTGATACGTCCCCGAATCACGCATTAACATTTACACGAAATGAAATAATCAGAAATGAAATTTCTGATTATTACCAAACTGAATAAATATATTTTTGGATTTTATTTCCAGGATATTGAAAATAAAAATGAGATTTTCGCAGAACTTTATGTGAATTTTGTAAGTATCTTAATTCATAAGTGTATTCAATGAGAGAAAACAGCCTCATAGAAAAAACTCATAAAAAACTTAACATTTACTGGTACATTTTTATTGTGATGGAAGAGCATGTTAATATTTCTATATGAAATTTTTAAAATCACTGATTTATATAATGATAAATATAAATAAAATACTTTAATATTGTTGTATTTATATTTAGTAAAGAAATTATTGATATTTTTATATTTTTTTCAGTATGCCTATATTTATGAAAACATTAAAAAAAAAGACACAATATATATTAAAATCGTATGTTAATTTTATTATAACATTTGAATATTCAAGCACATAATTTTATTAAATCATTAATCACTTAATTAATCGAAAAATAAATAGAATATTGAAAATTTCATTCTTAATCTTTTTTTAAATTTTATGTTTTTCTCAATTTACCAACCATGCTTTTGATACATTAATGTAGATGAACATGAAAAAAACTCTAGGATTTTAAATTGAAAAAAAAAATGTAACTAATTGAATCAAGAGTAATATTATCAATACTGTATTAATTTTTTTATTATTTAAATGGCGAATGATAAAATAAAGTTCTGTAGAAAGTATTTATTTTATAATTAACATTAAAATATATACTTGGATTTGAATCTCATTAACTATAAGTTTCTTGTTGTTAATATATTATTGCAGTAATATAATTTATATTTATATTCGAATCTTAAAACTGGTATCAAAAATAAAAGTGTAGTTTTTTTAGTAATCAAGAAATTTATAGAACCCTTATAAAATAATGGCTAAATAATAATTATTATTTTATTCAAGTAAATTATTTCCTTATAATTAGTTGAAATACCATAGTTACTAAAAATAATTAAATCTAATAAATATTCAAGAGCATTTGGGTGGCTGCCATATATATATGAAGGAAAATTATAATTCAAAATTTTAAGATCCCAGATGGAAATTTTTCATTCCAAATATTTTTTTTGTTTTATTACACCGTAAACCAATTAAAAAATCAATAATACTTCCAAAATTTACACATATAATAAATTCTTTAAGCGTAACATTAATTATGCTAATGTATATTAGCTTACCCAATAATAAAACTTACTTTACACACAAGTGTTGAGCAAGGTGTCGAATTTGACCATTCTTTCTAACTAATTAAAATTTTAAATACGATAATAGTTCATGTATCTTCTCTGTTGTAATTTTCAGGACATTTTTTTATTTCGATTGATTCTTTATACTTCCGTTTGAAAAAATGAGGTTCTTAGTTAAATATTCTGACTTTGTGCAACTTTGATCTCGTGTCCACTGTTTTTGGCGTATTCAACTACCGCGGATTTTTCTTTCCTTTGGTAATCTACGTCTTTTTCGTATTGTTTTATTCTTTTCATGTTTGTCCAATATATGACTTACCATATTAATACAGTATTTCATAAACTCTGGGTTTTTGCATTTCTGATAGATGGCCTTTCTGGTTTCGGAGTAGTTATCCTAAAACTTTGTTCAGTTTGAGAATGGTTCTTATTTTGAATTTATCTGTGATTTTTGAAATGCGGTCGGTAATTCCTTGTATTTACTACAGTATTTGTGTTCCTTTATTATCATCTTCTTCATTTTCATCAACATTGCTGCACGTTGTACAATTTCGATTCTGATTCTCTTTTTTCTGCTTGCTTAAGTGTGTTGTTTATGTTTTCGATTGTATATCTATTATTGTATAGATTATTGTATCTATTATTGTATAGATTATTGTATCTATTATTGTACAGTATATTGTATTATTTTGTAGTGCTTGCTACATAGCGAGTGTCTCTTTCGGCGTATTTTCTGGAACTAATGATAAATTACCAAACCGTATTCATACTAAGCCGACTTTACTGTTACAACCACTAACGATTAACTATCGCTCTGAAGAAGGACTTTTTGCCTGATTAGGTTTCGCGAAAACATCATAATCGATATCTAATATATTCTTAATAAACAAACATATTATATATAGTTTGTTAGGTTAAACAATTGTTCCGAATAAATAATTTTTTTAACAAAAATAATTCGATAAATTATAATCTTAATAATAATGTTAATCATTATCAGTTATGTTAGGTTAACACTATGTCATATCCCTTTGAACCGTTTTTTTTATTAAAAAGTCATTTGGATTAAATTACATTATGTAAAAAAGATACTTGAGATTTTTTGTATGAACAGATTAATCAGTATTTTATAGCATACTTTAAAAGATTTTATCATGTCGAAATTACTGTAGTTGGTTTATTAGAACTTATAGAAAACCTAAATGGAACAAATATTTGAAATTTAGAATCGTTTATTTTGTTTTCTAAACTATTTATGGACGAACATTTTTTTAAGAAAAAATATTCAATTATACTTATTAACATTCCAGAAAATTTAAATTCGTTTTATTTTTTATAATCATTGTTATTTATATTTTTAAGACATTCGAAGAAAAACACATTATTTTAAATTACAATGGAAAAGATTACATTTTCGAATACAACGGTAAGTATAGGCTGTGTTAATAAATCCTTATGTCATCTGTTGAACACATATTAATGTCTCATCATGACAAAAAGAAATTCCATGTATCTAAACTAAAAATTATTTTTATTACAGTAGAAGGAATTGATCTAAAACTAGAGTCATTTATGTTTGAAATAAACAAGGGAATTAGATTCAAAATAATTAAAATTCAAGTGAGTTTATAAATATGTCTACGTGTGTACTTAATTAATATTTTCAATCTTTCCCAATTAAAATTTAATTTAAAGTAAATACATGACTCATTATGTCCCAGGGAGAAATTTAAAAAAATTAATGCTGGCTGTAAACATGACTCAATAAAAATTATTATTTGATTAATTTGAAAATTTTGTTTCTTTATTCCGTTCTTTTTATTGTGTTGGTGGCTAAAATCAAATTTGTATATTTTTCGTTAAATTTTTTTATTATTATTTCAAAAAGTTTTTTATGCACAATGTCATTCAAGGGCATAATAATGGTAAATATTACTATCAATGAAATTCACTATGTGCGCGTATTATTTTTATTGAATATATATTCGTTTGCTGTTTAATATTTTAGTTACAAGCATATAGCAAAATTTATTTAAAGACATCAATTGATCATTATTTTGTATTGTGAAAATATAAAAATTTAGTTACATTTTAACAATATGCATTAAAATAAAAACACCCCTACGAATTTTCTTTTGTACAATTTTACGCGAGCGCAGTATGATATTGGTAAATAATTCTATATGATTTTAATTTATATTGTAGTTCCACTATAGTTAAGTGTCCCAAAAGTACTGGGCGTTATGATTTATTATATTAAGTGAAATTAAAGTTATAATTGATAGATATTACAATTTGATTTTTATACGTATATAATATGTCAACTGCTACAGACTGACTATTCGTGTATCTACATTTGTATTTGATGACCACATTAGTCATTTATTCAGCACTAAAGTTTCTCTGATTTCACTAGCAGTAGACTGGTATGGGGTAAACAAATCTATGATATTGTTTTTTATATAAAAACTCATAAAAAAATATATTTTAGTTTTTAACATAAACTAAAAGTTTGCAGCCTTAAATGTTTTAAGATATACCCTATAAAATATGCTATTAAAATGGGAAGGAAATTAAGTATGATTTTATAAAAAAATTTAATTTTTTTTAACAGACCAGTAAACTAGAAAATAATACATCTTTAATAAATGATACGGTCTATGCTAAATATACCAGAATACAACTAAGCAATCTTGAGAATTTGTCTTTATGGAGATATGTCAAAGAAGAACTTGTTCAATCGTATTTTCCTACACTACCCTATACAACAATAAACGATTTCATTCTTAATTCAACTATCCACAGAAAAGATATTATATTCACTCTTAAAAAAGCAATGAAAATCATTTGTGATCGAATTTTAAAGTATGCGATTTTGCTAATGGTATATGCCTATGAGGCACTAAGAATTGATTATTGTAAAACACTATATTGGGACCAATTCATGAATAATTTTAAAAAATTGGGTAATGCACTATATCTTTTGGATGGAGACGAAAAATTACGAATAGGATTAGATGAAATTAATGAAGGACTTAATAATGATATTAAAAATGCAATTAATGGATGTGCTACAATGTGTGTTTTTCAAAGATTAGTAAATAATTATGCAAAGTATTTCTTTACGCCCCAAGAAATTGAAAATTTAAAAAAAAACTTTAGATGGAATAATATTAAATATGAACACATTCTAACACAAAATGAATTAGATAACATTTTTAAAGGATTTTTGAAACCTCACGGAGACAATGAGACATACAAATTTAAACTGATATGTGAGAAGGAATTAGAGGAANAGAGACGAAAAATTACGTATAGGATTAGATGAAATTAATGAAGGACTTAATAATGATATTAAAAATGCAATTAATGGATGTGCTACAATGTGTGTTTTTCAAAGATTAGTAAATAATTATGCAAAGTATTTCTTTACGCCCCAAGAAATTGAAAATTTAAAAAAAAACTTTAGATGGAATAATATTAAATATGAACACATTCTAACACAAAATGAATTAGATAACATATTTAAAGGATTTTTGAAACCTCACGGAGACAATGAGACATACAAATTTAAACTGATATGTGAGAAGGAATTAGAGGAAAAATTTCAGCATATTTTTATGTTAATTGACGTAGAATTCGAAAGAATTAACATAATAGATTTGTAATATTTGATAACTTTTTTAGTATGGTAGATATTTATTTTCCAAAAATATTTATAATAATTGAATTACACATGTAATCAATAATTTATTCAACCATNGAATTACACATGTAATCAATAATTTATTCAACCATTTTAAAATTAATAAAAGACAAAAAAAAAAATAATAATAAACGTTTAGATATGAAATAATTGTACATTGTCGATATTTGTCATTATAAAATGTATTTTCGCTAAAGATCGTGTGATTTCTTATTTTAAAATAAAAACAAAACCATATTATTGGTTTTAATAAAACTATAATAATAATTTGTTTTATTATTATAAAAAAAATCAATTGCATATAATACATTTTTTAAACATCATTGGCCTAGAAAAAAAATATTTTAACCCACTTTTTTTGATAAATTAAAAAATATTTCATGATTACATAATAAGATGCAAAGTGATTCTTTTATCATAACCACTTAAAAAATTAAAAAATAAAACTTTTATTTATACATTTTTTCTTTTGGTTTCTTTTAAATACGTCTTTCTTCTTTTACTTCTCATTAATCGCAACTACTTGGAATCGTCTTTTAGATACATATTGTTTTAAATCTATCAACTATGGGTATTTTTTTATTTTATAACAGTGTCAATTTTAGTTTTTCAAATGAAAATATACATAATTAACTCGTTTCTCTTTTTGTTTGTTTCGTACGAGGCAGCTAGACCGTAAGACGGCTACTTGTGCACCGCACTAGAATGTCATTTTACTTTAAGTCTTTTTAAATCACTATTATTGAATCGAGAGAAGGGTCACCTGTGTGGATAACGATTAACCGCTCATCCTATAAATAACGAGAATAGACAACTAACAAATAACCACATGTATTAAAGGTTCTTCAATGAGTTTTTTTAATCTTAAATTTAAGGTATAACGGGGGGCCCTTAAATACTTATTAAAATCTTTACATAGTGCTGTGACTAAGTTGGGTTTTATATTAAATAAATAATTACCAGGCGGCTTAGTATTATCACCGTATATTTTATACACTATATATAAATATAAATACAATGCCAAAAAATGTCACGACTGCTTCTTCCGTGAGGACGTTGAAAAAATCATATATTCATTATTATCATGTATCAACTACAAAATTAATTGATCAACATTAACTACAATTGTGGTTAACTTATAGAAATTAGATTAATTTGCCTCGTTTCGACTTGTAGTTTTAGGTATGTGCAGTGCTACGTTGGGAACAATACTTCTCAGCAGGCCAAAGAGTTTATTACGGCCTCCTTCGTCGTAGTCGTTACCATACGATGTCCATTTAAATAACATTGTTTATTCTATTTAAGCAAAAAAAAATTCTTGTTTACTGTTTATTTAAGCCAATTAATATAAAATAACATTTTTGACAATTGGCCAACAATTATTAAATTTGTTTAATAAAATGTATTATTTTAAATATAAAATAAAATTAATATAGTTACAAACCTTACCAGTATTTTCATTATATAAAGCTACTGTCAATTACTTAAAAATTAATTATATCTTAGAAACTTTTATTATGAAACTAAGAGTAGAAATTTTTTTTATAGCATTTTTAATATATACTATATATATATATTAATATAATAGATACTCAAGAGTATCCGCCCAAAACCGGGGACCCGTACAGGAGAACCGAGTGTACGACGCTGACTAAAAGCCTGCGCCGCATCTCTCTCGACCCTCCCAGATTGGGAATGAGTCCCGCCAGGCAATTCATGACTTTCTGGGCCAGCTGGGCCGCACGAGTAATGTGCGGCCCGAACTTTAGACGTTTGTCTATGACAAGGCCCAGATAAGTCATGGAGTCCTTAAGCGGGATCTCCACCCCCAGCACCAATGGGGGTATTTTTTATTTTTCTCTGATATTTTATAAAAGTGTCAACTTTATTTTTTCAAATGAAAGTATACATAAATAATTTTTTTTCTCTTTTTGTTTGTTTCGTACGAGACAGGTAGACCGTAAGATGGCTACTTGTGCACCGCACTAAAATGCTGTTAAGCCTTTTTAAATTACTGTTATTGAATCGAGAGAAGGGTCACCTGTGTGGATGACGAATAACCGCACATCCAATACATGATGAGAATAGACAATCAAATAACAAATAACCACATATATTAAAGGTTCTTCAATGAGTTTTTTTAATCTTTAATTTAGTGTATAGCGGGGGTCCCTTAAATACTTATTAAAATGTACACATAGACTATTGATTTACTGTGGTGGGCAAGGGGGTAAGTAAAGCCAATACGTTAGAGATCAGCTGCCACACAATAGAATATAATTAACAGTGTTTGGGACAACTGGTACTTTTTCTACAATCCGCCTTATTGTGAGCTACGCCGGAACTGTTGTTGTTAGGCATTACTTCAGGTTAACTCACGCCGTCTCTATAATTCACACTACCACGTTGTGAATCAGTGTGAAGTTAATTAAGAGCTAATTTACAATGTGGTGTGCACTCTCCTCGTTATATTGGGAGAGTTGGTAAAAAAACTCCAAAGAGTTGTACCTCGCACCGGAAGTGCGTGTGTAGAGTACTGTCAGCTTCTTCTCTCGCACTATCTCGGTAATAGCTAAGTTAAGTTAATAACTTAGACTATATGGGTAACAGTCGTAATCGATGTTAGTAAAAAGTCATCTGACTTTCGGAACACTCTTATTATGACACGATTCCTGTGAATCCCAAAAGCTTTTATATGTGCAGCTGCCCTTCTGAAGTAATACTTGTGTCACTGTATCAGTGTTTTAAGCTTAGTCGATAGTACAATAATTTTATGAGATTTGAGCTTAAGTTGAATATGCATGCTAAAAGAATTAATATATATACATTAAATAAATGCAAAAACACAATCATAATCTCATAAAATTCAACACTATCTACAGATTTTCATTGAAGCGTGTCTTATGATAGTGATTTTAATCACTGTCAGATATCATCTATACTAGTCCCAACTATGACACGCTCATCTTGTGCTGTGACTCCACTGTGCTACCGTTTTTTTTTAAATAATGCATCAAGATATATATTTACGAAATACTCAAATCGTAACAATGGGAGCGCCCTATGATGGTTATTCCGGGAACTTTTTAATCGAGGTGGTATATTTAGGGCAAAGCTATTTTAGCGATTTAAATATAGTTACATACATATATACAGATAAAAATTTAAACATAAAACAAAATTAAATTTAAGTTGTACAAAAACAAATATATTAGAAAAATTAATAAAAATAATATATGTTGTACAATGAAATGTTTATATAGTAAATATGTTAGCCGACAGCAAGCTGCGGCAAAAATAAAATAATTGTAAGGTATTTATATAATTTTAAAAATAGGTTTTATAAATAAGTTTATTACGGTAAAATATTGAAAATTGGGGAATGTGGGAATTTGTGTTTGTCGATATAATGTGAATAATTAGAAAAATTGGCTGAATTATAATTGAACAATAATAGTAATAATACATTCTGAATACTTGAGATGTTTTCTGTTAGTTTAATGCTTGTTGTCGTTAGATAAGAATTTCGTGTTCATGTTGAAAAATCAGCTAAAAAACGTAGTTATAGTGTAGTATCACAATTTAATACATGTAATAATTAATACTTATATTTAATAAAATATATCACCAAATCAGTGTTTCCCCGTGGATAAGAGGAATAATAAAATAATACCCTTACACAAGATTTAACCTCCCTCTTACGCATTCCATAAAACACCTACGTAAAAGATTCTATCACATTAACCAATCAAATACAGAAAAAAATATTTCAAGAATCTCACCAGAGATCGCTAAACCAGTTTTGCGGGCTATAAAAAGGCCATTTCCCCCCAAATTCGTGTGGTTTCTTGGCTGCTTCACTTCCATTACAGTGGTTCTTTTACTGCGTCAGCCATTCACGGTTTCTGAACATCCCTCTAGCGGACACTGGGACGCCTTGCCATTCTATCTCTGCACCTCTACGGCTTTCTGGAATTCTCAACCTAGATACAAAAAGTGAATGTGCGTGAGTTTATGTTTCATTCTTAGTTACAATTCTTTATAAAATCTGCACTATTTTTACCCTCTTTCGTAATTACTGAAAATATTATACATCTTATTTTCTGTTGAATACTTTTGGTGATATAAATATTCTAACACATATAAAATATTGGTGTTTATTTATTTCTTTTTATTTACATTTATATGTATATATATATATATAAAAATAAGCATATTAAAAGGTTACATGACTAGATTGCATTGTGTTCTATTACTTATTGAAGCGCCACATCCTAGCTGGACAGAGTACTAGCACAATAATATCACAATTAATACTCCAACTAATTATAAGCGTTCTCTAAAGTGTCTCTCCGCTTATCGACTAGCTAGTCTGATCTCTGCCACAGTGCGGGAAATCGGAGTGTAGGACACTTATATAATTTATAACGCATTACTTATTTATATTATTTTGTAATATACATTAGATATTCTAAGGTACTTAATTTGATTGAATTGTATCTATTACTTATTGAAGGGCCACCTGGCTGGACAGGGTAACAGTACAATAATATCATAATTAGAATTTTAGTTAACCATAAGATTTCGTCATAGTGTCTCTCCACTTATCGACTAGCTAGTCTGATCACTGCCACAGTGTGGGCAATCGGAGTGTAGGACACTAATATAACTTATTGTGCATAAATCTATAGTACAGTCGCATCTAACCTAGGTCGTCCTACAAGTGATTGGAAAGAAGTAGGTCACATATCATAAGGGTCTATGCATAAAGATAAAGATATTATTTGAGATCTCGCGTTGGTATTTCCAGCTACGAAATACAAATAAATCAGAGTCGAAATATTATACTAAAAACTAATATTTCACTAATATACAGAGTGATTTTTTTATCATAACCCACTCAATTACTTGCAGAATAATAATAATTTAAACATTTTGTTTTATTATTATCTTAATTACACAGTATTCTTGAATTTTTAACTATGTAATACTTCTTAAGTTCATCCCTTATGCCTTGGAGGGGGGTCAACTTTGAAAGAAACTGTGAAAGAAACGGATCGTCGTTTTGCCACTCTTGTATTCCCCCCCCCGTAAACGGCCGTTTATCTGACGCGCCGTTTGTNCCCCCCCCCCCCCCGTAAACGGCCGTTTATCTGACGCGCCGTTTGTTTCGGTTAAGGCAAAAACATTGTCAAGAGTGGCCCGCGTGTTATCCGACGCTCTCGTTGTCGGTGCGCCCACCAGATTGTCGTCGAGTAACTCTTCGTCAACGGGGGGCCCCGCGGTCGGATAACGTGACAGCATGTCCGGTCCCTCGTTGTGTTTCCCGGGTACATGTGTCGTTGTAAAATTCAAATTACCTAGATGTAGCGCCCACCTAGTTAATTTTGAATTGTTGTCCTTTGCTCTGTGTAGCCAAGTCAACGCGGAATTATCTGTAAATAATTCGAACGGAGAGTACTCTAAGTACGGGCGAAATTTATCAGTCGCCCATATAATTGCTAAGCATTCTCGTTCTACGGCGGCGTAACGTTTCTGCGTTTCTGAAAGTTTCTTACTGGCGTAGGATATTATTCTTCTCTCTCCCGGTTCATCTCCGTGTTGAAAGAGTATTGCTCCCACGCCCATTTCACTCGCATCGGTTTGAAGGCAGAAAGTTTTCGCGTAGTCAGGAGGACTCAGTCGTGGGGACTCACACAGGGCCTTTTTTACCTGTTCAAAAGCCCTTTGATGGTCTTCCGTCCACAACCATTTCGTCCCCCTTTTTAGTAGATTTGTCAGCGGCGCTATTGTTTCGGCGTAGTTGTCGACGAATTGACAATACCAATTAAATATGCCGAGACATCTACGTAGGTCCCTGATATTCCGTGGGACCGATAGGACGCGGATAGACTCGAGTTTTTCGGGCTGCTTGTCTATGCCCTCACCGTGTACAATATGGCCCAAAAAGGAAATTTCGGAAAATCCTATTTTACACTTTTTTGTGTGACATGTCAGCCCGTGTCGCTCTAATCGTTCTAGAACTTTGCCTAAATGTTCTAAATGATTTTCTAAACTACTTGAATAAATGATTATGTCGTCCAAGTAAACTTGGACAAAATCATCTAGATATCCTCTAAGTACTTCATTCATAAGTCTTACGAAAGTCATCGGCGAATTTTTGAGTCCAAACGGTAATACACGAAACTGAAACAAGCCCCTTCTTGTTCTAAATGCCGTAAACTTACGGGCTTTTTGATTTAAAGAGCATTGCCAATAACCCGACTTTAAGTCGAGAGTCGTGTACATTTTTGCCCCTCTCATGTTCCTAACCATGTCGTTTAGATTAGGCATGGGGTACGCGTCCGAAACGGTTACTTCGTTTAGTCGTCGGTAATCTATACATAAACGAAAAGTCCCGTCCTTCTTCTTGGCCAGCACTATCGGTGCTGACCACGGCGATACACTCGGTTCTATTAGCCCCTGCGCCTCCATGTCGTTTACCATATCGTCAATAACCTCCTGCTTGTGCAGAGGGTAGGGGTACGGTTTTAGTGCGATAGTCTTTAGCGATAGGTCTTTCAATAGAATATCGTGCTCGATTAATTTTGTGCGACCCACCGTGTCATTAAAGACCGCTGCGTAATTACATATCGTCTGTGTTAATAACGCGCGCGTTCGTGGGTCGCCGGTTATATCTAACTGCGTCAGATCTGGTTTGCGGATCGTGTGTCGTGCGCCCGATTTCCAACAAGCGGTTGTACGTTTCCTATTGCCTAAGTGTATTGTTCCTGCTGAGTAGTCCCAGGCGACTTTCTGATCAATCAGAAAATCATGGCCAAGTAATACGTCGCAATATAGGTCGTCTAAAATAACCGCTGAAAAACGCACTTCTAAATCCGCGATTTTGGCGGTACCGTTCGTTGTGGCGGTATGTCCGTCCGCTAGTCTAACCACGTCAGTGTGTCCTTTATAAACAGTTCCGTATTTATAAGCAATTACCGGTTTTACATACGATTTATGCGCCTGTGAGTCGAGTAGGGCTGTGACGAAGCCAGTTTCGAATTCTAACTCGACTGCTGGAGTAGTAATTCTACGCGGGCATTTTCGTTGGCCATTACTCGGGTGGTTTACGGTTCGAACGGGGGGCAGCTGGTTCTTAACCGCAACGTCGGTTTGCCCACCGACAGTGTTAACTGCCATTAGTGGACTAGGCGGATCGACTGACACCCCCTCCCCCACTGTGCCCGAAAAAATTTCGAACACCTGACTCGCGCTTTGTTCGTTCGTGTCGGCAGCGTGTTCGAACTCCGATACCCTGATTACATCCGAATTTACCGCGGCGTCCCCTCCATTCCGATAAGAGGGGTGCGGTGCCGAAAAAGTGCCAAGATCGTTGGCGGTATGTAACTCGTAAGAGCCGTTAGATTCGGTGTTCTGCGCGATGGTCGTGATGCGTAATATGTTTTCACTAGATACAAATTTCGAAGCGGCAGGGCGCGTTTTAAACGAAACGTCGTCTAAAACACTGCGCACTGTGTGGATCTGTCGTAGACTGGAGGGGCGGACTAATTCCCTCCTAGCCGATTGCCGTTTCCCGATACCGACGGTCTGTTTGGGCACTGGCAGTGCCAGTGTCGCTCGCCGCAATATCGGCACGGGGTAGGCGGTGCGTCCGCGTGTGCATAACCCGCTCGCTGTCGGGCCGCTGGTTGCGCGGTATGCCGCGGATGCAGATCGGCTGGCTGTCGGGACGCTGGCGGAGCGTACCGAGGAGCCGCGGTTTTGTCTACGTCGTGCGCTATCTCACGTAGATCGGCGAAAGACGCTGGGTGCATTAACCGTATCATAGCGCGGTAATCGTCCCGTAAAAGCCCCGTTAACTGTCGCACAAGTTGTTGTTCCGGTAAACCACAACGTACTCGCGCGGCCAATCGTTGTTTATGAATGATAAATTCAGTTAACGTTTGTCGGGGGCCCTGTCGCGTCGTTTTTAAGTCCGTCTCGAGCGCCGTCCGGATGTCGATATTGTCGAACTCCTCGAGTAATTCGGACCTAAATTCCGCCCATGGCATATTGTTTAATTTAATAGCTTGCCACCAATCACCTGCCCTGTCGTTCAAAAACGGGACGACGATGTTCACTCACGCAGTTGGGTGTATACCGCCCTGACAGAGTAGATCCTCCGCTCTGTCTAGAAACTCCCGTGGATCCTCTTCGTTTCTCCCGTAATATTCAGGTAAACAGGCGCGTACGGTGCGTAGGTCGTGGTAAGGTACCAGTACAGACCGCGAGCTGCGGGTAGGCGACAAATCATTAAAAGACCGACGACCGTCGGTTGTGTTGGATTGCCCCTCCCGTGGCTGGCGCGTAAACGAAAAATCTGTCGGCTCGTTCTCATATGTATGAGTGCGTGGAATATGTTCGTCTTGCCAACCCGTGCTACTCATCCGTGGTAGCGACGCGCGCGACGCTTGTCCGTACGATCGTCTCATGTTGCGGGCTTCTTGCGCTTAGATGTCCGCGAGGCGCTCGTGTAATGTTGCGTCGTGTCGTGTCGGGTCCGTCGCTCCCGATGGACCGAATGTAACGCGATGCGCGTCCGATCGTCGACTATCGTTTCGTTTGACGTTGACTTAACGAATAGTCGACTGTGCATCAACGTGTGGGGACGGCAGCATATTTTGACTGATTCGCTCCAGCATATTTGAAATCTGTCGCTGTTCCATTGACATACGCGAGAGCGACCGTTCTAGTTCAGTCATCCGTGCCTCGATCCGCGCGTTATTCGAAATGTCGCGAATATTCTGTCGGATCGCCCCGACTTGTTCTGCCGCGTGCGCTATCGAGCGGGCAACGTATACGTCTTCAACGTACGGCACGCCTAGTTGACCGCTTGCGCGCGTAATATACCCCGATTGTTCGACATCAGACTCGTCGTCTGATGTGTGTAGCGCGAGGTTCACCGGATGTTCCTCCGGTAAAGGTGCTACGCCGGACCGCTGATAGTTCGCGCCGATTTCGCGGGTACGGTCCGTGGAGTTGTCTAAAACCCCCACTTCGGGTTCGCGGACCGGAATTTCGCTATCGAGCGGCACACGGGGTGGTAAAATTTCGGTAGCTGGATTCCTCCCTTCGCTACGTAGGTTTTCCTCTAGCCGAATCAGCATGTTGGGTTTCGTCGCGTAGCATGGTAGCTGTCTAAAAGCGCATTCGCGACGTAATTCAGAGCAATTCATTTGTGCTAATAATTTTCCCGACATATTGACCGTGAATATTTTGTTTATTCACAATCTTAATAATCAAATGTATGTTACTATAATAGCGGAGATAAACAATATCTCCGTGTACGGTCAAATTTGCTAGTGTTGTAGAAAAACAAGTGTTATTATTATTGCTATTGTTGTAATAATGACCGCGATAAAATGGTCCGGGGCCGCCGTATATGATATGGCAGCGAGTGAACAATAATAATAAGGTTTACCTGGGAATCGGCCGCTTTGGCAAGGTCAGACGAAAATATACGATTTTTATCTACCAAAAGACTGTAACTATCGGCCGGAAATTCACTTTTTGTCGCTATCAATATCAATAAGGTCTTTATAATAAACTGTAACCAACACTTTTAAACGACAATACCTACGGCGGGTTATACTAGATAAACTGCTCTGACTTTATTTTTATAAATGAAAATTTTCCTAGAGCCCAGGCTAAATCTAATCCCGCTAACAGGTAACTGTGAATAACCCAGGTAAAAATTCACTGCTGTCACCAGTGAAATCCGTTCAAATAACTATATGAACTAACAAATTTGTAAGGGAGACTTCACCGTTTCAAGTTAAAACTAAAATCTAATATAATTAGAAATAAAACTTAATCGGCTCAAAGCCTCTTACCTTAACTTTCCTCGTCCGGTTGAGATTCTTCTTCGGGGAGCCAGTTATCGCGTATCCACAGTATACGTTTGGGTGGGTACACAAAACGTTCCCGATAAATAATATTAGTATATGTGTGTTAAGANTAATATTAGTATATGTGTGTTAATATATATATTTAGTTCACTTTAGCGTTTGCTAATATTTGACCAACACGGATGGTTGACGCGTAACAGTACACGTTCAGTCGTGTACACCAAATGTACCCGATAAGTAATATCAATATGTGTGTTAAAATATATTTAGTTCACTTTAGCTATTGCGAATATTTCACCAACACGGATGCTTGACGCGTAACGGTCGACGAAAATGTTATATAAAACAAAACCAACCAAAAGGTAGAAAAGTAAACACGGAAACGGATTCGAGTAACCAGTTAGGTGTACGTCGTAAACGGAACAGAACGCAATATCCGTAATCCATATTCGGCGGCGGCCTTATCTCAGTGTCAAGGGCGGGGAGACGACCGATGACAACCGATTGTCATATTAATAGCTGGACGGCTGATATCGAGAGAGACACGGGTGAGCGCCAGCCTAGAGCAAAAGGCGGTGCCGTGTCA
>NW_026099576.1:23939211-23946860 GCF_025091365.1 Daktulosphaira vitifoliae
TCATAAAAATCCAATTAGCTACCTGTATTTACAATCCCATGTGTATTATACATGTATATTAACTCAAAATTTTGAAACTTTAAATGTTTATATCTAATAAGCTAATAAAGTTATATTAAAAATTCAAATGCCATTTACTATTAAATTAAAAACTCAAACATTTTATTAAGTTAAAAATATGTGTTACCATTTTAAAAAACAAAGTTGACACCCTTACCAGACATAAGGGATGAACTTAAAAAGTATTACACAGTTAAAAATTCAAGAATAATGTGTAACTAAAGATAATAAAAAAAAAAATGTTTAAATTATTGAGTGGGTTATGATAAAAAAATCACACTGTATATATTTGTTTTGAGCCGAATGCGGACTGCGACGGCGTTTGTCAGTAAAATTATCATGATAAGTTACTGTGATTTCTTTATGCGCTTGCGAGATAGTCAGCTGTGTACTACTTCAGACCGGTTAATGGACGGCATTTGTGTGCACATTCACCCCGCTCCTTTCCTATCTTGAACGTCATTTGCACTGCTCACCGCATACATCGTCGCCTTATGATTTAACTTGTCTTAGTAATTTCCGGCACTGGGTATTAAGTTTTTTTTTTGACCCCTACTCCAAAGGCTAGCCGTGTTGTCGCCAACGGACCGCCGGGTCAAACGTCGGACGGGTTGTCGGAAATAAGCCATCATCGGAACTGGTCGTCGCTAATTTTCGTCCGTAGCGGTCGTAATTTTTGTTGTGTGCGTTACAACTGTTTTTTTTATATATATACATTTTTTTTTTACGTGAGTGTCCGCTATTCGTTTATTATGTAGTTTTTTTTTATTGGCGTCGACTGAACCTACCTCCAGTTTCTTTAGCCCTTCGGGGCTGGTAATGTATATTTAGTATTTAATGTTTTGAGCCAGATTATATTTTTTGTGCGCCGTGCCATAAGCACGCGTGGCGAATTTTTTTGTATTCTTTATAGTTTTTTTTGTGTAGGTGCCCCTATATTTTTTTTATTTAGGTCCCGCAACATCACAGGCGTTTACAAGACCACCTGTCATGTTATATCCATATTTTTTTGTGATTTTTTTTATAGGTTTTATATTACATTTTATGGGTGATATGTATATATTATTGGTACAATGTGGTGACGTAGTGCATTTTATTCCGGGGTGTCCCAACGTCTTGCAAGCTAAGTCTAACTGCCTAAAACCAGTCGCTTACTTGGGACGTATACCCGCCGTGCTTAGCGACAATGCCGCGATTAATAGCCGGCGGGTACCCGAAGACGTTCAACGTATTCTCTAATAATAAAAGTGTAGGTGTAACTATTTTTTTTCTGATCTATTTCTTTTTGAAAAAATATTGAGAGTCAACTTTTACCTTTTATGAGATACATATATTTCTTTAATTGTCTATAGATGAAATTTATTTCTGTATACTTTTAATTAAAAAAAATCTATTATTTTGTTTTTTTATTATAATAAACCTTATAATATATTTTTTACTTAATTCATTTGTAATTCAAAAAAGTTGCAGGAAATATTATACCAAAATTAAGGCTAGAATGTTGTCAAATAATAAAATGTGGCTGATAGAATTACCCAAAATGTTTTTTAATAATTTATACTTAAACTCTAGGATTATTAGTTATATAATAATAAATTCTAGTATTTGAGATAATAGCTAATTAGTGAAAATTAGATAATTGAGTAATTAATTGCTCATAAAATAAACAAATTTTCAAAAACAACTATTCAAAACTTTTATTAGCTATAGTTACAGAGGTATACAACAATACTTGAATTACACACATTTATTAAAAAAAAATTCGTTTTAAATTGCTTCAAAAGTTTTAAAATTATGTTATAGTTATAGTGGCCCTACAAATAGAGTTTTAAAAGGCCATAACAGCTCACCATTGACCAAGTAAAATTTTTTCAAAAACGCATATTAAAAATTCCTTAAAAATATTTAAATTAAGTTTATTGAGGGCTATATTTATAAGGTACTTGCAAAATTTAAAATCTATATCTCAAGTCGAAGTCAATTGTAATAAACCAAAAATAAAAATAAAAGAATAAAGAAAAGTAAATAATTTAATAACAAAAATAGTCAAGGATAGTGAATGTGTAAAAGAGATAAAATTATGGGATGGATACTTATCAAATGGTATTGGTATCTCAGAGTTGAAACTATTGAATTAATTATGCTAAATATGCTTTCAAATAATTTCTCATATAGTAGCTGGAAAACCTCGTGTAATTTTTTCTGTGATAGCTAAAATTACTGGGCCAGAATCACAATAATTTACACAATTATAATTTTTTCTATATATTTTCCATTGTGGATTTTTTTGTGTCCATTCTTTAACAAATTTTTTTATTGAAAAGTTAAATTGTCCTTGATATTTATTAGATATATCATAATTAATGATTTTATTATGTTTTAAATTAACTATTGTTAATAACCAATAATCATTTAAATGAAATGGAAATAACAACAATTTTAGTGTTGCTAAATTATCTGTATTTGTATTGTTTGATATTTTGGAATTCATATTGTTACGAAATAAAAATATTGAGTCAAATATTTTAATATCATGGGGTGATCTTGATTGTAGCATTTTCATATAAAAGTTGATTATATTGTGTGAGTAATGCATTTTAATGGTCCAATTGTAATACTAACAAAACTACACAAAATACGTGAATAAATTGAATGAATTTTGATTGAGAAATTGATTGAAGTTTTGAAGGTAAGTGTAAAATATAATTATAATGTTAAAAAAAATTATTTATGATTGTAGTATTATTAGAATTCAAAAAAAAAAAAATCATACAAGCAAAAAAATGTAAGGCTAAGCACTAAATACTAAATTTTAATTATTATAATTATAATTATTTATATAATAAAGGTAAAAATATTAACATATGTTGAAATAACTCTTAAAAGATTTATATGTGTGTGTTTTATACGTAATATTCAAGATAGTACTTATGTGACTATTGAGATATGTTTTTTTTTGTATGTTGTATTTTTATGTGTTTAATTCTGTATTGTACTATAAAGAAAAAAAAAACCCAGCACAGGGGGGTCGCGGCACGGTGGTGACGTGGTATAGATGGATCAAGATATCAAGATATATATAAAAGTGTCAGACTTTCCGGAACACTTTCAAAATTTAAGTTAAAAAAATTAATTTTTTTTAAAAAAGTTGTCATTTTAAATCCCCCGCCTGTGGGCAGGTAAAAAGTCAGATTTATAAAAAAAATATACCAAATGATAGGTAATGACATCATGCATCTACAAAAAAAAGAATTATATTGATTTGGTTATTTTTAAAAAAGTTATGGCAATTTTAAGTAAAAAAAATTGAAAAAATTTCGAAAATTAGCGATTTTTAAATTTGTAATTTTTTTGGAGGTTTCCCCCATTTACGGGGAACGGGGGAATTTTTTTCAATATTTGAGGGTAATGTCTTCGACTAGATACATTTTGTGATCTTTTGACGTATCATTGAAAGAAATCGGTTCGGTGAAAGCTGAGAAAAAGTGGTAAAAGACACAAAAATAAAAAATAAAAAAAAAAAACACATCTTAGTAAAACCATTACCTTCTCAGCTTCGCATCGAAGCTAAAAAGACACAATAAATATTAAAATCGTATGTTAATTTTATTATAACATTTGAATATTCAAGCACATAATTTTATTAAATCTTTAATCACTTAATTAATCGAAAAATAAATAGAATATTGAAAATTTTCTCTTAATATCTTTTAATACTAGGATTTTCTCAATTTACTAAACATACTTTTGATACATTAATGTTTATGAGCATGAAAAACACTCCATGAGTTTAAATTGAAAAAACCATGCAATTAAAGAAATCAAGGATAAAATTATCAATACAAAATTAATTTTTTTATTAATTAAATGGTGAATGATAAAATAAATTTCTATAAAACGTATATATTTTATAATAAACATTATAATATATACTAGGGTTGGAATTTCATTATTTATAAGTTTTGTGTTGTTAATATGTTATTGCAATAATAATTTATATTTATAATCGAAGTTTAAAACTGGTATCAAAAATAAAAGTGTAGTTTTTTTAGTAATCAAGAAATTTTTCATTTTTTATATGAAGGAAAATTATAATTCGAAAATTTGAGATCCCTGCTGAATATTTTTCATTCCAAATATTTTTTTTGTTTTATTACTCCGTAAACCAATTAAAAAATCATATAATACTTCCAAAATTTACACTTATAATAAATTCTTTAAGCGTAACATTAATTATGCTAATGTATAAATTACATTATGTAAAATAGATACTTGAGATTGTTTCTATGAACAGATTAATCAGTTATTGATAGCATACTTTAAAACATTTTATCATGTCGAAATTACTATGATTGGTTTATTAGAATTTATAGAAAACCTAAATGGAACAAATATTTGAAATTTAGAATCGTTTATTTTGTTTTCTAAACATTTTTTCGGATGAAATATTTTTTAAGAAAAAATATTCAATTATACTTATTAACATTCCAGAAAATATAAATTAATTTTATTTATTAATCATTGTTATTTATATTTTTAAGACATTCGAAGAAAAACACATTATTTTAAATTACAATGGAAAAGGTAACATTTTCGAATACAACGGTAAGTATAGAGCATGTTAATCCTTATGTCATCTGTTGAAACATATTAATGTCTAATCATGGCAAAAAAGAAATTCCATGTAACAACACTAAAAATTATTTTTTTTTATAGTCGAAGAAATTAATCAAAAACTAACGACATTTATGTGGGAAATAAACAACAGAATTCAATTCAAAATAATTAAAGTTCAAGTGAGTATATAAATATATCTATGTGTGTACTTAATTTGTAATTTCAAGTAAATACAGGACTCATTACGGAACAGGCAGAAATTTAAAAAAATAAAGTTATGAAATCATTATTATAACAGTATTAAATAAAAAATGCTGACTGTAATAAAAATTATTGTTTTTTTAATTTTAATATTTTTTTTTTGCTTTCTTTTTTTTATTGTAGACTAAAAGCAAAATTTGTACATTTTTCGTTATATTTTGTTATTTTTATTTCAAAAAGTTCTTTATGCACAATGACATTCGAGCATGTAATAATACTATCAATACTACGTAAATATTACTATCAATGAAATTCACTATATGCGCGTTTAAGTGAAACTAAAATTATAATTTATGGATATTACAATTAGATATTTATTTATAATACGCCTACTGCACAGACTGACTATTCGTGTAATTACATTTGTATTTGATGACCACATTAGTCATTTATTCAGAACTAAATTTTCTCTGATTCCACTAGTAGTAGACGGGTACGGGGTTAACAAAATCGATGACATTGTTATTTATATAAAAACTCATAAAGAAATATAATTTAGTTTTTAACATAAATTAAAAGTTTGCAGCCTTAAATGTTTTAAGATATATCCTAAAAAATATGCTATTAAAATGGGAAGGAAATTAAGTATGATTTTATAAAAAATTTAATTTTTTTTTAACAGACCAGTAAACTAGATAATAATACATCTTTAATAAATGATACGGTCTATGCTAAACATACCAGAATACAACTAAGAAATCTTGAGAATTTGTCTTTATGGAAATATGTCAAAGAGGAACTTATTCAATCGAATTCTTCTACACTACCCAATACAGCAATAAACGATTTCATTCTTAATTCAACAATGTACAAGAGTGATATTAAATACACTCTTGAAAAATCAAGAAGAATCATGTGTGATCGAACTTTTAAGTATGCGATTTTGCTAATGGTATATGCCTATGAGGCACTGAGAATTGATTATTGTACAAGACCATATTGGGATCAATTAATATATAAATTAAAAAAATTGAGTGATGCACGGATAAATTTAGATGAGAACAAAAATTTACAATTTGGATTGAAAGATATTAAACATGCAATTAATGAATGTGATGTAATGTGTATTTTTCAAAGATTAGTAAATGATTATGCAACTATTTTCCTAACTCCACAAGAAATGAAAATATTCAAATTTAAAGATAAATATTCATTTAAAAATATTAAAGATGAACAAATTCTATCGCAACATTTATTACATAAAATATTAATAGGATTTCCAAAACATCACTCAAACGACGAGTCATACCAATTTGAACTTATACCACCATATTTATGTGAAATAGAAGAAAAATTACAGCAAATTTTTAAGTTAATTGATGCAGAATTTGAAAATATTTACAAAATAGATTTGTAATATTGGATAACTTTTAGTATGGTAGATATTTATTTTTGAAAAATATTTAAAGTCATTCAATTACACTTGTAATCAATAAATTATCCAACCATTTAAAATTAATAAAAGACAAAAATAATAAATGTTTAGATATAAAATTATTTATACATATGATACTCGTAAGGTATCCCCACTTCATAGTGTACTAAATCAAAAAATACTCCTCCTACTAGTGCTCTTCTTAAAGGAAACCACACAGCAAACTACCGTGGCTGTTCAGTACATAATAACTTACAACGGTCAAATCTCAAATTTAACAATCTTCTTAAAAATATAAAAACTATTGTAAAAAATCAGGAGTTGCGATCGAGTGTTGATTGGACTCACTCAACCCCTCCTAACATCTCAGACAATAAAATCTTTTCTAATCTTACTTAAAAGACCCAAAACCATAGTTTTTCAAGTAAAATTGTTTTTCAAATAAATTCACCAGAAAAATCATCTAGCAACCAAATATCCTCTTTCTTAGTAGAATTCAAACAACTCATTTACCCCTTAATTTAATTACTTACCACTGTAATTAACAAATTAATCCCAAATAATGACAAATAAACGCTAACGGAATGCTAACGGTCTTAAACAAAAATAATCCGAATTTTTAAACTTTCTAATAGATAATCAAATTGATATAGCTCTAGTCACTGAAACACACTTCACAGATAACTCCAAACATTTTTTTCTTGGTTTCAATAATTACAAAACAAACCAAACTTGTTAAAGGATTGAATAGGATTGAGGATGTGATAACTGCTATTCTAGTCATTATTTTTATTCATAATTAAGTCACCGTTGTTACCTGTTTCACACACCCTCTTGTTTCCTGTAGACAACCTTTCCGGCTTCAAGTAAGGTCGTGTGTGAGTAGACAATCCTATTCAAATATACAGTCCACTTATTCCCTATAAAGAGTTTACAGGTGCCGGAGTAAGCGGCATAATATTTGCAGCCCCCGCCATAACATCAAGATAAAATGAATTTTTAGTTAAGACTGTGCAATTTATTATTATATAAAATAAAACAAGTATATATACATAAATAATGATTTTGCATTAAAAATGATTATTTTACGAAAAAATGGGATGTAATATACTTAATAAATCCCACAATATATATATATATATATATTTTATAGAAAATTGCTATAATAATTCGTTTGATTTTTATAGCAAGAAAAATCAAATTCAATAAACAAGTGCGCTGTAATAAGAAGAGTTTACCATCTTATATGATAATTTATAAATACATTTTAGCTTCAATGCGAAGCTGAGAAGGTATTGGTTTTACTAAGATGTGTTTTTTTTTTTTTTTTCGTGTC
>NW_026099576.1:23946986-24067212 GCF_025091365.1 Daktulosphaira vitifoliae
GGGGGAAACCTCCAAAAAAATTACAAATTTAAAAATCGCTAATTTTCGAAATTTTTTCAATTTTTTTTTTACTAAAAACTGCCGTAACTTTTTAAAAATTAACCTATCAATATAATTCTTTTTTATATAGATGCATAATATTATTACCTTTCATTTGATATATTTTTTTCATAAATTTAACCCTTAACCTGCCCACAAGGGGGGATTTAAAATGACAACTTTTTCACAAAAAATTTACTTTTTCAACTTAACTTTTGAAAATGTTACGGAAGGTCTGACACTTTTATATATATCTTAAATTAAAGCTAATGTAATGTACTTTTATTTGAAAAAAAAAAAATTTGACCTCTGGACTTGTCTTCGTGGTGAAAACGGCTACCGAATGCTATTTTTGTGTGAAAATTCTCGATTTTATTATTTACATTATATTTAACTTTATAATGCTATAACTTATTGAAAAGTTTATGGATCCACACAATTTTTTTATGATAAATAATATTTTTTAATAAACCTTTTTTCATTCGACATATTTTATCTTAATCAAGATATTAATAAGGAACCAGCAGATCAAGTAGCTTTTGGAATAAAACACCAATTTTTTTAAAATTAAACACTATCTAAAGATTTGCATCGAAGCGTTTAATTTTGATAGTGATTTTAATCACTGTCAGATATCATTATACTTGATCCATCTATGCCACGTCACCACTGTGCTGAGTTTTTTTTAATTGTCATTTGAAATTAAAACAACGTTATTTAAAGTTTAAATTCAACATACTTTCCTGAATATAATGGAAATAATTATATAAAACCCAAAAAAATGAATTTACATCATGTTATTTGTATATTTTTCTGTACTCGATTTTGATGAATTTTAAATTAAAAATAAATACATTAAAATTAATTTTTACAATAATAAGTATTCGATGTTTTTGTAATCAATAACATAACAATTATATTATAAATTATTTCTAATTATTAGGAATGTTTAGCAAAAAAAAGAATTTTACATTACAAAATATGAATATTTAAAGTTGTTTGATATCAACTTTGATTAATTGTGTCTGAGTTATATATTTTATTTAATAAATAAAATGTAAAATAATTTTTAGATTTGATATAATTCAAAAGAATATTCCTAAAGGTATTTGAAATAATATTCTACCTAAGTATAAAATTCAAAATACCTGCGTGACTCAGTTGAAGTTAATTTATGCCCACTTACAGTTTTGTATGTTTGCAAAGCGGTGAAAATTTCAAGAAGATATTTTCAAATTCATAACATACACCTTAAAACTAATTTTTATAATAATTGTCATAATACCTATGAAAAAAATAATATTTTTTGATTTTATGACGAAAATAATTTTATATTTGATTATATTGTATTAAAAAGTCCGATTATGTGGCTGAGTCGGTCACGTAGAAGTGCCTGATTTGCACTGTCCCGAAAAAAAATATTGTAGTAAAATCAGCAAAATAACAAGAAAAATTTTTATTTTTTTAATTGTTTTCGTGAATATTTATCCTAATAATCAATAAATATAAACATGAAATGGGTTGCTGTGAAAATCCATTTTTAACTTTTCTAAGTAAGGCAAGCTTGAGCTATATATAACATTTTTTGCTCTCATATCAATAATATTTCTGTTAGTGTTATGAAACATCCTAGATAACTTAAAAAACACACAGGTTTTAAAATAAAAAATATATTTTCCTAACTAATTTAGTTGTATTTAGTGTACGGATTATAATGTTAAAATGAATTAAAATATTAAATTTTTATAAAAAATATTATTTGATTATAAATAGTTGTACTAGTACAATTACTAAAAAATAAACCTTATAATTAACTAAGAGCATAGCCTATGGAGTTGTCAGGATGATTTTTTTTCGTAATTACTCGATGTAACCAATTAAAAATTGTATAATCTATTCAAGTTTTCTTAAGGGGACAGGAAGTAACTTCTTAATTTGTCAATACATATATAGTCCATATTTTATGAATCACCTAAATAATGCTAAGGTATGTCAACTGGCTCCACTAAAAAAATCGCCTTACACCACGCCTGTAGTAAGATGACGAATTTGACTTTATCTTCTGAATAATTAATACATATTAAAATAATTAATATTAGTTAACAAGCTTTTTACCGATAATTGGTAAAAATTGAGATCAAATATTGGTCTCAATACATCAAGTATTATTTCTACTAACGCCTTTTACTGGCATAACCGACTAAATTGTGTAGAACTCAAAAATAAAGCCAGTAAACCTAAATTTTTGACCGGTAGTATGCATTTGTAATTTGACTTAAATAGACAGGAACTATTATTGTATTCATTATCTTGATCATTTCTAAAATGTAAAAGTAATTTCGATATTTATGAATTTAGTTTTTAAATAATATTATTTAAGTAAACTTATATTAAAGATAAGGATTTGGATAAGGCTTAGGATTAAAAATTAAACGAAGCCTAAGATTGATGTTTTATTTAAACTGTACCTTGAATAATGTTTTTTTATTCAACTATTAAAAATAATCTGTTTTTATAATAAATTATTAATAAAGGATTAAAAAAGACATGTCTTCAATTTTATTTTCTGATATTATAATTTAAATTGGAAGTTAAATTTCACATAGTATTATTTTGTCCAATAAACGCTTAAAATTATAATTCTTATGTTAAAAATGAAATTTTTTCTTAAAATTTTAAAAATATTTCATAGACACCTTTAAAACATTGTGGCGTAATAAATTGACCTATTGTTAGTATTATTTAACAGACTCTAAGTTAATTATATAAGTAATTGGTGAACATCACATAATTAAGTGTAACTGCTCAGCATTTGGTAGTGCGGCGTTAATGTCTAAGTGGCGTTAATTTCGTGGTGAATCAATACCATTTTGAACATTAAAATTCAGAAATAGCTTAATTAAACGGTCCTTAATAATTTAGTCACACATTCCCATTTATATTTCTCTTGTTGTTCAATCACTATGAATCGTTCGTTATAAATTGTCATGGTGATAAGAAGCCGCCCAGCTGACCAATACAATACTATTAACTATGCACACACTGATGTCCGTGTGGCCTTCTCCTTCCGGTTTACAATGTGTCGTCGTTGAATACATATCTCCAGCAATCTACTTATTGTTTCTTTTGTATACTTAACATTTCCATGGCAACCTAAACTATACTTTTGACCATGTCGATCGAACCATGGATGAAGTATCGTTTGTTGACTATGGCTTGGACATTATTGTAATATGATTGTAGTAACTTTTGTACAACATCCCTTTTTTTCTTTCGCCTATTAAATTTCCCTTTGTTCGTACATTGTCACATGGTTTTATTTGAACATGGACTTTCATTAAATCAATATACTTTAATTATTTTAATATGATTATTCTATTCTATCCTATCTTTCTGACTCATTTTGCTCATTGAATCAGTTAATTTTACGACATCAATTAATTTGTACATTCATACATTATCAATTTTGTCACGTCGAGTGTAAAAACCCTCACATATGTTTGATCAATGTAAATGTGCTTGGCAGTCTTAAGGCTCGGTATAAAAGGCATACATCCCTATTGACCTGTTACGGACAGATTATTCGTCCTTCACCAACATTAACAATTAACAACTATACTAGTGCCTAATTAGCACAGACTACCCTACAGTCCAACTATGAGTATGTGGCGCGCGGGTGTAAATAAACCGATTACACAATTTTCTTAAATTAATTAAAAACAAAACGAAACCAGTCGACCTTTTAAAACTCTTGTGGCAACTTACCTTTAATAATCTGATGAATTAACTCAGGCGGGCAGTATTATTGTGGTTACTAAATTAAGTACTATTATTGTTTACTTAATATTATTATTTCGGGTTGTGTACACTAGCCACCGTCACTCGCTTAACTTGGACGCCACCAACGTTTCTAGAGATCCAGTCTGGTTATATTTAAATAGAAATAAATGCTTGTTTTCGTTGTTAGATAAGAGTCTATATCTATTTGATCACGAAACCGCTAACTACCCTTTTAGTGGGATATAAATTATATAGGGCCAGCGTTTCCCCGTTTAGGTACAGTTTAGCCA
The DNA here is from genome assembly GCF_025091365.1 of Daktulosphaira vitifoliae. NCBI lineage: Eukaryota > Metazoa > Arthropoda > Insecta > Hemiptera > Phylloxeridae > Daktulosphaira > Daktulosphaira vitifoliae. The sequence continues at coordinate 23,951,096 of NW_026099576.1, forward strand.
ACTGTTAGGGCCCTAGCGGGAAAGCACGTTGCAGACAGATGTCAAATTGTCCATTTGAGCATTATTGCAATTTAATGACCATTTAATATATTAAATATTACTAAATACACTCCTAGCCCTTGATACAATACAACATAGTCAATACAGCAGTGTCAGAGATTATTTTTCTCACTCATTTTCTATTTATTTTATTTGTCCTTTAGATAATTTAATAATTTGTTATAATTTTTTAATCGTGACTTGAAATATGTATTAATATGAAAGAATTTGTAACTTTGGTTTTATAAATTTGAACAATGTATTTGACAATATCTAATTGTACTTATGGCATAATCAATTTATTCGAATTGTAATTAGTTAATTCAATTGTATTAAATAGAACATCACCGCCCATACTACTAGTCTACCAGTTTATTAACTCCTTTTCTTTAAAGTTAAGGGAAATAATTAGTAAATTAAACAATAATATAATCTTAAAACATCAGGTGTTTCATTTACATTTAAATTCCACTATGCTCCGGTCTGGTAGGACCTCAGCTTGTAGCGAATCCAACTTTGTTGGGTTTATGTGCCTTCATTGGTAAAAGCCTTACGGCCAGAAGCCGGTGAACGTCACAACACGATTAAAAAATGAAACAATCAAATTTTGTCAAATTTTAATCGAAGTGGTAGTGATATTACCGTCGCACGGGTATGGACATTACCGGGACCAAAATGATAATAAACCGGTCATATTTGCGTACTTCTTTAAACAAAGCCCTAAATGCCTATAATATTAATCAGTGACAATCGACGTTGATTTAAGTATATGAGAAAGTCCGCCGGCCAACAATCTGTCAAGAAGTTAGTGATTATCGGCACTTGATAAGTCCCTACGCTTATTATTCAATATTGTTTTAGTGTATTGAAGATATTTGAGATGTTTCAGTATTCCTTAAACTAGTGTTTCGTTAGTTTATAGTATTCCTCTTAGTAATAATGTAATAAATAGTATTATTATTCGTTGTCGTTGCTTGCAGCAATCACCACATAATTCGTTGATAAATTTTGATATAATTATGATTCAATTATTGAATCATAAGTTACAGCTAAATAATTTTTGCTTTCTTGTACTGCAACAAAAGATATTTTTTATTATTTAATTTCAATAAAGGGCAAAATCATTATTATTATTATTATATATCTTGTGACGTTCACTGGTTTCTAACCGTAAGGCTTTTACTACTGAAGACACATAGACCCAACAATGTTGGATCCACCACTAACCGTGGTTCTACCAGACCAGAGTATAGTGGAATTTCAATTGTAAATGACATAAAATGTTTGAAGATTGTACTATTTTTCAAATTACTTAGTTTTTTTACCTTACACTAAGGGAAAAGGAAATAAAAAACTGGTGGACTAGTAGTATGGGCGATGATGTTTAATACAATGTAAATAACAAATAACAAATTTAAATTTAAATCGAATAATTATGCCCGAAGTACAATAAAATAATGTCAGTCATAAATTATAAATGTTCAAAATAAAATTAATAATACATTATAAATTATTATTTACGAATATTCAATGAGTAAAAGATGTGAGAAAGATAAAATAGAATAGAATAGAATAATCATATTAAAATAATGAAAGTATATTATGTAATTGTACAACCANCAAGTAATTTTCAAATTATTACAAATTATTGACATAATAAAATAAAATTAGGAAAAAAAATAGGTGTGAGTAAGAAAAAATATCTTCTGGCACTGCTGCATTGACTATGTACGATTAAACCAAGTGCTAAGAGAGTATTTAGTAACACTTAATATAATAAAATGGTTATCATTTTAATAATTCTCAAACGAACAATTTGATATCGGTCAACATGGATGTAAGTCTTTTAAACCGAACATTAAGACTCCTAAGCACGTCTTTATTGGTCAATATATGTGATGTTTTTTGACATTCGACATGACAAAAATAATTAACATACTAAATAAAATGTTATTTTACAATAAAAATTTACGAATATTCTATGAGCAAAAGATGTGAGAAAGATAAAATAGAATAGAATAGAATAATCATATTAAAATAATGAAAGTATATTATGTAATTGTACAACCAAAAAAATATAAAAAGGAATGTGCGACTGAAATTTAGGACTATTTAATTACGTTATTACTGAATTTTATTAATCAAAAATAGTTCTGATTCACCACGAAATTAACACCACTTATACAATAACACCTCATTACCAATTGTTCAGCAGTTAAACTTAATTATACGATGTTCACCAATTACTAATCTAATTAACNGGGAATGTGCGACTGAAATTTAGGACTATTTAATTACGTTATTACTGAATTTTATTAATCAAAAATAATTCTGATTCACCACGAAATTAACACCACTTATACAATAACACCTCATTACCAATTATTCAGCAGTTAAACTTAATTATACGATGTTCACCAATTACTAATCTAATTAACTTATTGTGTTAAATAATACTAATTATGATAGGTAATTTTTTTACATCATAATAGACATATATTAATTTCTAAATATTTTTAATTATATCTTTTAATGTTTTTTTTTTATTAAATGTATGATGAGTATTTTTTATGCATATATTTTCTGTGCGAAACAAGGTAAATCTTAAAGTCATCCTAAATATTGACTTTTTATGATTTCTCCGAACAAAGTTTTCAGTTATGGTATTATTTAAATTATAAATATTTTAAGACTTCTTTCTGCTCTATGTAAATGAATATTTCTATTCAAATAAAAAATAGTTTTCATTTCAAATTTATTATAAATTATTAAATTTGTTCAAAAGGAAACAAATATTTATATTAGTAACGCCTAGAAAAATGTATGAATATAAATTTGGTCACCAAAGTTAAATGTTAAAAAAATATTTTTATAAAAATATTTCTAACAAGAATTAAAAAATTTTCTAAAATAGGAAAAAAATTGGATTACCGTTTAATAAAATAATTAATGTTGTACTTTTATTAGGTGACACCTTAAACATAATTTATAACTTTAAACGTGTTTAAAATTTTTATTTATAAAATTCAAGGATTTGAAAGAATAAGACATATTTTTAGATGATATATTGAATATGTTTATTTATTAATTTAAAAATTGAAAAAATGTAGTACTTTATCAAATTATGACGAAATTTTATTTTTTATTTTACATATAAATGTCGTTATAAAGCATATGCCATTGTATGTCTTAAGTATATTTAAAACTGGGTATTTATAATTTATATTCCCAGTCTATATACAGAGTGTTCAGTAAGTTAGGAAACAGGACAATTGTTATGAATAATTAGAACAATTGAAATCCGTTTCCTTAATTACTAAATACGAAATAATTATATATTTAATATATACTGAATGTTAAAGTTCTAATTGACAACACTTATTTCTTTCAAAAAATTATTCCAAAAAAGATTTTTTTCTATCAAAATTTCAGTTCTAAAGAGGTAAATTAAGCAATAACAAGTATAAACATAATTGCGATTTCTATGGTAACATTTCAAAACTATTTAATGACTGTTGTTAATATTTCAAGTCTAAACTAGTTAACACGTTTTTTTAATTAATATTAAGGTAAAACAAACTCCTTATATTATAAAATATAATTATTAGTCACTGTCACGGTCCCTCGTCACCTTTATCAGTCGTTGTCTTTCTACGTGTAATAGTATTTTGACTGACCACCACCGCGTGCCACAAGTCTCGTTGTAAAGGCCAACAAGTGCCGCACGGCCGACGAGCACCTGCCGCACTTCGAGATTTCTTCAAGTCGTTGAAGTGACGACTTCAACCAATTAAAATATACCAATCGATATGCGTCACCGGCTCTGGACGTGTCTCATGACCGGACATGACGAACACAGACCGCACACTCACACCGTCGCCATAATATTTTTGACGTCCGAGGACCAAGAAACTAATTAATGAATTTTTTTCACCGACTATCAAGTTACTTGTTATAATCGTAAAACAAAAAAACCATACATCACTTAGATGCCCCTGAACACAAAACACTAACAATAACATCAATGAAAAAAAGCAAACAATTTACAGCAAACGAATTCCCTTAATGTTTTAAACAATCATTTAATATAAAATAAACTATTAGGTTTCTAAAATGTGTTAGATAAACAAATTTTAACAGGGGACTTAAAATAATTCATTTAGCTATAGATAGTTAAGATTTATCATAAAAAATGTATACCGCCTATCACTAGATGAGTTGAAATACTGTTACGTTAATTATTACGGAGAGCGTAGATTGATGTACTATAGAGTTTAAAAAATAAGGTTAAACATGAAATTGAGAACACTATTATGTAGTTTCAATGATAAAGGTATTCCTTTTTTGCACTCTTGTCATAGAGTGAATCTGAACTACTATTAGAAGGTCGTTAGATTCAATTTTTTCTATTGTAGTAGATATTGCCTTGCACAATGAATAAGTCAGTAAATTAAAAAATTCTACTTTGAGATTATGATGTATGATTTCAGGTTATATTATTCTTATAGTAATTCAAAATATCGAATATTAGGTTTGTATCAAATTACATTATAAAATTGATAACACGTATAGGATGTAATCAAAGAATAAATTTTATTTTTTATCTCCTGAAAAATGAGTTTACTTCCTTATTCGTTGCGCATATCAATATGTGTGTGTAATAATTTTTAATTATTTTTCAAATTCACATAAACTAAGGAGTAAGCAGAAAACACGTTCTTTAGATACATAAAACTTAAATATTAACACCAAATAATATAGGTAGCTAAAAATAATTGAGGCACAATTTGGGTATCATATTAAAAAAAAAATTTTCTTAAAATATAAATGATTTTATAAATTTTACTGTCATTGTAACTACTAACATTTTGGTTGTATATTTTTTAATAACGTATATATAATGTGCATACATAGTATAATTTAATTAAAACTTACTCTAATGACGTTTTTTAATATTGCTACATGGAAGTATTGTATTTATTAAAAGTCATGTTTAATTGACGTAATATTGAACTTATTATATAATTAATGAGTAAATTAATTGATTATTAGTTATTATTAAAATATAAAAAAATACTAGAAAATCAATTTTTTTATGTCTACATTGACGAATACTTGATATAAGTAATAAGTTAGTAAAATTGTATAAAAATTTTAAAATAACATGAATTATAAAGCTTTTTTTGAATAAATTTGAGACGATACATTGACCTAATATTTAGAAATATTAATATTTCCTGTCTCACATTTCTTTATCGTTATAATGAATGTTTCGAATTAATAATAAAGTATAATGTTTATAAAAAACATATAGTTTTAGAGTTTATTGTTAATGACTATAATAACAAGTTATATATGTTATGAAAACTAGTTTCTGTAGAAATTTTATATTTAAAAAAAATTCATTGTAACTGGATAATACTTATGTACGTTTAATATCTGTTTATGATATGCTAGAAATATTAAATTCGATTATTTCTAAATATTCTTTCCTATACATTTCAAAATTAAAATATATTGATAAACTTCTTGAAATTATATAAAATTTAATATTTAGATATTTTTCTGAAAAAATATATGTTTTCATTTCAATAAATAATCGACGCTCTATAAATATCTTAAAATATAACAACAAATACATACCGTTTGAAAAATATTTTATTTATGTTTAGTTGTATTATGTTTAATATTAGATCAATTCATAAACTTTTTACTTATATTCATAAGTTTCTCTGTGCTGTCTACCGGTGCGATGATCGTTAGAACAAAGACGTTAAACCAAAATGGCTAGCTTCCCAATAAGTATAGAGTTGCAACACACTTAGTCCAATAAAAATATTATTAAATTAGTTTAAATCTGAAATAACTGTAACCTTTAGCATATAATTATTATTTACCATTAACTGAGAAAATTAGAGTTGATTCGGGTTTATAATATATAAAAATAATTAAAAAAAAATGTTTGAGGTTTAATATATTAATTGACATTTATTTCCACGATAAAATAAAACATTGTTATTTAATAAACAAATTAAATTAAATTAAAAAATTCACCAAAACAAAATTCACTTTAAAATCTCTAAGTGTCATTTAGTTTTAAAGAAAAATATTCTAAGTCCAAATTAAATATAAAAAAAAAAACTAAGTCCCAGAGAGTAAGAATCTTGAGTAGAGTGTCGCAGATTTTGTGTATTTTAAAATCGCCGAAAGAACTGATTTTAATAGGAAATAATGGGTTTTTATAGTAGACGAGGGTCGTGTAGCGATCCCTAGTGTGATCTTAGAAACTGTAGATCTTAATTAAGAGTTAAATGTCATTGGCTGGACCTAATTGAGAACCCACACATAGGCGTTACTTTGAATCTGTACGATAATCAGATTTAATTGCCTAGTTTATTGATTATTTTATGTTTTAAATAAGGGAACTCTGTTTTGGTGATCTTGTGAATTCATAATATATGACATACATGTCCAAAGATAACATATTATAATATTTTAATATTATAAATGATAATATAATATTACACATAAAAACTCTCAACCAATGATTTTTTTTAGAAAGATATGATACGTTTTTACTAATAAGTATCATTTTGTGTTAAAATTGTCAAAATCAAATTATTTTAAGAAAACGCGTGTCATTTAAGTCTCTCATAAAATTTTTATTAAATAGGCATAAAATGTTATTCAAAACATGTTGATAATTTATTTTAAAAAAATTATAATAGTAGTATAAATATTATACATTTCTCATTGAGTTGTTAACTAATTATATAAATTTAATTGCTATCTATTTGTCATTTATGAAAAGTTTAAAAAATTATTTATTAAAAATAATTATATTAAATTATCACTATTATTCATACTACAATTAATAATAATAGTAAAGATTTATACATTAAATCATTATATTTATTTATTAATTTAAAAATTGAAAAAATATAGTACTTTATCAAATTACGACGAAATTTTATTTTTTATTTTACATATAAACGTCGTTATAAAGCATATGCCATTGTATGTCTTAAGTATATTTAAAACTGGGTATTTATAATTTATATTCCCAGTCTATATACAGAGTGTTCAGTAAGTAAGGAAACAGGACAATTGTTATGAATAATTAGAACAATTGAAATCCGTTTCCTTAATTACTAAATACGAAATAATTATATATTTAATATATACTGAATGTTAAAGTTCTAATTGACAACACTTATTTCTTTCAAAAAATTATTCCAAAAAAGATTTTTTTCTATCAAAATTTCAGTTCTAAAGAGGTAAATTAAGCAATAACAAGTATAAACATAATTGCGATTTCTATGGTAACATTTCAAAACTATTTAATGACTGTTGTTAATATTTCAAGTCTAAACTAGTTAACACGTTTTTTTANAAAAAAAAATATGAAAACTAAATTGTAGATCTAATTGTTTTATATAAATTAAGTCCTTACAGTTTTTCTTTTAAATCCATTAGTTTTCTAGAAAAATGTCAAAATACATAATATTTCGTAAAATTGCCGAAATTAGCATATTTACGAATATTTTATCATATATGACGAACCATATGTGATACGACCTAATGTTTCATACAAAAATTGTTTAAAATTAAATTTTGCGAAATAAAAGTATTAAGTACAAATTTATATATGATAAAATATTCGTAAATATGCTAATTTCGGCAATTTTACGAAATATTATGTATTTTGACATTTTTCTAAAAAACTAATGGATTTAAAAGAAAAACTGTAAGGACTTAATTTATATAAAACAATTAGATCTACAATTTAGTTTTCAAATTTTTTTTTGTGAGAGTGCTAACTTACGAGTTAATTGCTAAAAACTAAAAAAGTACCCCTTTTGGCCGATTTTCAACCCCAAGTCGGCACGGGTTAAACTTATCTGATCGGCCTGAAATTTTTTGTAGCCACTTTTTATATGTATACACACAAATTTGGGGGGTGAGCCCGAAGAATTTCCAAAATTTTCAAAATAAGGGACACCCTAATATATATATATTGTTTACTTTTTAATTTACACGCTAAATTGTCATATAATATTTAAATTTATCACTTTTAAACGAATTTTCTAGAAATCAAAATAAAAAAAATTATCAAATTATACAGTAACTACATAATTTTTTTTTTGGAAAATAGTGTATTTAATTCATTTGAGTTACATAAAATTTTTTTTATATTTGCTCATTTAATTTTGTAACAATTTTGTATAGGTGTAGGATATTTCTCTTTATTTGCAAGGAAGCTAAATTTAATTTTTCTTCTCCCAAAAATAATATTATATAACACTACATATATACCTATCTTTTTTTGATAAAACTGTAAAAATTATAATTATTAAGCAAGTTATAGTTATAACTTTTTTTTAATGAAATATTCATGTATTCATTTAAAAAAAACCAGTACAGGGGGTTCGCGGCATAGTGGTGACGTGGCATAGTTGGATCAAGTATAATGATATCTGACAGTGATTAAAATCGCTATCAAAAAAACACCTTGACGCAAATCTTTAGATAGTGTTTAATTTTAAAAAATTGGTGAATAATTCCAAAAGCTACATGATCAGCTAGTTCCTTCTTAATATCCTGATTAAGATAAAGTATGTCAAATGAAAAAGGGATTGTTAAAAAATATTATTTCTTATAAAAAAATTGTGTTGATCCATACACTTTTCAATAAGTTATAACATTATAAAGTTATAAATTTTAAAAATAAAATCGAGAATTTTCACACAAAAATAGCATTTGATAGCCATTTTCACCATGAACACAAAATAAAGTCCAAAATTTTTTTTTTTTAATATTAAAATATATTACATAAGCTATAATTTAAGATATATATGAAAGTATTAGTATTTCCGGAACACTTTCAAAAGTTAAGTTAAAAAAGTTGTCATTTTGAATCTCCCCCTGTGGACTGGTAAAAGGTTAAATTTATAAATAAAATATACCAAATGATAGGTAAAGACATCAAATAGGTAAAGACATAAAAAAATTTATATTTATTTGTTAATATTTGAAAAAGTTATGGCAGTTTTAAGTACAAAAAACATCCTTATAGAAGGTGATTTTTATCGCAAATATTACATTTTTTTTTTAAATTTTGACAGCAATTTGCACATAGTACATATATTTTTTTTTTTTTTATTTATAGTACATAAAATAAACTTTAATTTTATATATGTTTAAAGAACGCAATATTTCCGGAACACTTTCAAAAGTTAAGTTGAAAAAGTTCTATTATTTATACAATGTTTCAAGTTTTGAACGCCCCCTATATATGAGGAAATTGTCCAATTTTAATAAAAAATATGTCAAATGAAAAATTTGAGATGAAAGATAACCAAAAATTGTTTGTTGTTCCTAGATCCATGCAAAAGGAAGTAATCAGAAAAGCACATGAAATAGGACATTTTGGATGTAAAAAAGTTGAAGAACTATTGAAGAAAGAATATTCCATGTCAAATATGAAAACAAAAATTGAGAGTATTGTAAGAAATTGTTTAACAGTGAATTAACAGTGATTAATATCACTATCATAAAAAAAGCTTCAATGCAAAATCTGTAGATAGTGTATCATTAAAAAAAAAAATTTGTTAAAATAGCATATTTTTGAATATGGTAGCCATTTGCGCATAGAAGATAGGTCGTCGGGACAAATTTTTTTTTTCATTTTATAGTACATAAAATAAGCTTTAATTTGATATATGTTTGAAGGACGCAGTATTTCTGAAACATTTTCAAAAATTAAGTTGAAAAAGTTCATTTTTGTAAAAAAAGTTGCTATTTTAAATCCCCTCCAATGAGCGAGTTAAGTGTTAGATTTTCAAAAAATTGATATTAAATGAAAGAGCAATATCTAAGATCTTAGCATAAAAAGTAATTATGTTGATTTGTTGATTTTTAAAAAAGTTATGGAAGTTTTAAGAAAAAAAAGTGAAAAAAATTACAAAATTTACCGATTATTTAATTTGTAATTTTTTTGGATATTTCCCCCATTTGCAGAGAATGAGGGAATTTTTTCAATTTTTAAGGGTAATTTCTTTAACTAGATACTATTTGTGATCTTTTGACGTATTGTTGAAAGAAATCGGTCCAGTGAGACCTGAGAAAAAGTTGCAACAGACATAAAAAAAAAAAAAACACATAATGGTAAAATTAATACCTTCTTAGCTTCGGATCGAAGCTAAAATAATGATTTATAAAATAATTAATAGTAATAATAGCAATTTATTTGCAAATATAAAAAGCAATTATTTTAACACGTTATACATAATAACAGCATAAATTATATATTTTTGTCATCGATAATATAAATAATATGTTAATATATTACAGTTTAAAATAATTTTTGCTTATTTTAATAACTTATTTACTTAATTACGTATAAAAATGCAAAAAATTAATATAAAATTATTACAATATATTGAATCATATTAATTGATTAGTTATTTTATGGTATTGTTTATATATTTTAAATCTTAATATTCTTGAAAAATGTTATATAAAACATATTATTTTGTTTTAATTCTTGTGATTAATTTTTTGTTTGGTGATGTTTTTGGAAGCGTTATTTTAATTAGAAATGTAATTTGAATAGTTTATGAAGTGATATTTAATTTTATAATATATTTAAGATTCTTTTTATTTCATTTCCATGTTAGATTTGTTAGTGTAAAATCTCCATCTNATCATTTCCATGTTACATTTGTTAGTGTAAAATCTCCATCTAACAATTTCTTAGTACTAAGAAATATCATATAATTTTCTTCTTCACGAGCACCTTAAATTATTATTTTTTAAAAGAATAATTTTTTATGCTTATTGTAATAAATAATGCCAAATGTTTATTGCAAATTTTCAAATATGCTTTCTTTTGTTATATAGGAACGTCAGATTTATATTATAAATGTGACAAATAAAACGAATTTTGTAAGTGTTAATCATTTTTAGTTTTATTTATTAAAATTTATGAATTAATCTCTTTTGAATTTAACATCTGTCTTGTTAACATTCATTGGTTTTATTTTAGGAACATGATGCTAGAATGAATACAATCCCTGGTTGCATAAAATCTTCAACAGTATGTATTTTTTTTTAATTGTTACAACTTATGTTGTGATATCATTTTGCCATGATATATAAAAGCATTTTGTTCATTAATTTTTTTTTAATTTAGATTTTGCAGTGTGGACCTGTAGGGATTGTAAGTAGTTTTATAATCGGTATAATTAATAGAAGATCAGGAGGTAAATAACAAAAATGTTCATCTCACCCTATTCATGTGTACACAATTTGATAATATTATAGTTATTATGTATTTTTATTTACAAAAAAAAAAAAAAACAGGGCTGAGTGATGTAAAATTTCGAGTTTTTCAAAAATCTTATAACGAAAAACTTTTAAGTTAAATGTTTTGATTTTAACATATCGACTGATTGCTTACTAATTAGCGTATGTGATATTTTCGTGAGTAGTTAATTTCAAATCCTTCCTGTACTTAAGTTTTCATTAGTTCTCAGAAAAAACACAGTCAAAAATGTTTTATTTATTTATAAAATTTGTTCAGTGAGAGTGGATAATCTTCATAAACCGACATTAAATTAAGACACAAACCATCACAATACCATTGAATTTTCACTTTCGCATCGAAGCTAAATAATAGTGATTTGGGGTAATACTTTGCATTGTATATGGAGCAATCATGCGCGCTTATTATATGTAGATTGCCATATTAAAAAAAAAACATTTTTTTAGAAAAATGAGTGAATTGTTTGTAACAATTATAAAAGTAAATATTTAAAGGAATAATTTATATTTTTTATTTCACTAGTTTTCCATAAATAATTAGGATTTCATAACAGAGTAATTCACTTAGCTTGAACTTCAGATATGATCGAAAAAAATAATTTTAATAATCTAGTTATTTATTTCTTTTAATTCAATGTTTCTCTTCATTTTTAAACTATACATTTTTTTTATGTTCATCCTTTATTCCTTATTAGGACGTCAATTTTAATTTCTCAAATGATAATACGCATAATTAACTAATTATTTAATAGATAATGATCTAACGAAGAAAATGACCGATCGATAATAACTTTAGGATCAGTATTTTATAAGTTATTAATAATTAAATTTACGACTGGAGATGAAGAGTGGGTGCTGTTATTTTTATAACTAAAGATTTCCCGTCCTTACCCTTCCTTTCACTTAGATATAAATATGTCAATGTAAATTTCGAGCTAAAAGAAGCAAATACATAAAATATTAATATTATTTATTGAAAATTAAGTTTTACAAAACAAATGAACGATCTTGCGCATAATAGTGTTTATTTTAAGTTTGACGTCACCAGAATAAACCTGATAGTAACCAAACAGAATAATTGTATTATAATTATAATTATATTTTTTATTTTATTTCAGGATTTTGTAAATAAGAAAAACGTTTTTGCAGAAATTGTTTTGGATTATGTAAGTATTTTATCAAAAATGTGCTTAATAAAAGAGTATAGAATAAGCCTACTCTATAAAAAAAAATGAAAAATATACTTTTAGTAAGTAGATTTTTATTTTGTCGGAAGAGGTTGGTACTAATTTTTCATATTTGTAGTTTTTTTATAAGAAAATACCTAGTGATCGTAAATATCTATAATAATAATAATAATACAAATTATAAATTAAATACTAAAAATATATTTTGTATTTAATTTTAGTAAAAAATTAATTAAGTACTGATTTTTTTTTTTAGAATGAACAAGTTGTTGAAAATCCAAAAATCAAGATTAATCTTAAAATTGTAAGCAACTTATAAATTAATTATTTTAATATTATTAATTATTTTATTTTAATTATTAATTAATATTTTAACATTATAAATGTTAAAACATTGATTCATTTAATTTGTTTACATCTATAAATCATTTTATAACTAAAATAGTTATTAGTTAATTTATTAACCATGAAGTATTTTTCATGTTTTTCATAACTTTAATTGTGTATCAATCAATATAAGTAATGTGTATACACATTACTTAAATCCATCGATAACATAAAGTTATATTAAATCAATAGTTTTGAAGTAACATTTACATAAATTTTAATTTTAAGAATATTCTCTACTATTTATTTGTATTTTTAATGCTCATTAATATTCTATTAAAATCAGAACAATCCATTTCGTAGATTACCCACATTTACAGAATACGTGCACATACCCACTCAATGTATTGAAATGCTTGAAACTCAATAAGTATTTGTCCTAAATTAATTATTGATCAATTAAATTTTTTTTTAAAAAAGGGTTAAAAAAATTCTATTTTAAAATTTGAAAAAATTTTAAAAAATTAATGTTTAACTTTTTTTTTTTTATTAAAAACAAATAAGTAATAGTGTAACGTAGACCAAAAATGCTAAAATTGTTTAAAAAAATTACATAAAAATGATTATTGAATCAAGAGTTATTGTATTTGTTATATCTTTGTAATTCACACATATATACATAGATCAAATGGTAATTAAAAAAATAAAATAATAAACATATCTGTTAGTGAATTTAAACACCACACCGAAGATGAATATTAAATTGTGAATTTGGAACTCTGGCTGACATTATATGTCTTATTGTCATGTAGTGATACAGAGAGTATAGTATAGTAGGGACATAAATATGTGAAAAATTATAATTGTATAAAGAAATGTGTTAGCAGCAATAAAAAAACAGTTATACATTAATTTAAGTAATCGACTCTAATTATGTATTGGTTCGATTAAATTACTTGATGTGGAATTTCATAATTTTTAAATCTTTATTAAATATTCCTAAATATTTTAATTTATAATTAAAAGATAGATTACATAGAATTTCAATAATAATAATGTTATATATTTTTACTGTACTTTACTGTAGTAACACATATTTGAAATTTAAAACCCTTTATTTATTTATATAAAATAATTTTCCTAAAATTTCTTTCAAATTATTGAAGCCCTTCCAAAACAATGATTCAATAATGCTTACGACCTTTACAGATAATATAAAATATTATTTTTTAATCACTGTTATTTGTATTTTGAAGACGTTTGAAGAACAAAACATTATTTTAAAACACAAAAGAATACAATACAACTTCACATATGACGGTAAGTATAGATCATATTGAATATATCCTGTTTTATCTTATCTCTTAAAACACATTACTGTATCATCATGACAATATATAAATGCATTGTAAATTTTCTAAATATATATGAAATTATGAAAATCACTTTATTTACAGAAGAAGGAATTGAAGAATTGCAGAATACTATTAAAAGTATAGACAGTAAAATTCAATTCAAAGTCATTAAAATCTATGTGAGTCTACCAATATGTTTAAAATATTTTCCTGTAGATGATTTTGAGTTTATGTGAATAAATTGTTTTAAAGTCAATGAAGCACCAAATAGGTTAAATATAAAATGGACATAAAAAGTTTTTTTTTCAATAAAATTCTAGTGAATAATAACACTTAAAATAACTTATATTAAACATTATAAAGTTATATCTCATAAATATTTAAAAATTATTTTTTGTTTAGTATAAAATAAAAAAAAACATTTAAGCTCACAAATACAAAAATCGGTAAATAACCCACGAAGAGTCCTGTATGAATGAAAAATATTATTTAGTTTATATTAATATATAATTCAATTATCATTTGGATAATAATTTTTTTGTTTATAAAAATATTATTCTTTAAACCTTATGCAAATTCATATGATTGTTCATAAAAAAATTTGCGAGATTATCCTTTTGAGATTTTTAAATATTGAGGTTAAAATATTAAAATCAATACAATTCTTACTTTTTCAAATAATAATACTGCAATATAGTTACATTATAACTTAAACACTTATAATTGTTTTAATACAAAGTATATTTTAATATTTAAATTTTTGACTTTATATTATAATAGCATTTCGAAAACTAGTTAAATTAAAATAAAATTCAGAAAGAAAAGGAAATGATCTAAAAAATTATAATTGTTTTAAAACAGTTTTCAGTATATTGATATTTTTAGCTTTTACTTAATATTAAACTAATTTCTTGTAAACTAAACGGATCATCCGTAATTTTGTGATCTTTTTGGATCACGATATTGACACGACTTGCGTCGCAAAAATGTGGTCGACACTGGTTTTGAGGGTAGAGACCCGTGGGCCGTTTATTAAATGAGCGACAACAGATTATGTTAACAAAAATAAAACAAACCGAAAAGATAAACACAGTAATAATAATCTTCGCATAATATCGCGGCACTTTCGCTGGCGTCGACGACGCGATGTTCGGCGTAATCCTTGGACGGCAAAATGGTTAGCAGCGTTGTAGGCGACGGTGCGCGGGTGCGGTTCGGCTGTCGACGTTGTCGCTTTCACAGCGGGAGGAAGACTCTCGCACCATTTGCGGCGGGTCGTCGTCGGCCGTGCGGCATTTGCTGGACTTTGCACCGTAGCGTATAACACGCGGTGTTGGTCAGTCAAATACTCATAGTAGGGCGACGGCTGATAAAGGTGGCACGAGTCGCGGGGCATCGTGTATAACGAAGCGACGCGGGCCGTGTCAATATTTTTCAATTATTTAGTCATTAACTGACTAAAATTTTTAGAAAAACTTATCTTCTTTAAGTAATAGGTAATTCTAAGCCAAAATTTGAAAAATTTTCGTTCAATTTTTTCTATTTTCTTTTAAGTCTTTTATTAACAATCGAATTGAAGCATTATTTGATTTAATTTTATATTCTAGTTCACTGTAAGGGATCCCAACTGTCTTGGATAGATAATTGTATAATTACATTAATACTAATACAAACATATTAATTTCTATAATCTGCACTGAAATTTTTTTGATCCAGATTTGAGTAGTCGAGTTACAGGGTAAATAGAAACAATGACGTTCTCTTCGTGTAAAAACTCGTAAAATCAAATTATTAAATTTTTTAACTAATATAAACATTTCTACCGTTAAATATTTTATGATAACACATGGACGCATATAATAGATTTTTAATGAGGTAAAATATTTAAACTTCAATTTGATTTAAACCTTAAATTTAATTTTTACAGGAGAGTAATCTTTCTAGTAATAGAACTTTAGCTCATTCTACGGTTTATGATAAATATTTAAAAATACAACTAGATATGATTGAAAAATTGTCTTTATGGAAATATGTCAAAGAGGAGAGAGTTCTCATTGCTTCTACTTCTACTTCTACTCTATCCAATACAACACTCATAGATTTTATCAATAACTCAACTACTTATGAAAAAAATGTAGCATATACTGTTAAGGATGCAGAAAATATCATGAATGATCGAACTTTTAAGTATGCATTTTTACTAGTCGTATATGTCTATAGGACTCTATTAATTTACTATGATGCAAAAATAAATTGGGAATTAGTTAAAACATGTTTTACACTATTGAGTAACGCACAAATTAAAAGGAAAGAATTCAATAACATACTTTATGACCTACGTATTGATTTTGATGTAATTGAACCTGATCGAACAATAGTATGTAAGCAAATTATCACACACTTAATGGAAAAATACTCAGGATTATTCAAAATAATTTTACAAAGTACAAGCCAATTATCAGAAGATAATTTAATTAAAAATACATTTGAGGGATTTCCTAAACCTCACGAAAACGACGTCATCTCATACAATTTTCAGACTATACCAACAGAATTATCTGTTATAACGGAAAAATTGGAGAAAATTTTAAAGTTAATAGAAACAGAATACAGTTCATTTTTGTCAAAAAATTATAAAGAGATTTTAAATGATTCTTACTCGACTGTTTCGAGAAATTAAAAAGTATTTTTTATTTTTTCTAATTACATAAAAAGATACTGTGAGTGTTTCTTTCGTCATATACAATTTATGTAATCGAAAAATAAAATAAATATGGAATAATATTAAAAATAATATTTTTTCTTTTAAATAAATATTAACCTACATAGTAATTTTATATTTGTTCTTTTTACCTACTGATGTCTTAACTAAGCACCCAACCTAAGCAACAGACATAATAAGGTATCCTCTTTATTATATAAAGATATAATTAAGCACTTCAAAAAAAATCCAGCACAAGGGGCGCGGCCCATCTTAAATTAAAGCTAATGTAATGTACTTTATTATGAAAAAGAAGTATTTCGGACTTTATTTTGTCTTCACGATGAAAATGGCTACCGAATGCAATTATTGTATGAAAATTATCGATTTTATGTTTACACATTTAACTTTATAATGCTATAACTTATTGAAAAGTGTATGGATCAACATCATTTTTTTATGAGAAATAATATTTTTTAATAATCCATTTTTCATTCGACATACTTTATCTTAATCAGGATATTAATATGGAACTATCTGATTATGTAGCCTTTGGAATAATCCACATTTTTTTAAAAATTAAACACTATCTAAAGATTTGCATCGAAGCATTTTTTTTTTTATAGTGATTTTAATCACTGTCAGATATTATTATAATTGATCCAACTATGCCACGTCACCACTGTGCCACGACCACACTGTGCTGGGTTTTTTTTTAGTTTTATCAGTGCGATTATATTTTATAATTGCCCAGTGAAACTTAAAATCCTTAAAAGTTTTTTTATTATAGTTAGAATATATTTTTATATTACCAACAATGTAGGTCAATTTCTAACTTACAAGGAGACATCACGGTGATAGGATCGCCGATTTTCAAAAAAATTATATGAATCTAATATAAGTTGAATATTAAGTTGCATTTACTTTGAATTTTTTTAAACGGGAAAAATGACTTAACAGACAAATAACCATTTGAACTACCTTAAATAGACTTTTTTATCCTCTTGCAATAGTAGCAACCTGTGGGTCAATTGGTAACGCGTAATGTACTGGGTTCAAATACCGCATAGTGGTCTCGTTTTTTGAATTTTTTTAATATATTCATAAAAAATCTTGCAAAAATCCAATAACACACTTTATGACCTACGTATTGATTTTGATATATTTGAACCTAATTAAACAGAATTATGTAAGCAAATTATCCAACACTTGATGGAAAAATACTCAAGATGATTCACAATAATTTTACAAAGGACAAGCCAATTTTCAGAAAATAATTTAATTGAAAATACATTTCAGGGATTTCCTAAACCTCACGAAAACGACGTCATCTCATACAATTTTCAGACTATACCAACAGAATTATCTGTTATAACGGAAAAATTGGAGAAAATTCTAAAGTTAATAGAAACAGAATACAGAACATTTGAATTCAATAATATAAATATGTGAAGTTGGCACATAGGAAGTATTTTTGTGGTAACGGCGATGTCATTAATATTATAATATTAATATTAATTTTAATAAAAAGAAATAATTTTTATTATCCGTTCATCTATTTTCTTTTGCTATTACTTTCATAATCTCTTTATTTGAATTTGAAGTACAATTAACTTTATTTTTAAAATATGATATTAAAAAAAATTTTTTAAATTTTTCATATATTATTATTGATTGAAGGTTACCCATCTAAACTTTAAAATTCTGGATACGTCATAAATAAGAAGGAGTCACCTCCTGCCACTTTAAAAAATTTTGTATGTGTTATAAAAATGCTTAATTAGTCATCAGGTAATTAAAAAAAAAAATAATAAATATTAAATAATTAAAAGGGAGCGATACCCTCTTTAGGCAATCCTCGTAAGTAAGCCACTGATTCCAGTAGGAGTACCTGGATATGCCTGGCACGATAAGTAATTTACAGGAGAAATATCACATCATAATCAGTGTAACTAAAATATATTAAAAATTTACTTATTAAATTCAGGAAAATTCAAAAATAGAAAATAGTAAAATATATTGGGTATAAAGTAGACGTTTGTTATTGAGGTATTCTCCTTGGGCGTATTCAGAAATTATTTTAAAATGGTATTTAATTTTTTTTACTTTGGTAAAAACCAAAGTGATGAACAAAAAAAAAAGGTCATTAGGTCCACATTTCTTAGAAGTCGCCAAAAAAAATATTGATAGCGCTGGTTCAAGAAGGGCAATTGCCCATATCCACCTTAAATACGCCTTTGGTATACACAATATATATATTAATATTCTAATTATAATAATTTTATTTATATTATAAAGTAATTACGAAACAAGACGGGAGGTAATCATTCTTGTAAAAATTCAATTTTGATGTATCCCAAGTTTTACGATTAACTAATACATTTCATATGAGATAAATAAGATTATTGAAACTGTACTATTTTGATAATGTATGTACAAACTTATACCCTCGTATCCTAATATAAACTTTTCGTTTACATAAAAAAAAAAAATAAGTACAAAGCGACAAAAGTATATTTAAACAGTAAACTAATAATTATAAACCCAAAGTTTAAACAAAAGTATTACATAATATATAAAAATAATAAACATAATATCAAAACAAAGAGATAGTTAATAATCTAATCCAATCAATTCATGTATGACAACAAAAACATGTTTTAAAAATGAATTAAATAGAAAATTAGATCGACATAAAAACTAATTTTCTACAAATTAAGGGTCACAATATACATATGCACAGAAATGAGTTAATATTATTAATAAAAAACATGCTCGTGGACTTAAAAAAAAATCGTAGAACAGTGACAATGAATAAATTTTTTTTTGATATCTCAGAAATGTCATTAAATTTCAAACGGTAAGTCGTAAAACGCTGTCGTCATCGAGCGTTTTTCTCGAAAACGGTTGAAATATTAAAACGCTCGCGGGTGATCGACAAAAATCTTCCGACCTTTGCCAATAAGTTTCTCGCAGTGTCATGACTAAGTACTTTCATTGGAAAAATAAAATGTTGAAAATCGAATCATGCTATTAATTTTCCCACAAAGCGTTTTTTTCCTTGTTCTATTACATAATAAGATTACGTAGTTAATTATTAACCTAGACAAAGAAGACCANAGTTAATTATTAACCTAGGCAAAGAAGACCAAGTTTTAAATTCATTATCATAATTGAAAACAAAATTGATAATGTACATGATCTATGTACTCAACTTAGTGGTTCGTATTTACTATAGAAATGAGAGTGATATGGCTCATAAAAAGTAGTTGACGCTCTAGTATAGAAATATGGGATCAACCAATTTATTTTTGCAACCGTTTAAACCAACAAGTTTAAGACAACTTATCTTATTATTCACTGGCATATATAATATATAAGGTAGTGAATAATATAATATATATATTATATATACAATATTAATTAATAAGTGTACACAACATTTAGCTATAATACACACAACGTTGTTATTTCAGAACAATCGCATAGCTTGATGTAATAAATAAAAAATTGAAAAAATTCCCTCGTTCCCTGTAACTGGGAGAAACTCCCAAAAAGTACGATTTTAAACACCGATAAATTTTGACATTCTTTAAACTGTTTTTCAAACAGATAACATATTTAAACAGATAATAACTTTTAGAATAATATATGAATCAAAACAATTTTCTTTAATAAAAACCTTAGGCATTTTATTTTTATTTGATTTAAAATTTTTGAAAATGTGACCCTTTACATGTCATTTTGTGTTAAAGACATCATCATTAAATTTTCTTAATGTACCCACATCTTTTAAGTCTCCCTAGAAATTTCTTGGTAAGGCTATACACTATTCAAACAATATTATAGTTTTATTAAAAAAAAATAATAATAATTATAGTAGAAATATAACAAATTTTCCGGCTAAATTATAAACCAATTATTGTAACACAACCCAATCTATTAGGCATATTATAAAATTTACATTTACAGAAAATAATGTTAGAATTTTTATTGTGTTTTATTAAATTTCATTCTATAGATAGTTTTCACAATTTAAGAGACTAAAAGTAAACAGAATTATTTTTTACACTTCATACATGAATAATAAAATTATTTATTTATGTCATCGAAAATGATAATCTATTATGGTACAGTTCAAAATAATTTGCTCCTATTTTAAAAAATGTATATACTTTAATTCCTATAAAAGTTAAAAATTTAATAAAATATATTCTAAGATATAAATCAATCAATTGTACTTTTTAAATCGTAATATTCTTTAAAAATGTTATACAAAACAAATTCTATTGTTTTAAACTCTATGTGTGTGTTATTTTTTTTTGGAAATGTTTGTGGAAATACAATTTTAATTGGCAAAGTAATTTAAATAAAGTTTATTAATTTATGTATAATTTAATGATTTAGTTAAGATAATAATAAACGAATAATAATATAATTTATGTATTTTGTCAACTATAGTGTAAAAAATATGCTATTATAGGGCAGTCTAAAATAATTTTCATTAATTTTAAATATTTGTTTTTTTATTGACGTTTTTTAGTGTTACATTTTTTTCAACACCGATAAAAATAAAATAATTTAATTGAAATTTAATAAAATATATTCTAAGTTATAAGCCAGTCAATTTTATCAAATAAATCTAATAATTCTTGAAAAATGTTTAACAGAATATTCTTTTGTATTGATTTTTATGTGTAACTTTTTTTTTGGGGGGGAGAAGGTTTTGGAAATATATATTTAATTGACACAGTAATTTAAATAGTTTATTGAATGATACTTAATTTAATAGTTTAATTTAGATACTTTTTGTTTAATATTCATGTTTCATCTCTTATTATAAAACATAACAATTGACACTTAAATATTTTTAGAACGACGAAAGTCATCATATAAATTATTTTACTTCATATACAACTTATTTTATTGTTTTTTAAACTATTAATTATTCAATACCCACTGTAATTATAAATAGTATAATATTTCGACTTCAATATAATTTGTACTTCGTAGCTGGCTATGCCAACATGATAAACCATATAATATTGTTATCTCTATGCAATGATTTTTATGATAAGTGGCCAACTTATTTTCAATCACCTGAAGGACGTCCTAAGTTAGATAGTTTTAGTTTTAGTTATTATTGAGGTGGACATAATGCCCATGCACTCAGACCTGTTGGTCCATTGTGCGCACCTCATACCGAATTGTCTTGATTCGGTTTACCCACCTAAGTGTTATCACCAAAGTGTTAATACATTACCAACCATAAAGTCACCTCTAGAGATGACCAAAGAGTCCTGTCTTTCTGGCGAAATTAAGTATCTCCCTGGGTTTTAGGTTTTTAATATCCTCTTTTTCAGGAAATGGTTTATTCAAGTAGTTTGATCTTAGTGTGGACAAGGCTTCACATTCGCACATGATGTGAAATGAGTCTTCCTCTTCTACTCCACATTTTCTGCACAATGGTGATTCCGATACCCCCATTGCGTTAAGATGCTTAAGCAGGTGACCATGTCCTGTCAGTAGACCAGTCAGGGTGCTTATTTGATGTCTAGTCATGCTATTAAGATCACCCAGCAATAAACCAGGGGTCTTGATAAACATTTTAGATTGTCTAGGTACTACCAAGTACTTCCAGATTTTCCTGTGTTGTTCTCTGCACCAATTCTTGGGTAACGCTTTGAGCGATTGCTCAGTGAGCCCTACCACTGGTTCTGGTCCAACATAGGTGTTCTCTGCTCCTTTCCTGGCTAGAAAGTCAGCATTCTCATTTCCAGTGACACCGTTGTGTCCTGGTACCCACGCTAGTGTAACTTTGTTGAACCTCGATAGTGATTCTAAAGTTTCCCTGCATTCGAGGACCAGCTTTGAATTCACCTGATCGTTACAGAGTGCTTTCAAAGCCGCTTGACTATCACTTAAGATAGTTATCTTCCTATTTTTGTATACCAGCAGGTTCTGAGCCCCTACCAGTATCGCCATCACCTCTGCTTGGAAAACAGAGGGTGTTGTGCCCAATGACATACTGACATTTATTCGTGGCTTTAAGCCCCAAATTCCAGCACCTACCTTTCCTGATTTTTTGGATCCATCTGTATATATCACAAATCCTCCTTTGTCAGTCAGGTGGTTAATATTCCATTCTATACGTGTAGTGATCTCCACTTTGTAGGGAATGTTATTCTTAAGAACCGGTTTGATATAGTCCAAGGGGTATTCTAAAAAGCCCTTGTCTATCTCTTTTAGTATTTTACCATGTTCTGTTGTATCACTCTCCAAAGTCCACATACCTAAGTTGTGGAATCTTAGTGCTGTAGCTTTGGCATGTGCTTTCACCTCTAGATGCAGAGGAGGCAATCCAATTAGTGCCTCTAATGCGACCGTTGGTGTAGTTCTTAATGCTCCAGTGATGGCAATAGCAGCCATTCTCTGTATGCGACTAAGTTCTTTCCTAGCTGTAATGAGTGCTGTTCTGGTCCACCAGACCAGGGCACCGTACAATATCATAGGTTTAATCACTGACGTGTACAACCAATACATAACTCTTGGTTTAAGACCCCATGTCTTTCCCAAGGCTCTGCTGCAAGTCCACAATGTGTTCATTGCTTTTTTGATTCTTGACTCAACATGTGATTTCCATTTTAGCTTACTATCCAAGATAATACCTAAGTATTTTACTTCTGATTTCAAGCTAATTTCTTGTCCATTCAGAGTAAGAGTGTCTAGGTTGTCTAGTCCTATTCTCTTTCTAGTGAACATAACAACCTCTGCTTTATTTGGATTAACAGACGTCCTAAGTTAGATATGACTTTAGTTTAGAATTCATGTACAATTAGTTATATTAGTGCCCTACGCTCCGATTGCCCGCGATATTCTCTTTAGGAAAAACAGCTGAGATTAGACTGGCTAGTCGAAAAACGGAGAGACACTTTGGAGAATATTTATGGTTGATTTAAACTTTCATTATAATATTGTGCTAGTACTCTGTCCATTCAAATTGTGACACTTCAATAAGTAATAGAACACAATGCGATCTAATCGTGTATTCTTTAAAGTTTCTATATACGTAAAAATTATTAAATCAAATATCAATATTTTTGTGTGTGGGAATATTTGTATCACCAAAAGTGTGTGGCCGTAAATAAGATATATAATAATTATTCTAAATTCCAGTGACTAAAAATGTAATGTAAAACGGTGTATATTTTATATAGCAAGAACTTCCCTTTTTTTGGGAAAAATGGCCGTTTTATAGCCCGCAAAACTGGTTTATCGATCTCTAGTAAGATTCTTGAGATATTTTTTTGCTGTATTGATTGGTCAATGTGATGAAACCTTTTACGTGGTCGTTTTATAAAATGCGTAAGAGAGTGATTAAATTTTGTGTAACAGTATTATTTTTTTATATTAAATTTTATCCAGGAGGAACACTGATTTGAAGATATATTTTTAATAAGTATATGTATAATTGATTGCATGTATTAAAATGTGATGATACACAAGTATGTTTTCTTTTTATATAGGAAGGAGTAACAGATATTTCACTGGTGTCATTTTTTGATGGTACAGTTGTAAGTGTCAATCATTGTTAAATGTACTAACAATAAAATTTATGAATTAAACTCATTAAAAATTAAAATCAATATTATTAAAATTCAATGATTATATTATAGCGTAACATTGGTGCTGAGATGAAAATGGATTTACACTGTTTTTACCCTCCAGAAGTATGTTTTATTGTGTTATGTTTTAGGCTGTGTTATCATTTTGCAATATTTAATAAAAACATTCTATCATACAAATTTTGTTTATTTTAGAAATATTTACAGTGTGGTCCTGTAAAAATGGTGAGAATTTATTTTATACAGACATTGTAACAGTTTTAATAATAGGGGAACACGGCTTAATATTACACACCTCAATATCTTTTACACTAGTTGTTTTTATACATCAGTTATGAAAAACAAAAATGATCGCTTTGATTAGTTTAGCATATATACAAAATTTGATAGTATTATTGTCATTATTTTATTTTTGAGTCCCAAAAAAGTAAAATTGGAAGTGAGTGATATAAAATTTCAAGTTTTTGAAAAACTACTGTAAAATTCAAAAAGAAAAAGTTATTAAATAAATAAATTAAATAGATAGAACAAATTAATAAGATAAATAGGTAAAAGGGAGACAGAGTAAGATTAAGTGGTGATCTCGCGGGTTAAACAATATTGAATAAATTATGTTCAATAACCCTTGAAATTATATAATTTATCTTAGTAGCTTATTACGCAATATATTGTTGTTAAAAAGCATAGATTAAATTGCATTTACCTTATATTCTATGTCACGTACTACAATTTTAAGTAATTCAACGTTGATTCTGTGTATTAAATGTCTGGATTTACTTTCAATACAACGTGCTGTTTAGTTAATATAATTATTTATGAAAACTACATTTAAGTAATACGACTTCATTACATAATATCTGTGACTGATTTTTATATGAAAAGATTCTAACATTCTATATTTTCATTATGTTTGGTACAAAACATCTTTAGCAAAGATCTAGTAGACCAGTTGTTACAAACATCGTTGATTATATTATATCGTGTGGGAGCTGATCTCCAGTGTCTTGCTTTACTCATCCCCTTGCATACCCAGCACGGCAATTCAATGGCCTCCGTGTCAATTGTCATCCGTGTACAGTTCATCGTTGTAAGTCAGTCAGTCAATTGTTTTATTTGTCATCTTTTCTTTTTTGTAACAAGCGCCTTCGCTTGAATGGTAAATTGTTCGGCCTTTGTACGCCGTTATTCTTTTATTTGTTTATTGCACCCTTGTGCTCAAAGTTCTCGTGCCCTTGCAGGCCACCAGTGATTGGGCCCTGACAATCACTAAATATCTTCATTGCCGTAGTCAGTTCTCATCTGCCATTACGTGCCTTGATCTACACTCTGACTCGTGATACTCAGATGTTCGACACCATTACCACAAGATCTCCACACAGTCCACTCATCACTATCAACAACTTCATCTAGTCAGCTAATTTTATATTATTTTTAATGTTATTTATTATTTGTTTTAATTATTTTGTTTTATGCCGCTTTTCTGCATTAGTATTTAAGGGCCTCCGTTACCGCTTAAAATTAAGATACTCTTTGAAG
The DNA here is from genome assembly GCF_025091365.1 of Daktulosphaira vitifoliae. Classification (NCBI taxonomy): domain Eukaryota; kingdom Metazoa; phylum Arthropoda; class Insecta; order Hemiptera; family Phylloxeridae; genus Daktulosphaira; species Daktulosphaira vitifoliae. Next base: position 23,977,191 of record NW_026099576.1, read on the forward strand.
AACTTATAATAAATGTGGTGATTTGTTATTTAATTATTGACTATTCTCGTTACTTATTTTTTGATATTGGATGTACAGTTCGTTTCCATCCCCTAGGTGACTTATTCCCGCTTCAATAATAGCGATTTAAACAAGTTTAAGGTAAAATGGCATTCTAGTGCGGTGCACTTTTTATACAAAAATAATAATAAAAAATTATTAGTGATAAATATTATAATAATATTTAATAGAATTTAATTTAATGAATTCACCAAAAAATTCTAAGCATTATTTAAATTGAAAATTATTAAGTCAAAATTCAATTGAAAAAAAAAATGAAAAAAGTTATAAAAAAATTATAAGTTCCAGAGATTATAAATCTTGATTAGAGTTTTGGAGATTTTGTGTATTATTTTAAAAATACTGAAAAGTTTGGATTTAATAAATAAAATTTAATGTAATTTTATTCCATAAATCTACAACTGATTTTAATGTGTAAAAGATTTTAATGTTTTAAATTTCTGTACGTTTTACGGAAGATAACCAGGAATTAACTAATTAAAAAAATAGTCGTTTAAGACGTAACACCTTATATCTTACTTTTTCTAATTACGAAAGAAAATATCTTTCATTTATAGTAAATAGCTGAAGAACGTCGATTTTAGTATAATACAATATTTACAACAGTAGTTAGCAATTTTTGAATTCTCAAGAAATATAATAATGACATATAAAAGGGATATGCAGTGTAAGCAAATTAATAATAGTGAGAAAAAGAATATAAAAGAGAAACATGAAAAATATAGGGGGACTGGACGTTTTGACGAAGAAACGTTGAGCTACGGATTAGAACGTTCGTATGCAAGTAACTTTTTTTTTTGTACGACTTAAAAAATTTTGTGTTACATTTTATATTATACTTTGAGTCTGTGTATTTTTACTTTATTACATTAAATAACTACTTAAAAACCTGTACATTGGGAGTAAATACTTTATATCCGTCGTACTATTAAAAATTGTGTGTGTGTGGCAAGAGTTAAAGATGGACTACTGGTCCTTTAGTCGATATTAATAATTAGTGTGCGTGCAGGCTAGTTTTTGGGCTTAACCGTCCTTTAGTAGGTATAGTGAAAAGGTAGTAGACGAGGAGCCACCCTTCAGTCTGCTAATTTTGAGCTAGATCGCGCTGACGGGTCTAAACTCTACCCCTTTTAGTAGTTCACTAATTAGAAGGATTGGGGCTGACCAGTTCTCCAACAGGAGAACTCGAGAAGAGCTAAGAACGATGATAAATAATATTAATTAATTTGTGCATTACTTTTGTGTCTGTGTCAGGGTACTACCGACGTACGGCACATTATACAAGTTATACAAATCTAAAAAACCTATTTTTGGAGCTTAAGAGCTTTTATTATAAGCCTTAGATATATGAAGTGTTGTTGATTTAACGTCAATACTTTTACCTCGTCAAAATGAAAATTCTGATTATTACAAAACTGAATAATTTACTGAATTTTATTACAGGATTTTGTAAATAAGAATGAAATATTCAGCCTTTTCCCCAAAAACCTACAAATCTCCTTGTTATAGGTATTAAATAGAGAGTAGCGGTCTCCGACACTCCATTCCCAAATCTCCTACCGTACTCGTATATAACCGGTTCAATCGTGTCCTTTCCACGATGACTATGNTTTTGCAGAAATTTATTTAAATTATGTAAGTATATTAATCAAATATGTGCTCAGTGAGAAAGGGTAGGGATCAGCCTTTTCCCCAAAAACCTACAAATCTCCTTGTTATAGGTATTAAATAGAGAGTGGCGGTCTCCGACACTCCATTCCCAAATCTCCTACCGTACTCGTATATAACCGGTTCAATCGTGTCCTTTCCACGATGACTATGCGTCAATTTTTATACTATTCTGACTAGTTTTTATACACTTTTCACTCACGTTTTGCGACTCCAATAGTCGCAAATCGTCCGATTATAGAACCACTTATATATTTTTTTCATTGTTCACCATCGTTTTTTAATGCACTAATAACCATTCGCTTAAAATTGTATACACTTATTTATTCATCACGTATAATTTTAGTGACCAATGGCTCCACAATTATTCATACAAATTTTCCTAAGCTCACAATTATTAGTTTCTAAACACTACCTTGTCATTAATATCGATTTACATTGTACGTGCATCATATAATCCATCGTGCGTTTTTAATATACATTCACCATCTATGGTTACATCATTATTAGATCTCTCAATTACTTTATTACTCTCGTGCAATCTATCAACCTTCTTCAAATAAATTTTTATTTTTTACTTTAATATAGTGTCATATTTATAAAATCTTATGAATTATATTGTAGTATGTAAGTTACCGCCCCCCCCCCTTTAGGATTTAAGAATTTATTTGCAGAACTTTATTATATTTTCATACTTTTTTTTTATTCATTTGACAAGGTATCCTAATTTTTATTCCTTCCTTCTCTTCTCTCCGTTCCGTCATTATAATTAAGACGTCGATCCTTCTAAAGTCTATTTTCTCTCATCTTATCTAGGATTGACACTATACCTATACTCCCTCTTATATAATCGTTCCTTATCCTATCTTCTCTAGTCACTCCACTCATCCATCTAAACATTCTTATCTTTGCTACACTCATTCTCTCCTCTATTCTCTTATAAACCTACCTACACTCTGAACCATACATCATAACTGGTCACTACAAACTAATGAACTTACCTTTCAGCCTCATTGCAATTTTGTTGTCGCATAACTCATCAAACGCTTTTCACCACTTCAATCAACCGCACTTGATGCTGTATCTTACATCCTCGTCAATACTGCCGTTCTTTGCACAACTGATCCTAAGTACTAAAAATTTTCCACTTTTCCTACCATGATCTCGTTTATTGTCACTGATCTCCTCATTTAACCTACCTCGTGTTTTTCCTTTATCAAACTCATCCTCCTATTAGCACTATATCGTTAGCGAACAACATGCAACACGGCACCTCTCCTTTTATTTATCTAGTAATTTCATCCATTACCATGAAATCTTTAATAATAATTATTATTACAAATAAAATTCTCTAAATTTTTTTTGTATATATTTTTAATGATGAATTAACACCGATATTTTTTTATTTTTTTAGAATCCTGATTTTAATTTGAGAACATCACCAAAGATAATAAATATTAAAATGGTATGTGTTTTTTATTACTAATGTTGAATATTAAAACACATTATTTTTTATATATACAGATGTTGAAACAATGAAAATAATATATTCATACATTAAATGGTGGTTTAAAAATAAAATGATAAAATTAAAATAAGATCTGTTAGTAAATTTTTGCGCTAAGAGCACGATTTAGATATTATCTAGATTATTATTATCTATTATTTAGATTTAAATATTAGATTTCAAGTGGGATCTCTGGCAACACTGACATGACGTGATATTCAGAGTTGTAGTGTTACGAGAAATCGAGTAAAACAGAGATGTAGATAAATAAAAATAATTAAATATAATTGCATAAAAAATATAAATTTCTTTATTTATATTCGTATAACAAATGTGAATGTAAATTCTAAAATATATGTGCAATGCCGACTATATTTTACCTTTAGTATCGGCAATTTGCGACTTGTAACCATTTCGTTATAATCCCTATTCTTTTTTTTTGTATTAATATCAAAAAAAACATTTCAATAAAAATCATAGTTTTTTATGTAACTCTTGGTATTTAAATAGATGTTACAATTTAAATATTCAGAACTATATCTCGCATATTTATATCCTATAGTATTCTACTATAAATTAATATTCAGAAATATTCCGGACCTAGTTTTACCTATGATTTTTTCCGATAATTTGTTGTTAAAATTTCATTTTAACGTAGATTTGTTTGGTTATTTTTTTGATATGTAAATAATTTTTACTTACTAATAAGCAATAATGTCAAAAATAGAGGCGATAAAAATAAAATAAAAAGAATCAGTAATTAATTGTTTTCTTTGAGATTTAGTTCTAAAAAAATATAGAAACCCCCAAAAAGACACGGAGTCAATAAATTTTTGAATTTCATTATTTCCAGTTTTAATTTCAGTTATTTTGATTTTACCTATTGAAAATAAAGAACTAACAAAGACAAGATGTAACCTGACGAGTTATCATACGAGTAGTTGAGTCGCACTAAATGATTTTAACTATTGTTAAACATTTATTTATTTATTTATAACTACTTGAATCGCCTTATATTAAAAGAACGCACGGATTTGTTTCTCTGAAATGAGATGATATCAGGTTTTTAAGCACTGTTGTAAAACAAAAATAAGAAAATGGTGGTATGATAAATGATGGAAGGGAATGTTATAGGAGTATCGCAAAAATAAGAACTANCTTTTTAAGCACATACTTAAAAACATTTTACTAGTTAAAACTACTGTGGTGGTTCATTAAAACCTATACAATACGACACAGAGCAAATATTTGAAATTTATAACGTTTTATTTTATTTTCCTAAAATTTCTTACAAATTATTGAAGTCTTTTCAAAAAAAAAAAAATTCAATTATACATTTTCCAAATACAATAAAATCAAATTTTTTAATCATTATTATTTATATTTTTAAGACGTTTGATGAAATTTTCATTGTATTAAATATCAATAGAGGGATTGGAAATTATTTCTTTTACAGCGGTAAGTTTATATCATGCTGACACAAATTGTCACCTGTTGAAACATTTTACTATATTATCTTGACAAAACAGAAATTTATTGTAATTTCTTAGAGAAAATTATCAAATTATGAAATCATTTTATTTACAGAAAATGATATTAATAATACGTTGCAGACATTTATCCGGGAGTTAGACCCAAGAATTAAATTCAAAGTAGTTAAAATTTATGTGAGTTTAACAATATGTCTAAAATATTTATGTATACTTGATTTTGAATTTAAATCTTTTGTGAATAAAATTAATTTTGAAGTAAATACGGGACTAATGAAGGAACCCAAACGAATGTAAATATGACACGATATAAATGAGATTTTTCAATAAAATGTTTATAAGAATTTACACTTAAAATAACTTAATTTATACATCAATTATTTATTATTAATCAGTGATTATTAAAATTATTAAATATTATTTAATGTTATAATCATTATCATGTACAGCCGGGATAATCAAACAACAGAAATATAATATCCATTTTTTCCAATAAAGTAATGCTTGTCAAATGTTTTGATTTGATATAAAAATGTTTTTTTTGCAATATTTTTAATGTAGCAATACTACTGATTAATAAGGAGTATGAAAAAGAATCCCCCCCACACAAAATTTGCTAGCCTTATTCTTGTTGTAAATTGTAATAGACGAGTATGTATTATGACGGGAAGGATGGATGGATATTCCTTTGGATTTTTTTGTCAGTTTTATTTATCATATCAGTTCCACTGTTGTATAAAGTTTTAAATATTACCAATAAATAGATACATATTCACATATTAATCAACAAGCAGAATTTGAAACATACACTTTTGTAGGGTTAATTTTTGCTAAATGAGGTACAGGAGGTGTTATTCCGAGTTAATTTTGATTGCTGTATATTGAGACGTGTAACGTTAAAAGAAATTTTATCGAAACGTTATTCTGTCCTCATTCAATAATTATATTCTGTAATATTAAATATAGAGTAATAAAGTATACAAAAACATATTTTTAATCTAAAATTTGAATATTAATTTTTAATTGAGCTTTAATCTGCAATATAACATAATCTACAAATAAATATACAAAAATGTTTAATTTAGGAACAATAAAATTGTTTGTGTATACGGTTTGTCGTTTAATATTGCTGTTATAAGTATAGAGCAAAACATTTATTGAAAAATCAAATTATAATAACTTATAATTTACAAAAAATTAATTTTTTCAACTTGACTTTTGAAAATGTTCCGGAAAGTCTGACACTTTTATATATATTTTAAATTAAAACTAATGTAATATACTTTATTAAATATATTAAATTACTAAATTTCGGACTTTATTTTATCTTCACGCTGAAAATGGCAACCAAATGTTATTTTTGTGTGAACATTTTCGATTTTGTATTTTACATTTTTAACTTTATTATGCTATAAATTTTTGAAAAATGTATGGATCAATACAATTTTTTCATGAGAAGTAGTATTTATATACATCCTTCATTCGACATATTGTTTTTTTAAATACGATGAGGGTTCAAATTTAAAAAATGCACGTAGAAAGTAGAACCATTTCAACTTAAATTTTGAAAGTGTTCCGAAAAGTCTGACAATTTTATATATATCATAAATTAAAGCTAATGTAATGTACTTTATTATGCAAAAAAAAATTTCGGACTTTATTTTATCTTCACGGTGAAAATGGCTACGGAATGCTATTTTTGTATGAAAATTTTCGATTTTTTAATTTACATTTTTAACTTTATTATACTATAACTTTTTGAAAAATGTATGGATCATTACAATTTTTTTTATGAGAAGTAGTATAATAATAATAATATAATAATATAATAATAGTATAATAGAAGTTTTCCATAATAAAGTATTATGGAAAAAAAAAATTTCGGACTTTATTATGTTTTAACGGGAAAAATGGTTATCGAATGCTATTTTTGTGTGAAAATTCTCGATTTTATTTTTTACATTTTTAACTTTATAATGCTATAACTTATTGAAAAGTGTATGAACCAACACAATTTTTCTATGTTTTTTAATAATCCTTTTTTCATTCGACATACTTTCTCTTATACAGGATATTAATAAAGAACTAGCAGATCATGTAGCTTTTGGAAAAATCCACCAATTTTTTAAAATTAAACATTATCTAAAAATTTGTATCGAAGCGTTTTTTTTTTATAGTGATTTTAATCACTGTCAGATATCATTATACTTGATCCAACTATGCCACGTCACCACCGTGCCGCGACCCCCCTGTGCTGGGGTTTTTTTTATTGTTTTTAAATAACAAATTTTTGTATACTGTACAATGCATTTCATGGTGGACCTATTTCTGAGTTGCGATATAAATAAAAAGTCTTAGGGTTTGGTCAATCAGTCTGTTTAATTTTATATGTTTCGTTAGAACTTTTTATTGGAAAAGCATATTGAACTACTCAATAAACATATATATATATTAACACATAAGAATTATATAATACCTAACAGATTCAAAAACTACGTCTTGTTTTCCATTTTATTCTAAGTATCTTTAGGTGAACAATAATCATATATTGCACATCCCGGTCGTCATTTTGTCATTTATAAAGTGAATTTTCATGAGCAATATCAAACCAATTGTCTAGAATTTCTTTAAAATTCCTTTGTTGTATAAAAAAATATTTATTTTATGTGACGTGTATATAATAAATAGACATAAAACGATTAATTTTACAAAATTATATTGATTAAATTTTTTTATAATTATTACAGTTCTGATGTATTAAATGATTTTCGTTTAAAATATAATTATAATTAATTATTATTCTATACATTTTTATGCTAGCTATAACATTCATTGAAATTAATATGAAAAACTAAAAATCCTTGTCATTAAATAAGAAATGTAATTTAAGTACAATTTGGTATAAATTTTAAATTTATGTTTTACAGAGGGGTCATCTTGATAATAATACATCTATACTAAATGATACGGTTTATGACGAAACAGCCAGGAAATATCTAGAAAAGTTTGAAAATATGTCGTTATGGAAATATGTCAAAGATGATCTGATTGAATGGAATTATCCTAAACATTCCTATGTAACACTTGAAAATTTCATTAACAATTCAACAACATATAATGTAAATGTTAAATTCACTCTTATAACGGTATTGAATAAAATGATTGAACGAACTATTAAATATGTGCTTTTGCTAATTGCATATGTGTATGAGGCATTGACAATTAATTATCGTATGAAATCATATTGGAATCGATTTATAGAAGTTTTGTACAAATTGAAGGTTGCAGAAATTAATTTGAAGAAATATGATGAAATAGTGAATAAAATACAACAAGTGAAAGAAAAATCTAGTCCTGTAGATAAAATGAGTGAATTAATACGATTGTTAAAAGAATGCACAAAACATTTCTATACGGCCGAAGAATTTGAAAAATTGGATTTTGAAGAGACCGAAACTTCAAAGTCAAAATATTCGAATACACACGTACTACCAGAAGAAGTATTAAATAAAGTATTAAAAGGATTTCCCAAACCTCATCAAAATGTTGATTCATACGAACTTCATCTTATACCAACAGAACTAGATAACATAATAGAAAAAATGAATTTAATTTTTGAATTAATTGACGTAGAATACGAAAATATTTGTAGAATAAGATTCTGATTTTGTTAATTTTTTTTGTACAGAGTAAATTTATTCTGGTGTATATTCATACTATATTTTTCATTAATTAAAGAAAACAATGTATTAGTATTTAGACATAAAATATTATATATGATTAGACTAAATTAAATATTTTCAATATTTTACCCTAATAAAATACATTTTCACAAATGATTGAGCAACACATCAACTAAAAATAAAAACAATAATCGATAGTTTTCTATACTTTATTATTTAAAAAAAAGTACAGTTATAGATTTTATAATTTTCATAAAAATATTATTTATTTATATAAAATTACTAAACTTCTATAATATATAAATAAAAAGTCAGTGGCGTCTCACGAATGATATATGGTGAGGCAATCTTTTTTTTTTTTTGTTTGATAGTACTAGGGAAGAATTTGAAGAATTTGCTACTTCCTATTATTTAAGAAAATTGTATTTATTATGATATAAAAATATATTTAGGGTAGGAGAAAAATTCATTGAGCATCATTAAATGTTTTATTCTGGTTGCGTCCATATCTTCCATATAGAGGGGAATAAATACAACGAAATAATACTTTGAATAATCATACTCTTAAGACACTAATAGGGGAAAAATTTTTTTCTGTGCTTCTAAATTACAATAACTTCAAAAAATTCAAGTAAGTCATTATGAAAGTTTATATATTAAAAAATATATTTAAAAAAAATTAATCCTTCTTTTAATGTAATAATTATGAAAATCCAATAAAAATCTTAAGTACAGGAATAACTTGAATGTGACCACCTACGCATATCAAGTATTAGTTTTGATAGTCGCTGAAAAGGTATTGGGTTTGTGATAATGTACTCTCTTGCTGCCAATAAAAATTTTCACCTTACACTGGACTTTTTGAATGTTTTATGCGTCAAAAGAATTCAATTCGAATATACAGAGTGGCCCAGCACTCATTGACAACTTAAATAACTTTTGATCCAGTTAATATTTTTTGCTGATTTTTTTTTTAAATAAAAGTTATACGTTAGGTCTATAGCTATATCTCAATAGTTAATTGTTTACATTTTACTAAAAATATTGATTATTTTTAAATTTTAAATAAAATGTAAAAAAAAAATCTAAGATCGCTATTTTGTAGAGTAGAATTTAAGAAAAATTTTAGTAAAAAAATATTTTATTAGTATTCAGTAGTAAATATTCTGTAGCGTTTTGAAGTTTGTGAAAATTTGAATTTTCATGTATTATTTAACGGTATTGAACATTGAAATACGCATTGAGAAAAGGACAGAAAAAAACACTATCTTTATTTTTTATAACACTAACTTTTTTTTTAATCTGACCATTTTTCCTCATAAAAGAAGGGTCAAAACTTATAACATACATATAAAATGTCGACAATATTCAACTTAACTTTTGATAAATTTCACAAATACTCTGAGTTTCAAACAAACAGGTGTCCCATAGTGTTTTTCTAATTTGACTATATAAACTAATATTAAAATTAGTAAATCACAGTGGGACACTTTAAATATTAAATGAAAGCGAATGTTACATACTATAAGTTAAAAAAAAAATTGTGATTTTGTGTAAAAATTACAATAATAAATTGTTAAATATAAATTTCATACTAAATTTAATTCCTTTTATAAGTATACATATTATAGTAGTGTAGTATTTTGTAATAAATATAAACACCAAAACACTACAAATTGGTGACCTCTAAAATGAACAACAAATCCGATAGTACGATAGTAAGTGTGCGTGACGACGCGACCGGTAATGATGGCCGAGACCATATCGAATACGGCGAGCCCAATATGAATTCAACGCGAGCGTTTAAAATCCCAACTTTCTGGCGTACCAACCCAGAACTTTGGTTCAAACAAATTGAATCCGTTTTTTATACAACCAGAATTACAGCTGACGCAAGTAAATTTCATCATGTTGTTTCTTCTATGGAAAGTGAAATTCTTGCTCAAGTTAGTGACATAATACTCAATCCACCAGAAACGAAAATGTACGAAGCATTAAAAACCCGGCTCATCGAAAGATTTTCCGAATCTGAACAATGTCGGCTTAAAAAATTACTGACCGAAGTCGAACTCGGTGATCGGAAACCATCCCATTTTCTTTCAGAAATGCGTCAACTAGCTAATGGAAAAGTAACTGATGAAATACTCAAAATACTATGGATACAAAGGTTACCACATCAGGTAAAAACTATCATTTCAGCTAGCAACGACAAGTTGGATAACTTAGCTTCGATGGCAGATAAAATTATCGAAGTATCGGACAGCCGAAATGATTGTTTTTCCATTGCCAACATTAGTGACAAGGTCACAAACCGTCAGTCACATGAACAAGCTGACGATGCAACGACAATAAGAAAATTGGAACACCAGATCGCAGCACTCGCACAAGCAGTAGAGCGACTTAGCAACAGCAACTCTCGTAGCTACAATAGGCGTCACTCAAAATCACCTATGCGCCGAGACAATTCACGACCACGATATGATACATGTTATTATCATTACCGATTCAAAGATAAGGCTACTAAATGCAAACCACCGTGTAAATACCAGCACACGTCGGAAAACTATAAACGATCTACTGTCGAGACGACCGACGGTAGTGAGTTTCAATCTCGTCGTCTATTTATTGTTGATAAAATAACAAAAACTCAATACTTAATTGATACTGGTGCGGACTTTTCGGTTTGGCCAGCAGATCCTAAGCAGAAACGCAATAAAATAAAAGATGGTAACCCTACTTTATTCGCAGCCAACGGGTCAATAATAAAAACATACGGTGACAAATTAATTGCTGTAAATTTAGGTTTAAGACGTGTTTTTAAATGGAAATTTATTGTCGCAGCAGTCAGTAAACCAATTATAGGTGCTGACTTTCTCCACTACTTCGGCTTATTAGTGGACTTAAGAAGTAAACGCCTAATTGATGAAAATACCAATTTAGCCACCGCCGGAAAAGTTAAAAAGACGATATCCTCGGGCATCTTCGCTTTTAAAGACGATTCAGCGTACATTAAGTTACTCAAAAAATTTCCGCAAGTATTAAGAACAAACATGATCCCAATGGATTGTAAACATAACGTTACACATCATATCATCACTAAAGGACCACCACTCTTCGCTAAACCAAGACGCCTTCCTCCGGATCGACTAGAGATCGCAAAAAAAGAATTTGCTTATTTAGTAGAACAGGGCATATGCCGACCTTCAAATAGTCCGTGGGCCAGCCCATTACAACTAGTAAAAAAGAAGAACGGTGAATGGAGACCGTGCGGCGACTACCGTAGGTTAAACGCAGTCACATTACCGGACAGATACCCCATTCCACACATTCAAGACATCACACAGCGATTGCAAAATAAAAGTATTTTTTCAAAAATCGATTTGGTTAAAGCTTTTAACCATATACCAATAGAACCGTCCGATATTCCAAAAACAGCTATTACAACACCTTTTGGGTTATTTGAGTTTGTTCGGATGGGATACGGTTTTAAAAATGCAGCTCAAACATTTCAGCGTTTCATACACGGTGTTTTAAAAGACTTAGATTTTTGTGAAGTGTATTTGGACGATATTTTAATTGCATCGTCTTCAACACAAGAGCATTTGAGTCACCTCGAACGTGTATTACAACGACTCAGTGAGTACGGCATTGTGATAAATACGAATAAATGTATATTTGGAAAAGAAGAGGTACTATTTTTAGGATACATCATATCGGGTAACGGTCTTAGACCAAATCCTGAAAAACTGGAAGCGATAGACAAATATCCACGGCCGAATAATGTACAAGAGCTTCGACGTTTTTTGGCTATGTGCAATTTTTACCGCCGTTGTATCCCAAACGCAGCAAGTACACAAGCTATTCTTCACGATTATCTTAAAAACAGCAAAAAAAACGACAAAACACCAATTGTATGGACCGATCAATCAACGGGAGCGTTCGAGAAAACTAAAGAAGACTTAAAGCGAGCCACAACATTATCGTATCTAGATCCGGCCGCGAATATTCAATTACGATGTGACGCGTCAGATATGGCGATAGGCGCAGTAATAGAACAATTTAAAAACGGCGTTTGGCAACCACTTGCTTTTTTCTCTCGCAAACTTGACCAAACACAAAAAAAATACTGTGCATACGATCGTGAACTTCTTGCGGTATATGAAGCCATTAAGCATTTTCGCTATATGCTGGAAGCCCGTGAATTTGAAATAATTACGGACCATAAGCCGTTAGTATACGCATTCACACAACACTCAGATAAATTACCACCTCGACGTGCACGACAACTTGATTTTATTAGTCAGTTTACAACATCAATACGGCACGTAACAGGTACACAGAATACAGTGGCCGATGCGTTATCGAGAATAGAAACTATAAATGCACCGCCACCGCTAGATTATGACAAGTTAGCTTACGACCAGTTAGCAGACGCAGAACTATTGTCGTTATTGTCAAAACCGGAATTATCGATAAAACTAGAGCTCGTAAATATGCCCACTACGAACACAAATATTTACTGCGATACTTCTAATGGTAGACAACGACCGTATCTTACCAAACAATTTCGCCGCAATGTGTTCAATTGTCTACATAATCTCGCTCACCCAGGTATACGGTCAACAATAAAATTAGTGAGTAGTCGTTTCGTGTGGCCGTCGATGAACAGTGATTGTGCGAAATGGACTCGTGCGTGTTTAGCGTGTCAAAAGTCAAAAATAACGCGACATGTTATAAGTCCGTGTGGTATTTTTAATGTGCCGAGTGATCGTTTTTCACATGTACACATCGATATAATCGGTCCTATGGTCATGTCACGTGGTTGTACTTACTGTTTAACCGCTATAGACAGATTTTCTAGATGGCCAGAAGTTTTTCCAATTCAGGATATTTCGGCTGAAACCATAGCTCGTACGTTATTTGAAGGCTGGATAGCTCGATATGGAGTTATGGAGAGATTGACAACAGATCAAGGACGGCAATTTGAGTCTACTCTGTTCACCGCAGTAACGCAAATTTTAGGGTTTAGAAGAATACGTACATCAGCATATCATCCACCAGCCAATGGTTTAGTTGAACGATTCCACCGATCACTTAAAACGGCAATAAAGTGTTACGAAACTGAGCACTGGACAGATGTACTCCCCTCAGTTCTTATGGGCCTTAGATCAGTGATTAAAGAAGATCTAGGTTTAACACCTGCAGAAATTGTATTTGGAAGTACGATTAGATTACCTAATGAGTTTTTTATGCAGTCATCAGTGGCGACAGACCCTTGTTCCTTTGCTGAAACACTAAAGAAAACAATGGAAACCATACGCCCAGTGTCAACTTCAAACCACGGAAGTAAAAAAGTTTTTATATATAAAGATCTAGCATCCTGTTCACACGTTTTCGTTCGGGTCGACCGGGTCAAGAAACCGCTAGAACAACCATATGAAGGGCCGTACAAAATTGTTCAACGATACGAAAAAACCTTTAAATTATTAATTAGGCAAAAAGAATGTATCATATCAATAGACAGACTGAAGCCATGTTTCAACGAAAATGAAGATAATAACACAAATCTATCAATAACAACGAACCAGCAAAACCAGAGAAATACAACTACAAGACCAACAATAATACAAACAAAACAAATCAAGTCAGGAAGAACCATCCGCCTCCCCGTAAGGTTTTTGTAAATTGTGAATTGTATCACTTTTATATTTGTATTTGTATTTTTATATTTGATATTTGTAACTATGTATGTTTAACGTAAAATTATCGTTTTCACTGGAAAGGGGGTAATGTAGGGATTAACAAAGATGTTAAATAACATGTCACAATGAATGCGTTTATATATGTTTATATGTTTTATCTTAGATGTACTGCAGTACGATAACACTCCGTGTATTTTTTTTATTCTCGCGCTGTTCGTCAATCCAGTGACACTTTTTATTTGTACTCTTTTTTTATGTACGTATAAAATTATTTTTCATTATTAAAAAGTATTAATTATTATAAATTTTAATTGTAGTATTTTGTAATAAATATAAACACCAAAACACTACAGTAGATTAATAAATTAATGTACTATACTTATAAATCATAAAACTTGTATCAGAATATAATTAAGGAAATAGGAAATGATATTGCTTTTAAAAGAATCTAACAATTCCTTTGAAAAATTAGTAGTAGTGATTAAAAATTACTGATACATTATTCGCGGTCAGTACAGACTGTCTTTACTGGCAGAGTATTGGCGTAATACTGGTTATTCAAAACCTCCAGTACACTGATCTGTCAGTATAGAAAAACATTATTGACCCAGACATATATTGGTGACCGCTAATGCGACAGAACTGCCAGTACTGTGCCTATTGTTAATTTTTGATTGGGAGTACACACATTTATATTATATTAAAAAACTATCATTTCGAGGACTGTTTTATACTGTTCGTAACTATAGAAATCGATATGAAAAAACCCAGCACAGGGGGGTCGCGGCACAGTGGTGACGTGGCATAGTTGGATCAAGTATAATGATATCTGACAGTGATTAAAATCACTATCAAAAAAAAACGCTTCGATGCAAATCTTTAGATAGTGTTTAATTTTAAAAAATTGGTGGATTATTCCAAAAGCTTCATAAACTGCTAGTTCCTTATTAATATCCTGATTAAGACAAAGTATGTCGAATAAAAAAGAGATTATTAGAAAATAGTATTTCCCATAAAAAAATTATATTGATCAATACACTTTTCAATAAGTTATAGCATTATAATGTTAAAAATGTAAAAAATAAAATTGAGAATTTTCACACAATAATAGCATTTGGTAGCCATTTTCACCTTGAAGATAAAATAAAGTCCGAAATTTTTTTTTTCCATGATAAAGTATATTACATTAGCTTTAATTTAAGATATATATAAAAGTGTCAGACTTTCCGGAACACTTTCAAAATTTAAGTTGAAAAAGTCAATTTTTTGTGAAAAAGTTGTCATTTTGAATCCCCCCCTGTAGGCAGGTAAAAAGTCAGATTTATAAAAAAAATATACCAAATGATAGGTAAAGACATCATGCATCTACAAAAAAAAGAATTATATTGATCCATACATCTTTCGAGAAGTTATAGCATTATAAAGTTAAAAATATAAAAAAGAATTTTTTTACAAAAATCGTATTTTTTTTATTAAGTTTAATGTCTGTTTTCACCATGAAGATAAAATAAAGTCCGAAATTTTTTTTTACCATTATAAAGTATATTACATTAGCTTTAATTTAAGATATATATAAAAGTGTCAGACCTTCCGGAACACTTTCAAAAGTTACGTTGAAAAAGTTCTACTTTCTATATGCATTTTTATGTTTTGAATCCCCCCTGTATTTAGGGAAATGGTCCGATTTAAAAAAACAGTATGTCGAATGAAAGATCTATATAAATACTACTTCTCATAAAAAAATTGTAATGATTCATACATTTTTCAAAAAGTTATAGCATAATAAAGTTAAAAATGGAAAATACAAAATCGAAAATTTTCACACAAAAATAGCATTCGGTAGCCATTTTCACCATGAAGATAAGATAAAGTCCGAAATTTTTTTTTACCATTATAAAGTATATTACATTAGCTTTAATTTAAGATATATATAAAAGTGTCAGACCTTCCGGAACACTTTCAAAAGTTAAGTTGAAAAAGTTCTACTTTCTATATGCATTTTTATACTTTGAATCCCCCCTGTATTAAGGGAAATGGTCCGATTTAAAAAAAAAGTATATCCAATGAAAGATGTATATAAATACTACTTCTCATGAAAAAATTGTATTGATCCATACATTTTTTAAAAAGTTATAGCATAATAAAGTTAAAAATGGAAAATACAAAATCGAAAATTTTCACACAAAAATAGCATTTGGTAGCCATTTTCACCATGAAGATAAGACAAAGTCCGAAATTTTTTTTTTTCATGATAAAGCATATTTTATTAGCTTTAATTTAAGATATATATTAAAGATTCAGACCTTCCGGAACATTTTCAAAATATAAGTTAAAAAAGTTAATTTTTTGTAAAAAAGTTGTCATTTTAAATCCCCTGTTGTGGGCAGATTAAGGGTTAAATTTATGAAAAAAATATACCAAATGAAAGGTACTGATATTATGCATCTATATAAAAAAGAATTATATTGATATGTTCATTTTTGAAAATGTTACGGCACTTTTAAGTAAAAAAAATTGAAAAAATTGAAAAAATTAGCGATTTTTAAATTTGTAATTTTTTTGGAGGTTTCCCCCATTTATGGGGAACGAGGGAATTTTTTTCAATTTTTAAGGGTAATGTCTTCGACTAGATACGATTTGTGATCTTTTGACGTATCATTAAAAGAAATCGGTTCGGTGAGAGCTGAGAAAAAGTGGTAACAGACAAAAAAAAAAAAAAAAATAAAAAAAAAAAACACATCTTAGTAAAACCAATACCTTCTCAGCTTCGCATCGAAGCTAAAACTCGAGAAGTTTAGGCATAGCGGTTATGCTTAATAAAGCCCCAAGTGTATTTCACGAAGTAAGAGTTCTTTTAAATAATTATAATAGTCATTAACAATAACTTATTACTATTTATCAATAAAGTTATTGATTTGATCATAATATTTTACATTTAATGCATTATTTTAAATTTGATTCATTCAATACTCTTAATAATTATTTGTTCTTTTAATGACGTAAATTTATCATCGTTTTATCATGAAAATAATAAATTCAAATATATATTTTGTTTACATTATTGAACAAACGTATTTATATTGCGTCTTAATTTATGGGAGCTATTTGTATGTATATATCATTTTAAAATGAAATCAATTGTGAATAATCAAATGAATTTACTTATGTTATAAAAGTTTGAGAGATAATTATTAATAATAACCACTAGGGATCAATATAAGCAAAATTGCTCTCTAAGTCCCCCAACTCCACTAAACATTGCAATGTCAATTTTGATCGGAAGATTCTATACTGATACATTTATATATGTATACAGGATTTTAAATTATTTTGGGACATGTACTAATTTAAAAATTAAAATTTTTTCAAATATCTAGAGCAAAAAGCTCAAAGTTAAGTTTATAAGATTTTATATAAATGTGACTTTTTTAACTACTAGGATACAGTCCAATAATATTCGATTAATTTAAATTTTTTTCTTTTATGTTCTAAGTATAAATAAATTCAACATTTGTATTTTAAAGTACGAGAAAATTGTGTTATGGTATTTTCGTACTACATTTGTTCCAATTTCGTATTTAATACAACGTATTTTTAATGTATTGTTCAGTTAAAAACAAAATAAATTATACCTCTAAAAAAATAATAAAATATCAAACTCACAAATAAAGTTTTACAACTTTTAAATTAAACACAATGATTTATTTTAATATTGTAGTACAGTTTAAAAACTTTATACAGGGTGGCCCAGCACTCACTGACAACTTAAATAACTTTTAATCCAATTAATATTTTTAGCTGATTTTTTTTTTTTAAATAATAGTTATACGTTAGGTCTATAGCTCTGCTCTCGTTCTCTCAATATTCTCTTACATGGAATCTGCGTCAGCATAAGTAAATATTTTGTCCCTGTGACTTAGTGTTTTTTTAAATATATCATCTTAAGTGGTGAACATTGTCTTAGATGATTTATTAATATTTTACACAGGAACAAATTTTTATTTATTTTCATTATCACCTAATGTTCCCACGACAAATAAATATAATTTCTATTTTTATATAAAGGTTTTGAATATTATTGTACCCTTCATTTTTGGACAGCTTTAAATGTGCCGAACTAAATGAAGAAGCATAATTTGTGATTAGAATTAATTAGTTTTAGTAGTAGTACTTTATGCCTGTTTACCCGCCAGCCCTAAGGGACTATGTCAAATTACCTCTCGGTAACGTGTAGGCATTTGAGGTACAAAGTAGTACTAAACTTATAAAAAAGTATTTTTGAAGTGCGCTATATCCGTTGACAAGCCAGTTCTAGAGCTAGTAGTCCGGGTAGAGTTCATCATAAAATATATAGTCCGAAAGATAGGAAACTACATCTTGGAAATATTCTCTGCGTGTGTATCCGCCAGCCATAAAAGACTATACCAATTACCTTTCAGTAACGTGTATGCAGTTGGTGTAAAGGATAGTAAAAGGTGTATTGAAATAATATTTAAAATATATTAACGAGATTAACTGTGTCCGCGCCAGCTAAGGCTTTACGTTGAGAAACGCTGAGACAACACAAACTTGTTAATTATATTTTGAATATACATAGACATATTCTTATAATTATATTTTGACTAGTTCAGAGTAAATTTTAAGAATATGGATATCGACTGTAGGGAATTCATCGAAAATATTATGAGTAAAAACATAATATAATGTAAAAGGAATTTAAAGAAAATAAAAAAAGGTGACAAATTATAATAGACGCAGATCACATTGTACAGAATACCTTTTCTAAATCTTACGTACACAGAGAGATTAATTAATCGAAATAAACGCAAGACAGTATAAACGACTGTTTGAACTGAAGGAAGAAATCACCATAAAACCAACTCGGTCAATTACTAAAGGAAATAAAGGCAAGTGCGAATATTTATTTGCATGCCTTACTTCTAAAAAATTACGTAATAAACAAGAATAGGAATAAATGAGGTAGGGATATTTTGTTATTTAATAAATAAATATAGTTCGACCCCAAGATACGACTTCATTCTTACCATCTTCAACCCCCTCATTCATTTTTATCTTTTTTTTGTTTATTACAAAGAATCGGAAACTGTAAGAACAGTTATATAAATGAATGTTAAAGAATGAAGTGGTAGAGGAAGACCAAAAAAGAGATGGAGGAATGCTATTGAAGGCGATATGAAGACAGCTGATGTGAGCGTAGGCGGTGAGGAAGATCGTGTCAAGTGGAAGTTTAGGATAAGGGTGGCCGACTCAAAGTAGTTGAGATTAAGGCGAGGAAGAAGAAGAAGAAAAGAGAATAATATTCATTTATTATGAGAATATTTAGGGAAAACCGAAAATAAAAAAAAACTTATTTTAAAAAATATTATAAATCATCTAAAAACATACCTTAGCTAAATTTAGGTTATGCTTAAAAATGTATTCCCCAATTAAGTCGGAGTTACCATTAGCCCCTTAAGAAATTTTATACATATATTATAAAATTTTGAATTGGATTACCGAGTAATTAAAAAGAATTAATTTAAAAATATTTTTAAGAAGAAATTGATCTTATGACCTCTTAAGTATGCCTCTAGATAATTATAAGGAAATTTTTTTTCAGTAACTAAAATTATTTGGCTAATTATAAAGAAATGATATTATAAATAGATATTAAATATGCAAATGACGGAAAAAAAACACTATCCTCATTTCATGTATATTCAAATACCAATTAGTACTCCTCTAATTCGAATAAAAATAATATCGCAAATACGTTTTACTTGTGAAGTTTTTTTTAGCTATTACTATAAAAAAATCGTTATTTATTCATCACACTAAAGTTGAAACCTTACGCTGTAAAACAATACTATATCGTTTTTGCAAATAAATTGCATGTGCTATTTAAAACAAACAAATGTGTTTATTTAAATTATTTTCGACAAATTTGTCATTGTTTAATTAATATATTTAGAACATTTCCACAAAATATTCCCAAATATTACTAAATTTTTTTAAATCTACCACCTTTTTTTCTCAAGTTTCAACTTGTCTGCTCTCCCCTAATAAAAAAACAGGGGTAATATTCTTTAAAAATCAAACTGAATATTATTTCTAAAAGCTAATATATCAATTTCAGCTTTTTTACGATAGTAAAATCATAATAACATCTTGCGCAAATGAAACTTTTTAGGAAGAAATAATGAAATATTCACAGAAATCATCTTTCTGTATACATATCGTATCAAAAAGTTTTTGAAATTTTCATATGATTTCTACTCGATTGAAACCATTAAAATAGCCAACATTAAACATTAATGATGTAACGTAATGATTGGAAAAAATATCAACGTTTTTCTTATATATTTGATTAAATTTGAGCTTAAATGCGTTTTATTAGGTTTTGGGCAAGTAAATTAAAATTGCTGGATACCTTTTTAACAAATTTAACTGATTTTTTAAGCTTTTTTAACTTAAATCATCGATAGTGGTACTTTTAATAATTATTTAAAAATACTTTTATAAACAACTGAGTAGTTTAATAATATGAAGTATTATGTAGTAATATTACTAACATAATAACACAGTGATTAAGCCAGTATTAATTTAAAAGGTTCCAATGTATAAACTGATATTTTTAGCCTCATCAGACTAACTCTACACAGACCTTCCGAACAACGTCCCTAACATAACAAAAGTCCAGCAAGTACTACAAGGCCACCGCAAATATGTTTTGAATTAGTCTTTTTTGTGACACCACAAAAATCACTTAGTTCGTTCGATTCGTCAACGCCTTGGCGCACAATGGCAGTGAGATCATCTCCAATAACTAGTCTAAATGTGCGTTATTCTAAACTCAGCGTTTTGCTTTTTTTTTCTGTTAAAGAATATTAATAACATTAAAGAATATTGCGAGGTGTTATAATAAACGACCCACAGGTCTTTACCCTCAAAACCAGTGTCAACTACGTTTCTTTATATATTCTTATTACCACCGAATTAATTATGTGTCAATATTACAAATTTTTCTGCTAAGTTGCAGTCTAATTATAAGAATCTAATAATATCCATTTGGCAATTTTAAAAACTTACATTTATTTATAAAAATGTTAGCATTTATTTATTGTGTTTTAATAAAGTTTATTATAGTGATTAACATTCAAAATTAAAAGAGTAAAAGTAAAAAAAATTTTTTTATCACATTTATAAATAATAATATAATTTATAAATTATTGTCCTGGAAATACGAAACATATGCCATTATGGTGTAGTTTAAAATAATTTTTGTTTATTTTTTATTTTGATGTATTTTAATGTTTTATTTAATTCAATAACTATAAATATGGAAATAATTAATAGCATATATTCTGAATTATAATTCAGTCACTTATGCAGTATAAATCTTATTATTTTTTAAAATGTTTTATAAAATATATTCTTTTGTATTTATTTTTATGTGTGGTTATTTTTTTGGAGATGTTACTGGAAATGCACTTTTAGTTGACAAAGTAATTAAAATAATTTATTAAATGATACTTAATTTAATCATTTAGAGGCTTTGTATTTTATTTGCATGTGACTTTTTTAACATAAAACTTCACACTTAACGCTAAAACACTTTCTTAGATCTGAGATAACATAATATTATTTTATTTTTCATATAAACTTTAAATTATTATTTTTTTTTATTAAAAATTTATTATGCTAACTGAGATTATAAATGTCAAATATTTATATAAAATTTTCAATTATGTTTTATTACGTAAAATGTTTTCTTTCATTATATTTTCAGAATGGAATAAAATTAGATCTTTCATATGATAAAAAGGAATTTGTAAGTTTAATCATTATTAAATGAAAAATCAATAAATTTTATGAATCAACTCTTTTGATATTAAAATATTAACATTCATTAGTTTTATAATAGATTACAGTTGCTGAATGGATTGAGGAGGTATATTTTCCCAAAAAGGTAGAAATGAGTGTTTATTATTTATTGTTACCAATTAGATTGTGTTATCATTTCACAATGTTTAATAAAAACATTCTACCATACAATTTTTTATTTTAGAAATATTTACAATGTGGTCCTTTAAAATTGGTGAGAATTTATTTTTATCAGACCTTGTAACAGTTTTAGTAATAGAGAACACGGGGTAATGGAAAACACTTCGATATCTCGTACTCTAGTAGTTTAGAGACTTAAGTTGTAAAAACAAAAATTATCGTGTACTCAGTTTAACGTGTATACAAAATTTGATTATATTATTTACATTATTATTTTTTAACTATTAAAAAAAGAAAGTACGAATGAATGATATAAAATTTTAAAATCTCTAAATAAAACACGTTTATGATATTAGTTATAATTTTAGTACATAGTTATAGATAATATTGTTAAAAAAGTCTTTTGGGATTATACAGCGCATTTGGTTTGGGAAATTTTACGTCCTTATAAAAGGTGGATTGTCATAAAACATAATTTCCCATTTTATTAGGAAAAAAGTTGTTTGAAACAATTGTAAAAGTAAAAATTTAAATGAACAATATTTTGAGCAACTCCAACTAATTTTCAAAACTTATGTTACAAACACCCCTCGTGTTTGTAACTTACACATGACATGGTCCCATGTCGCTTCTTGATACACGTTGCCCCGTGCCACCTTTATCAACCGCCGTCCTACTTTGGTAGTTTGACTGACCAACACCGCGACCCTACGCCACGGTGCCAAGTCCAGCAAGTGCCGCGACGACGATCCGCCACAAATGATACGTTGAGTCTTCTTCCCGTTGTCAAAGTGACAACGTCGAGGATGTCGCCAACGGCTCCGGACGTGTCCCACGACCGGACTCGACGAACCGATCCGCACCCGCTCATGTCATCAGCAACGCTGCTAACTTTTCGACACCTGAGGATCATGTCGGACACCGCGTCTTCGAAGCCAGCGAAAGTGACACAATATTTTGCGCAGATTATTATAAACTGTGTTCGTCTTTTCTGTTTGTTTTTTAAATAACTTGCTCATTAATAAACGGCACACGGGTCAGTACCATCAAAACCAGTGTCGACTACATCATTGCGACCTGAGTCGTATCACTCATGAATTTTTGCATTTAATTTTGATTAGTCGTGTTTAAATAAAAAAATACAAACATTCATAACTGATCAAGAAATCATAGGAAGTAAAATTAATTTGTCGCTATCAATTCATAATTGTGTCGTATATAGCAATATGTTTTTTTTTTGTTGCTTACGTCTTATATGCGGTGCACAGAAAATAGGCTTGTAACAGTCTATATCTGTAGTATAAGAGACAATCCTTCCTGATAAAATTAGACTATAATTTTTTAACTTACGATAGAAAACATATTGCCCTATACAAAATATAAAAGTCTTAAAAACCCTTTTTTTATATCTTATGAGCTTAAGTTATAATCCTTAGTTATACATAGTGCTGTTTTATTTAAATGTCTGCTTTAACCATCCCACAATGAAATTTCTGATTATAACCAAACTGAATAAATGTATTTTTGGATTTTATTCCAGGATTTTGTAAATAATAGTGAAATTATTGCAGAAATTTTTTTGGATTTTGTAAGTATCTTAACCATAAGTATGCTTAGTGAGAAAAAGTAGAAATCAGCCCTCTCATAAAAACTAAAAATTTACTCGTGTATTTTTATTTTGATGGAAGGTATTAATATATGAACGCAGCGCCCGGTGTTATTCACGCGGGTTCGTTAACATTCGTTATTTTATTTTGTCTTAAGTCAGGCTATGCTGAGGAAAAGGAATAAGGTGAGTGGACTGTATGACCGAAAGTAGAATGAATTTTACAATATATAATTATAACAGTTAAATGTATTATACAAGAATCATTAAGACTTATATACACCAATGTGGATAGTGGGACACTTAATATTAATGTAACAATGGCGCTAATTTAAACAATTAATAAATTATAAATGGAAGTAAGTCATCAAAAAATGATGGACAATCATTATATTTATCGGCTAATTGAAAAGGCTGATGAATATTGATTCGTAATGTTCAATATAGAAAGGATCAATTGAAGTCGAATGTAAGTAGCTGACCAACGTGTACAATATTATATGAACGGTACTGTGATGTATCTCAGAAAATATATAGACCCAACGGCGATATACTGTGCGCGCAAGGGTGTCACAATCGCAAAGGTAATATTTTATTTTTTACAACAAAACCAGTACAAAACTACTGAACCGCAAGCGCCATAGAGCTTATAGCTGTAAAGTGCTAAGATGGCGAAGACAATGCAGACATAGATAGAATACCGATAACAACTCGGTGTAGCACAACACAATTTCTCGACAGCGTATTGATGTTTACCTAACAAATAGTATATTTTATATGAAAACTTTCTATATAGAAAATTCATAAATTTGCAACGTTTTACAATTGGAGTAATAAATAAAATAGTCTAAATATTTACTGTGACGTCAAATGGGCCTCTTTTGGGTGGTGGTTAAATATGGGGCAGTTAATTGTTATTTTAGTCGTAAAAATTATAACAAATATTGTTAAGATAATCAACATGTTTGTTTACGAAAGTAAAATGATGAAATCTGTAAAATATTTTATGTTGACCCATTTGACAATTTATTTTGTAAAAATATAAAAAACCATTGATATTTTTTTATTTTTTTAGAATGACACATGGTATTATACTACCAAAGAACTACAACATATAATACAATTTAAAATCGTACGTTACTTTTATTATAAGTGCTGAATATTCAGACACATAATTTTATAAATCTATAAATCATTTAATTACAATAATATATCAACATGATGATTGTTTTATCGTCAATCACTTCATTAATCGAAAAATAAATATAATATTGAGCATTTTACATTTGATTACTTTTATTTCCTTGTTTTTCTCAATTTACCAAACATTGAATACTTTTCAAGTTCATGCCATACACGTTATTAGTACTATAACTTAATTTTTTTTAATAATAATAATAAACATAATTAAGTTGCTTATTTAATACACAATGATTCTTTTAATGCTAGCCGCTAGATTTTTCTTGAAATATTAATAAGATTAATAAGATTAAGAAAATTATTTTGGTATTTTTTATTGATGTTTTACGACATAATATTTGACTTAAATGTGAATAAATAACTAACAATGTTTTTTATTTCAACCGCTAAAGAAAAACATTAGAAATAAATATTATTTGAAAAATAATTTTTATTCAAATTAAGCTGTACTTATGGGGGGGGGGAGTTCGAATAAAAATGAAATGAGCAAAATTGGTTTTTTTCCGTTCGCATANTGGGGGGTGGGGTTCGAATAAAAATGAAATGAGCAAAATTGGTTTTTTTCCGTTCGCATATGAAATTTATATACATTCTAGATCAATAAAAAATATAGACAATGGAATTATCGTTAATTTTTGCAAGGCATTCATTGTATTACTTGTGTGAAATCCGAGTTTTAATAGATCCTCTTTAATAAAATAAATCTACGTAAAGTGGTGTAATTGTATAATTAATATTCTATATGGTTTATCTACTTTGGCCTGGTAGGAGTGAAAAATTATGTTGTTTTCTTTGAAATAATTAGTTATAATTTTAATATAATCAGATTTATAGGTTTGAAATTTCAAATCTTTCGTAGAGCTCTTTGATTTAAATCTATCCAAGTTTGTTAGTTCTTTGATTTTAGCACAAATATTACTATAAACTAATTGAGTTTGTATGAACATAAGAGGAGGATTTTGTATTATATTTTCATTTGTATCTTGATTATTAATAGGTACATCAGCATAGATCTTTGGTTTAACTACTGCAAGAGTAATTGCAGAGTAGCGAATTGTAGAAACAATACGTTTTCAAGGTGATTTTATTATAACTGAGTGAACTATTTTTAACTGTTTGCCAGTCCTATCTGACAAATCATAAAAAGAGCTGTTATGAGTTTAATTGATCTTGTTTTTTTTTTAAATACTAGTGGTGAAACAACTTTTTTTATTATTAGGTTGAGCGTTTGAGCAACGAGTAGACGTGTCAATTGGTAGCGGGTGGCGGAAATTGACGACGGTACGATTAGCATTGTAATGATATTGAAGAGGTGGTATTTGGCATGGAGTTGAATTGAGGCGATTAACAGTATTAGACACAGAAAATTTTTGTTGAAAAATCGATTTAAATAATTTTGAATTTGCACACGTGTTTGGTGCGGAACAGCAATAATATTTGTATTTACAAATCATTTTATGTATTTTCTAAAAAGTTTCTTTTCAAGAAAATAGATTCAATTATAAGTTTTAACTTTCCAAAAAAATTAAGTTATTTTTATTTTTTTTAATCATTGTTATTTATAAATTTAAGACGTTCGAAAAAAAAACATTGTTTTTAATTACAAAGGAAATGATTACACTTTCGAATACGGTACGTATAGGTCATGTGAAAAAGCTGTATGACACATGTTGAAACATATTAATGTATCATCATGACATAATAGAAATTCAATATAGTATCTTTAACAAAACTATCAAATTATAAAATCATTTTAATTTCAGCAAAAGAAATCAATATAAGATTAAAGTCATTTATGGATAGTATAGACCACCGAATTCAATTCATAATAGTTAAAATCGAAGTGAGTTTATGTTTAATACTATACGTGCACTTGAAAAAAAATTGCGGAGATTATGATTTCCGAAGTACTAAATTATAATATAAATCAGAAAAATTATTGCTTTTTTGTTAACTTTCGAACAACCTCGACTGTAATTAAATCGTAGCCTAGGGTTTTACCAAGTGGAAAAGAACAGATACAGTTTTTAACTTAACTAGGAGAAAAAAATTTAGGTAGAAGATACATAGGTACTGCTAGTGAATCACTAACATTACTAAGTAAAATGTCTATCGGAATATCAAATGTTTAATGTAGGACTAAAGTTAACAGTTCCACAGTTTCGTTAATTTTTTAATTTTTAATCCAACATTTTTTTTTAATGTACACTTTTATCCGTGCGTAATATGATAGTGGTATAGTATAACTATATGATTTTAATTCTTATTGGAGTTCACTATGTGAGGCTTCGACTGTACTGGGTTTTATTATTTAATATACGAGTGCAAATAAAGTAATAATCGATAGATATTACAATTTTATAAAAAATTTTAATTTATTTTTAATAGAACAGTAAACTGGATAGTAACACACCCGTATTAAATGATACGATTTATGATGAAGAAACTAGAGATCATTTAAGAAAAGTCGAGAATTTATCTTTATGGAAATATGCCAAAGAGGATCTTGTTCATTCGTATTATGAAACGGATGAATATAATAAGTTACCCCAAACAACAATTAAAAATTTCATAAATAATTCAACATCGTATGAAAAAAATATTACATACACAATTAACAGAGCAATAATGATCATGTATTTTCGAACTATTAAGTATGCGATTTTACTAATTGTATATGGTTTTGAGGCACTAAGAATTAGACAATTAGAATCATATTTGAACCAAATAAAAGAAAATTTAGATATATTAAACGATGCAGCGATAAAATTGAAAGACTGCAAAGCCTTATATTTCGATTTAGAAGAACTTCGAGGATTAAATTTATGTAGTAATGCAATGTGTTATTTAAAATCAATGGTATTTAATTACGTAAAAACATTCTTCTTATCGACCAAAGAAAATAATAACTACTCGCATGATTTAAATGAAGACGACAATACATATACAATTTTTAAAAAGCCCATATTACCACAATATCTATTAGATAAAGTATTAAATGGATTTCCCACACCACACGAAGAAAATGAATTTCAAAACATACCAACAGAACTATGTGATATAGAAAAAAAATTTCAGAAAATTATTAGTTTAATTAACCTAGAATATGAAAATGTTTTCACAATAGATTTTTAACTTTTAATAATTTCTTATCTAATAATATAACAATTTCTTACTAAAGTTTGTGTAGTCTATTATTTTTAAATTAAAATTAGAATATATTATTTGTTTTAGTAAAATATTATGATAATAATTTACAGGATTTATTGATATATTAATTTACCCTGTATTTATTTATAGCATCTTAAATAAATAGTTTTAAAAATATTATTAACAGAGTACTTATTCAAATATGATAAAATGTTTAAATGTTTAATTTAATATTATATTGGTAATTGAAACTTTACAGATTTTGATTGGAACATTTTCAGGATCTCAAAAAAAAAAAAAAAACACTAATATATTATCCTGTTAGGTGTTTTAGTTATATCAATACTACAGTATATATAAATTAATATTTTTGTATACATTCAAAAACTCTAGAAATTATCTTGGCATATTGTTCAAGTACAAGAAAATATAAGAAATAAAACTATCCTATAAAGTTAGGTAGTAAATTTACCATTAATCCTATCATCAATTGCTACATTCTGTTTGATCCTTTTTCTTGGTTGGTGTAGAATCTGAAGATGTAAATATTTTTTTTTCTTTCATAGAAGCTTCAGAATAATCATCTTAAACAATGTACAAGTATAAATTAATTTAAATTATTAAATATAATCATAAAACTTACCAAAATACTGAGATACTACCGTGATGGGGTATGTTAAATCATTATTTGGCTCAATAAAATATTTAATCATATTATTAACATTTTCTTTTTTTGGCCACTTATAAGAACACATTTTGCCTTAGTAAATAATATATTTAACTGGTACCAAAGTATATTTATTTTCCGGCACAAAAAATAAATGTAAAATAAAAAATTTAATATAATATTAAAATTTAATTAAGAAATACATTTGAACTTGCTAATGAAAGATTATTTAAAAAGATTATATTTATTGAAAACTGAAGTATCCAATATAGTATTTTATCACAAATGTAGAATTAAAAATAATCACATGATTATGTTATAAATAATATATTATATATTATATTAATATACATTACAGACAGTGTGATTTAATAAGTATACTTCCCTTTTATTATTTGGTTAAATATTGTGTTTATTATAAAATAATTTCTAAGGGTAAATTTCTAAAGTTAGATATTATATTTTTATTGGAAAATGGTTTAAATGAAAAGTTGACAAGTGGAAAACATGAATTGTATTATTACTTTTTGAGTTAATATAATTTTTAGTTATTAATTGAGCGGTATGCACAACGTGGATAAATTTTTATATATGCCTTATGGTAAAACTAGAGAGTTGCTAAATACTACCCCGCTCTACACCTTTGCGAAATTTTTAAATGTTATTATCTTAAAAAGTAATAATAAAAAACTATTTAAATCAAAATTAAAACTGGTTATCGGCCAATCCAAATTTTATTTGACTAGATCCCCACCCCCTCCCTTCCACGCGCACTACGCGGATCATGACCACCCACCTCATCAAACATACAACGTAAGCATTGCGGCTTTTTATTGCATTATGCGTCATTAATATATTTGACTTAAGTACCGAGTGCCATTTGCACTATCTCAATCGGCCTTTATAGTGATGCGGTGGCTTGGTGGGGAGGGGGGTATTTCACACGGCCACGGCGTTGTCACCCGTCTAACACCCCGCAGTCGTTTCAGCTCCTTCTCAGCCAACGCTCCCCTGTAAACCGGACTGTTACACTCACGCGTTATCGTCGTGGTGTAAAGTCCAATAAATGTCTAGCGTCGAATACCCGCCGCAATAATACGTTCATTAAATCATTTGAAAAATAGTGTTTGCCAGTTAGGGTAATATGAGAAAAAAACGAAGTCTTAAAAAAAAAATATTCATTTATTCTTGCACTGTTTTCATGTAAGAATATATTGACTAGAAGGATCAAAAAAATTACTCCATACAAAAAAATCCAACAAAAATCACCTAGACGTAAGAAAAATGGCCTTTTTTATAGTCTCGAGAGAGTAAACCAGTGTTCTCTAATGAAATTCAGGTACACTAACCTCTGGTTAGTATACAATATACACAAATCAGTGATTAATTTTTAGTTGATTAATAATTTAATTTGAGTTAATACGTCATTAAATATTAACGATTATAACGGTTCGTGGTTCATTAACTACAATTATGATAATTGTAGTTGTATATGGTTTATATGTAAAACATAACGCAGTCCGTGTCTAGATTAAGGTACGAGAATAAAATACACTTAAGATACTTGCGTTATAAAAGTATATATTACAGTTAAGATTAATAAGGAAATTACATTTAATTGTTTAAAATAAAATTTAGTAAAACATTGACGAAAATACAAGTGTATCAAAAAACAAAGAATAATATTATTATAAAATAAATAATAACATAATTAATTATATAATAATAATAATTATTTAATACAATATTCAAAAATAATTTGCTTAGTTCTATTTTTTTTATAATTTATTGTCCCATAATAATCTACAGAAGAATGTCCTGTTACCGAAAATATTCTTTCATTACATCTTTATTCAACGTTCATTATAAGTTAAGCAATGAACTTAAAGCGCAATTTAAAACTTTTTAACTTGTGCAAATACCTACCTTATATTTCTAGAGTTTTTAAAATACAGTATATTATTTTATTGTTGTATAATAAGTATATAATACCGAATATTACCTTGTGGCAGCTTAAAATTAGGGAAATTGAACACTAAATAAACTTTAAAGAGATTATTTTTTATAAAACTCAATAAATAAATGCGTACTTATTGAAAAAGCTTTTAGCAAAATTCATGAAAACAAAATGTTCAGGGAGTAATTAGTTTAAGTACTGAATTTTAGGTATTTCTCTTACCTGAATTCCTGTATAGAGGATGATTTAGTATCAACTAAATACCAACTATAGTCAACTTGCAACCAAAAACTACCCATGATGTTTAAATACTGAGAACTCTGCCCTT
Organism: Daktulosphaira vitifoliae; assembly: GCF_025091365.1. Classification (NCBI taxonomy): domain Eukaryota; kingdom Metazoa; phylum Arthropoda; class Insecta; order Hemiptera; family Phylloxeridae; genus Daktulosphaira; species Daktulosphaira vitifoliae. The sequence goes on from NW_026099576.1 coordinate 24,008,213, forward strand.
TTAAATAATTATAAATACACAATTGAAATTTTACCACATTAAAAACTTAAAATTTTCAATAATACAATACATAAGATAATAAAATTCACCTTTTCTTAACAAAATAAAATTCTATATTTTGAATAAACTATTAAAAAATTAAAAATGTAGCATCTTATAGTAATCTTAAAATCTAAAATTGTTGCTTTAAAAAGAAGTACCTTAAACCTTATCGCTTATAAATTTTAGTATCACAGAGTACTAAGAAATAATTTTTGTCTAGTATAAATTATTTAATAATTTTAATTTGTATGTGCCATGATATTATCAAATAGTTCATTTATTTCATTCTCGTTATCTGAAATAGATTCACATTTACTTAAACCACCTACTAATTCTATATTTTCATAATAAGAATTGAAATCAGTGAGTTCATTATAATGTTGATAATCACAGATACCATTTAAATTTTTAATCTTCAAATCTTTTTCAATTTTTAAATTATGTTTAATGTACACTAGTTTGGATGCTCGATTATTTGTTATTTTGAGTTGTATTAACAAGGCCATACGTTGAAAAACTGTATTCTGTCGATACAGATATGGGGGAGCATTCTAACATATAAATTTTAACTGAAGAACAAGTACCATTCCACCATATTATAGGACTAAGTTGTGTTCCATCAGTACGAGTCTTTAAACTGTCCCAAACAAATTCCTTAGAACATAGCCCACTATTTGAACGACATTCTGCAAGTTTAGACATGCTATCTGGAAGTTTAAGATATGAGGGGCTGATATAAACAGTTTTGATAAGCCAAGGAAAAAAAAGAAGTCATGACGTATAATATATTAAAAAAATTATCGTACATTAGAAATACGTGATTTATCTAATTTTTTTCACATAAATTAATTTCGCGATCAAGTTTGTATAATTCACGTTTATTATAAAGTTCCCTTATTTTGATATTTTTCGATATTAAAAAAAAACATGAACTTTTAATGTTGCTTTACTTAGAGTTTTAAAAGTAATTTAAAGAAAATTAATTTTAATTTTTTTTCGTTTTAACTAGATTTATTTTTAACAATAAAATAGCAGACATTCGTACACGTAATGTCATAAATAAGTCATTAAAGTTAAATTCAAATCAAAATACGGAGTTTAGATTTATCAAGAATAAAAAAATTGATAACCGTTAAGTAAATTATAAGTTAATATAATGCTCTTCGATTTTTATAAAATAATTTAATTTACAACATTTTAAGCTCCTATGTTATAAAATAATAAATTTATGTATATGTATTTTAAAATAAAACTAATCAAAAATGCCACGAGTTTTGACGGTTATCGATGATAGGTCGTCATATGAGTCACCTCCCATAGTAGTATAAATAAACCTCCTACTTAACTCTTGAAATAGACACGTATCTAAGATTTAACTCTGCCAAATAACTCTGTACAAACATTATCGATTTATCAAATTTAATTAGTATATTTTTTACTATCGATAATCACTTGATTTTTCTCTATGCCTACTTAATATATGTACTCATAAAATTTAATTCTAAACCTTATGTATTTATGGTGAAATTATTAGTCTTTGCTATTATTAATACTCTGAAATAAATAAATTTTGTTTTCTTATGCAATTATAACGTAGACTCCGCGAATCACTTCTTGCATGTACTTTTTAGAATTACTGACTGCATCTAAGTATCACTGACCGAATGACCACGATCAGAGTAACATCTGAGCTAGAATGCTCATTATTTTGGGCTTTTTATATTAAGTTTGATGATATTTTTAAAGGTAAGAAGTGATCACCGACGCTACCATTATTTCTTTATTAATTGTAATTTATGAGGGGCTATATAATTACGGAAAATAATATTTCTGAACAAATTTTTACGGACCGTAGAACGACTAAAGTACATTGTCGTACTAGTAGTTCTAGAACTGGGTTGACAATTGATATAGCGAACTCCAAAATATTTTTTTCATAAATTTAATATTACTCTTTACCTCAACTACCTGCACGTTACCGGAATGTAATTAGCATAGTCCTATCAGGCTGGCGATTTCGCAGGCAAAGGTATAACTACTAAGACTAATTAATTCTAATACATCTAAGGATTTTCATAAGCGATGAGCACAACAAGTTTTATTATGAATGTACGATTATGTATAAGGTTATTTTACCTATATAAATAAAATTACGCTTCTTCACTCTTTTCGGCACACTTAAGGATGTCCAGAAATGAGGACAGAACAATATTCTAAATCACTAAATATAATAAAACATTATTAATTTCTTATAAGGATATTAGATAATAGTAAAAATAAATAAAACTTATTGGCGGGTAAAATATTAATAAATTATCTAAAACAACGTTCACCATTTAGGATGATATGAAAAAAAACTAAGTCTTAGGGATAAAATATTTATACTCGCGCAGATTCCATGTAAGAAAATATTGACCAAAAGTATCTGAAATCTGAGCAGAGGAGCAGAAAGAGAGAAGAGCAGCAGCTGCAGCCCGGAGAGAGATTTCTATAAAAAAAATGGCTTTTTATATTCTGGATTAAGTAAACAAAAAAAAGATCTCTTGTGAAATTCCCAAGATGTTATATAATTATTTGTAATTGGTTAATTGTGATAGAAACCTTGATGTAGGCGTAGTTAATGAATTGGAAGGGACTGATTTAAAACATGCGTTAATAAATGATTATTTTGAATACTTTAAAAGGGGTAACATTCCTTAGATGATTTTTGCTTTATTCATATATGTGACATTTAGTACATGTATTAATAATTATACTACACATCAAATAATCACAACTATTATCTAGTTAAGATATTACTCTCAAAATTTGAAAAAATCCCCTTTATCAAATAAAAAGTTGCTTAACTAGCTTTTTCCATACAGACAATTAAAATCATTATTTTCTAATATTTTTAAAGTATTTGTCGTCAAATTAGGTTTGGTGTAATAATAGGTTTCATTTACAAAATTACTATAACTTTAGCTTTTTTTATACTAGTTTTTAACTGATTATTAATAATATTGAAAATTAGTGGTGATGGAAAAAATATAATTGTTGATTTGAAAACGGCACAAAAAATGGTTTTAGATAACTATATTTTTGACTCTGATACAAATTCCTTGTAGACCATTTATTTATAATTAACAACAAATGAAAAGTTTTGAATACAGCCCTCCAACAACACTTATAAAAATGCATAAATTTAATAAAATTTATTCTATGTTATAAATCGGCTATTTTTATTGTACCAATTTAATTATTGTTGAAAAATGTTTTACAAAACATATTCTTTTGTATTAATTTTTATGTGTGGGTTTTTTTGGGAGGCAAGTTTTTGGAGCTATACTTTTAATTGACACAGTAATTTAAATAGTTCATTAAATGATACTTAATTTCATATTTTAGTTTAGATATTTTTTATTTAATATTCGTGTGCCATCTTTTATTATAACATTTAACCATTTCTTAGAACGATGAAAGTTATCATATAATATTCTACTTCATTAGAACCTTAATTATTCTTTTTTTAACTATTAATTATTCAATACTCACTGTAATTATAAATATCAAATATTTGTTTTTTATATAGGGAGGAGTAACAGATATTTCACTGGTGTCATTTTGGGATCATATTTCTGTAAGTGTCAATTATTCTTAAACGTATCACTAATAAAATTTATTAATTAAACTCATTAAAAATTAAAATCAATATTATTAAAATTCAATGATTATATTATAGGGTTCAATTGCTGAGATGAAAGAGTATTCAAATTGTTTTAAACCTCCAGAAGTATGTTTTATTGTGTATTGTTACGTCTTAGGTTGTGTTATCATTTTGCAATGTTAATAACAATAAAAAAATTTATACAACTTTTTTTTTTATTTTAGAAGTATTTAATGTGTGGTCCTTTAAAAGTGGTGAGAATTAATTTAAAGCAGATATTGTAACAGTTTTATAAAAAGTAAAAGATAGTAGATGGGTAAATTAAATAGATAATAAATTTAATAAGGGTAAATAAATTATTCCTTTAAATTTTTACTTTTATGATTGTTTCCAACTATGCCACGTCACCACTGTGCCGCGACCCCCCTGTGCTAGGTTGTTTTTGCTCTGAAGACTCTTACTAACTTTATTTATAGCAGATAACAGTTCGTACCAAATAACAACACTTAAAATAAAGTCATAACAAATTTCATAGTTTGCTAATGACGAGCTTTCACTTTTTATTTTAGGATCCTTTGTCGATTCACTAATTTCTATTAAAGCGTCATGTACTTGGCATAATTGAAAACGGATAGGCTTAATCGATCCGACTCGAGATTCCCATCTAGTATCTGACATTGGTTTTAGTGTAAAATCTGAATCGTATTTGAGAAGAATAGTCCATCTTTCAGTAGAGCCAGAAAAAATAGAACAAATTCTTTGAATTACCCCAAAAAATGTCATAGCAGCTGGTACGGATAATGCTATATCTCCGAGAAGTAAATTAAGGCTGTGAGCAATGCACGGAACAAAAAAATCTCTTAGGTTTTTAGAAAGGATTCTTGACTGCACTCCTTGATGATGACCTATCATATTCGCCCCGTTGTCATACGCTTGGCCACGAAAATTATTTAAATCTATGTTCATTAGTTTCAATTGTGCTTTTTTTTCCTCTGTTAAATTCAAACCAGTTTTACTTGTAGTATGAATGAAACATATAAAATATTCATTTATTTCATATTTGAAAACTTTCGAAATTTCTATAACGCGCAATAAAAATGTAAGCTGCTCCTTGTGGCCTTTATCAGGGTTTATTAAAATTGTGAAATATTTACTTTGTCTTACTCGATTTATTATTTCATCACGTATTTTTGTGGCAATAATATTAATAAGTTCATTTTGTATCCTAGGACCTAAATAATGATCATAGATGTCATTATTATATACACGTTTTAAATGATCAGCCATAATTAAATCAAATTTTGTAATAATTTGAAGTAAGCCTAAAAATTTACCATTATTAGCTGTATATAACTTAGAACTTGTACCACGAAAAGCATCATTATGCTCTGCTAAAAATTCTATACATGCAATAATTCGTTTAAGATTATTACGCCAACGTTCTTTTTCAATATTTACATTTCTTTGAATATCATTATCTATAATTGTATGGAGAATAAGTCTCATACGTAGTTGTAGCCATTTTTCTTGAGCTATATTATGTGAAATAGATAATTCGTGCTCTTTTAACCCTTAAGCAGGCGCATACCTATTTTTAACGTTCATAGTCGCGTGGGGGTCTATTAGACCCCATTTCTAAAAAAGTATAAAATATGTATAAAAAAGTTCATTTTTTTTAATTCAAAGACATTATTTGTTACCATATGATATATAAATATGAATAACAATTAAAAAATTTAAATTAAAAAATAAATAAATGACAAAATTATGTGCATTACTAAAAATTATATTACAAAAAAAAAAAAAATTACTTAATTTTCAAAATTTCATTTAAAAATTTTGGTTTGTAAAAAAATGATTTTAACTGCAAAATATTATTTTTAAGACAGTAAATAAAAGCTTTTACTATTACAAAATGTATTTTTATTAATTTTTCTTGTATTTCTTTGAGCTCAAACATGGCTTATATTTACTAGTTTTATGTGTATTTACATTTACATAATCATTTTTCTGAATTGAATTTTTTTATTATTTATATTACAATACAATATAATTATTATAATATGAGTAGGGTCAGGAGGGGTAAATGTGAATAGTGGTAATTGTAAATGAGGCACCGATAATCAATGTGTCTACATTGCGACGGGATGTATTTATTACATGTTTAGTTCGTATTTGTTCCATATCATCGAGTAGTGGAAATTCTCAATAAATTATTTATTTTTAAAACTTAATTGCACAGTCGGTGGCAGATCCACATAATCTCAATTCCTTAATATTTTATCGATTATAACATTGCATTTATGATAAAACGATATTTTGAAAAAAATACAAGTCCAAAAAAAAAATTATAACGTTCATAGTCGCGTGGGGGTCAATATGACCCATTTCAATTTTGATGGATATTTTAAGTCACAAATTTTTTTTTCGAAGGTATTTATTTATGAAAATCTATTCAATATTACTATAAAAACCATCTTCTAAATTTATATCTATGTACACCTTTTATGCAATATAATACATCTGTTTTTATTTATGTGGGGGTATACTAGACCCCCACGCGACTGTTTAAGGATTAAACGTTCAATTATCTGTTTCCAATTAGAAAATCCTTCTGGCGCCAATGATGAAGTTGAATTTGAAGAAAATAAACGACAATAGAGACAAAAAACTCGATTTAAAGATTTAGAATATAAAAGCCAATTTCTTATCACTTTTTCACCGTTGCCCATTATTCGATTATAATGTGTTATGCTGAATTTTCTACCTTCGTCGTTTAATGGAAAATTATAATGTATAATTTTATAAGGCGAGTTCTCTATTAAATAAACTCGTAATTTAACTGTAATATTTTGCCATTTACCTGGATCGTCATAATCAATTTCATCGTCCTGTACCTTTTTGTTCTCTGTATCTTTTTGGAGTAGTAAATCTTTTGATAGTTGTTGAAGATTTTCATTTACTTCATTCTGTTCAGTCTTGCTACTGGTTGTAATTCTTTTGTTTCAATAGTAATATTATCTAACAATAATTTTTGTTCGTTATTTTCAATGTTAACTTGACTACTACTTCCTTCAACACAATCATTTTGATCTTTTTTTAAAAATTTACATAAAGAGTTTTTTAAAAGTTTATCCTGTTTTTTTTGAATATTTTTAAGTTTTCGCTTTTCAGCACCACTTTTAAATTTTCGATATTTATCACGTAATCGGCCACTCATTTTATTTTGGTACCCGATATTTAAGCTCCAACGATCACGAAAAACGAACACATACTAAAAATTACCGGTACAAACAGTTTGTTATTTCGGTGAATAAATGGTTTTATTATTATGACTATTTTTCTACGATATTCGTCGATTAAAATAACTTGCCTTGTCTAATCGCGTATCTCGAGTGTATGTGCATATGCGAGTTGAGTGAAAAATGAACATGGATAAATTAGTAAACCAATTGATCTATATAATCCATATAAATTATATAAATTTAATACAATATTTCTACGTTTACCTTTATAATGTTTGAAATTGTATTTCAAATGTATTACTTCTGTTTAAATAGCAGGTATTTTTAAATATACAAATTTAAAAAATATAATCACAAGAACTAATTAATTTTAAATGAAATTGCCAAGTAATATTCTACTCTTTTTTTTTTAAATTCGAGAAGTGGCCGGAAGTTTACATCATCTGGCGCAAGTAGGAAAATTTTCTCAATGACCTTTTTTTTCTTTTTACCCATCGATATTTTTCTAGGTCTGGTATTTTTGTGCGAGACCCCAAAAGCGCGAGGCCCATGGCCTGGGCCCTACTTGCCCCCCGCCTGAGGACGGCCCTGCTCGCACACTTAACATTTTATTTTATTTTATAAAAAAATAAAAAATACTTTTTGAAAATTTGTACATTTCACAGTTAATAAACAGGAATTAACAAATTTGTTAAACAGCCTTTCGACACTCACGGCTAACTCGGAGTATCAGCCAAGCATGGTGACTGCTGTACGATAACACGCATGTTGCTACCAAAACGCAGGCTCATCCTCATCTTCTTCGTACGCTTTATTTGCTGTTTTGTGTTACGACAATGACTAAAAAAAAAAAATGCAAAAATAAAATAATGTTTTATTCAATATTAATTAATATAAATACAGTGGATTCCGCCTAATGTGGGCACCGGTTAATATGGGCATCCGCTAAATATGGGCATAATGATCTGATCCAATCCCAATTTATACCAACATGGGTAAATAAAATCGCATAATATGGGCACTTGGTTCGGTTTATGTGGGCAATTTTTTGTATGTTAAAACGACGTATTTAATCCGGTTTCGTCATATATATGAGATTATGTTTATCGAGAGTAATAACCTTAATGGAATTATGTCAGATGCGATAAAAATACAGCTCGTATTATCTTGTGCGTCAATATTTGCCCGTATTTCAGTTTTAACATGAATTTCAACGCGACGATATGTCTCGAAAAGATCTCTCTCTCAAGAAAAAAATCACGATTTTGGACAAAGTGAAATCACTTCCTCCAGGCACTTCACAACGTAAAAGTTATGCGTACCGAAATCAACGGTGGCGAAACTGCTAAAAGAAGAAGTGATTTTACGCGAAAACTTCAATTAAAAAACTGGCAATCAAAAACGTAAACGGAACGGGAAAGATCCCAAAGTTGAAGAAGCTTAAGTGAGTGGTTTTCATTAATAACAAGTCGTGGTGTTCGCGTCTCTGGTCCACACAAAACAGCTTAGACAACGAGCAATTACAACGTTTTGTATACCTTCCACACCCAAAAAGTAATTTTATTTAGTATGATGTATGTATTAAGTTTTTAAAAATAATGTATTTTATATTTAATTTAATTAATATACGTGGTAATTTAACATTTTTTTCAATTGTATGATTAACGTGTGTAAAATAAATTTTTTTTGATATCATTAAAATTTTTTTAACTAATTCAGTTTTTATGGGCAACCGCTTAATGTGGGCAAACAATGCTGGTCCCAACGTGCCCATATTAAGCGGAATTTACTGTACTTAACATCCAATCAAAAAATGTCAAGTCTTCAAAATTTTTTTATAAACTTAAAATACAGACTGAATTATAGCATAAAAGTATGACAAATTTGTATAATCTATATAATATATTCGATTTTACTCTTATAATTTTGTTTGCATAAAAAAACATGTAAAAATGATCAAATAATTTGATATCCATCAACAATTGGTTCATAACTATTAAATTACATTATTTTATCCCTTAATTAGCTCATTAATTTTTATTTTAAAAAGAAACTATTTTGGTGACTTAGAATATTTATATGTGACATACATGTAAAAATGATAAAATCTTATTATAAGCTATTATTTATTATATATTATAGATAATATTTTTCGTTGCTTCTGTAAAATTGTTTAATAATCCGTTTACAAAAATTTTAAGCTCTTAAAATTTAAGGTAATAAATTTTTTATTATTCCAAAAATAAAGAAATAAATTAAACGTGTAATGTTTAGCAAGTCAGAAATAGATGAAAATGCGTATTTAGAAATTTGTTTAAGTGAGTATCGTAAACTGAAAAACAATTTATTTTCATTAAATTTTTACTAATATGTATCACTTTGTGTTAAAAATATCCCAACCAAATTATTATATTAAAGCATACGTGTTGTTCAAACCATATTAGTTTCGTTTAAAAAAAACCTAGCACAGAGGGGTCGCGGCACAGTATTGACGTAGCATAGTTGGATCAAGTATTATGATATTTGACAGTGATTAAAATCACTATAAAAAAAACGCTTCGATGCAAATCTTTAGATAGTGATTAATTTTAAAAATTGGTAGATTATTCCAAAAGCTATATGATCTGCTAGTTCCTCATTAATATTCTGATTAAGATAAAGTATGTCGAATGAAAAGGGATTATTAAAAAATATTATTTCACATAGAAAAATTATATTGATCAATACAGTTTTCAATAAGTTATAGCATTATAAAGTTAAAAATGTAAAATACAAAATCGAAAATTTTCACACAAAAATAGCATTCGGTAGCCATTTTCACCGTGAAGATAAAATAAAGTCCAAAATTTTTTTTTCCATAATAAAGTATATTACATAAGTTTTAATTTAAGATATATATAAATGTGTCAGTATTTCCGGAACACTTTCAAAATTTAAGTTGAAAAAGTAAATTGTTTGTGAAAAAGTTGTCATTTTGAATCCCCCCTGTATGCAGGTAAAAAGTCAGATTTATAAAAATAATATACCATATGATAGGTAAAGACATCATGCATCCATAAAAAAAAGAATTATATTGATTCAAAAAGTTATAGTATTATAAAGTTAAAAATATAAAAAAAATTTTTTTTACAAAAATCGTATTTTTTTTATTAAGTTTGATGTCTGTTTTCACCATGGAGATAAAATAAAGTCCAAAATTTATTTTTTCATGATAAAGTATATTACATTAACTTTAATTTAAGATATATATAAAAGTGTCATTATTTCCAGAACACTTTTAAAAGTAAAGTTGAATAGGTTAATTTTTTGTGAAAAAGTTGTCATTTTGAAAACTTCCTGTGGGCTGGTAAAGGGTTAAATTTATAAAAAAAATATACCAAATGATAGGTAAAAACATCAAGCATTTATAAAAAAAAAAATTATATTAATTTGTTCTTTTTTGAAAAAGTTATTGCAGTTTTTAGTAAAAAAAAATGTTAAAAATTTCGAAAATTAGCGATTTTTAAATTTGTAATTTTTTTGGAGGTTTATGTCATTTACTGAAAACGAGGGGAAATTGTTTCAATTTTTGAGGGTAATGTCTTCGACTAGATACCATTTGTGATATTTTGACGTATCATTGAAAGAAATTGGTTCAGTGAGAGCTGAGAAAAAGTGGTAACAGTCACAAAAAGAAAAAACACACCTTAGTAAAACCAATACCTTCTCAGCTTCGCATCGAAGCTAAAAAGTAATAATAATATAAATATTACAAATTTCCCTATAAAGTTAACTTATCATATAAATCTAATTACTATCTATTTGGTATTTATGAAAATTAACATTTTCAGAGAAAAGTGTTAGAAACTTTAATAGGAAGCTGAAAAGGTTAATTCCTTTCTCAGTTATTTATTTTTATTTATTCATTTTTTTTGCAACTGTGTTAATTTATTTTACGTTTGTCCATGAAAATTCTCAGCTCTCACTGGACCGATAATCCAAGCGTCATTTCAATATAGATGAATCGAATGACGCCAAAAATTAAAATAAAGCATATATTACTAAAAATAAATATATTAAACTATCATTATTATTCATACTATAATAAATAATAATAGTATAGTTTCATACATTTTTAATGCAAAAATAAACAGCAATTTTTTTCACACGTTACGCATAGTTACAACATAAATTATATATTTTTTGTCATCGATAATATGAAAAATATGTTAATTTATTACAGTTTAAAATAATTTTCACTTATTTTTAATATTTTATTTGCTTAAATACGTATAAAAATGCAAAAATTTAATGGAAAATTAACAAAATAATTTTATGATATAAGTTGATCATTTATACAGTTTAAATTTTAATATTCTTAAGAAATGATTTACAAAACATATTCTTTTGTTTTAATTTTTGTAATTGATTTTTATTTTGGTGATGTTTTTGGAAACATAATTTTAATTGGTGAAGTAATTTGAAAAGTTTATTAAGTGATACTTAATTTAATATTATAGTTAAGATGCTTTTTATTTAATTTTCATTTGACATTTGTTAGTGTAAAATTTCATACGTAACACTTTCTTAGAACTAAGAAAATCATTATATATTTTTCTTCTTCATAAACATCTTAAATTATTATTTTTGAAACGAATAATCTTATATGCTTACTGTAATTAACAATGTCAAATGTGTATAGCAAATTTTCAAATCTATTGTGTTTATGTTTATAAAGGAAGGTGTGATGGATATTATACATCGAACGGATAAAGATGATTATGTAAGTATCAGTCAATATTAGGTTTATTTATTAATATCCATGAATTAAACTATTTATAATTTAAAATCTGTCTTATTAACATTAATTGGTTATATTACAGTGTAATGACGCTAAAATGATTACTATACCTGGTTGTTACAAATCTTCAAAAGTATGTTTTTTTGTTAATTGTTACTACTTATGTTGTGATATCATTTTACAATGATAAATAAAAACTTTTTATCATTCAATTTTTATTTTTATTTTAGGTTTTGAAGTGTGGGCCATTAAATATCGTAAGAATTAATTTTAAGTAGACATTGTAATAGGTTTTAATGATAGAAGAATGCGGGATAATGATGCACACTTTAAAATTCTGTATACTTGTATTTTTAAGTTGTAATAACAAAAAAATGTGTCATCTCCACCTGCTAAATATGTGTACAAAGTTTGACATCACTATTGGCATTACATTACTTTTAATTACCAAAAAAATTAAAACGGGAGTAAGTTTTTTAAATTAAAAATTTTTCAAATCTCAAAATCAACAAATTGAAATTTGAATATTTTGATTTTAACATATCGATTGTTTGTTCGCTAAGTAGCGTATATGACATATGTGATTAGTGTCTTTCAATTCGTTCATGCACTTTGAATTTTTATAGAACTTTCAGAATAAGTATACTAAAAAAAAAATTATTGGTTCTAGAAATCGGATCAGTGTATTTCTGAAATAATAATCGAAAAACGAAAGAAAATTATGATTTTTGACATTAAAGTTATTGCATTTTGAAATGCAGAAATTTTTTTTTGAAAATTCCATTTCCTACTTAATTTTAATTCAAAGATATTTTTTCACTAGATCAAATTTGAGTTATATTGACGTAATGATCAATAAAATTTGTCCAATGAGGGTTGAGAATTTTTATGACCGACATAAAAAAACACACACCAGCACAATACCATTAAATCCTCAACTTTTCATCGAAGTTAAATAAATATTATTTGAGGAAATACCGCGTTTTTAGTTTTCACGTTTTAATTATACGTGGGTTGACTATCTAATAAAAATAAATAACTATATATTTAGTTAGAAAAATGAGCGAATTTTGTTTGTAACAAATATAAAAATAAATATATAATGGAACAATTTATAATTGTAATTTCACAACTATTCCATAACTAATGAGGGTTTTTAGTCATTAACTGTAACCTTTTAATATATAAAAATTGTTTTCTTAACTGAAACTATTAATCTTTAAAAATCTTAAGAATATACAAAACATTTAAATTTACACTTGCTGCATTATTTAACGATTATAATATTTCATTTTTAAATAATTTCTAACTGTAAAATACATTAATACGTACTTAAATTTTTTTAATGGCAAATACCCTTAAGTATTTGCTAAAAGTAGTGATGACTGGCTCAGGAACCAATGAAACAAATCACTTAGGTTGTCTTACGGTGTCCTATGCCTGACGCTTTGGGGTTCATGTTTCTAGCTGTAGTGAATCAAAAAAAAAAAGAAAAGAAAAAATACTTTATTGTATTAATAATGTGAGGGAGTTATTACTTGTATATTAATTTAGGGAGTATTTTGAAAGTTACTTAAAAGAAATAAATTAAATAGAATATGACGGGATTTGGGTTCTTATTTGATCCACTACTTTATTGTATTAATAGTATTATTACTCGGGGTATGAGTACGAGGGTCTGTAAGAAAGATAGAAGATGATAGAAAAATAAAGTGATCTTTATTTTATTAATATTCATTATAATTAATTGTCAATTTTTAAATATCAATAATGCCACGAGTTTTGACGGTTATCGATGATAGGTCGTCATACGAGTCACCTCCCATAGTAGTATAAATAAACCTCCTACTTAACTCCTGAAATAGACACGTATCTAAGATTTAACTCTGCCAAATAACTCTGTACAAACATTATCGATTTATTAAATTTACTTAGTATATTTATTATTATTGATAATCACTTGATTTTCCTGTATGTCTATTTAATCTATGTACTCATAAAATTTAATTCTAAACCTTATTTATTTTTGATGAATTTATTAGATTCCCACCTTGATATTTTCTGCGATACTCTTAAATAAATAGATGTTGTATTTTTTTGAACAAATATAATTGTGTTGACAGCGGATCACTTCTCGCATATATTTCTGACACGGTCACGGTTTTGTCACACGTTTGACACCCCGCGGTCGTATCAGCTCCTTCTCAGCCTCCGCTTCACTGTAAACCGGACCGTTACACACACGCGTTATCGTCGTGGTGTTAAGTCCAACAAATGCCTAACGTCGAATACCCCGTCGCAATAATACGTCGAGTCAGTCATCTTCGTGACACCGTTCGTGAATCCAACCGAACCGCCACCACAGTTTCGATCATTTTATACAGCTATCTACGAAACCTTCTCAGTGTAACTGTTCAATACTTAGTATTATTGTTACTTTGGTTTTCCTTTCATTCTTTGTGTTAACACTTTTCTATCATTAAACGGCTTTACGCCACCTATAGAACGAACCGTTGCTGTTTTGATTTCTTTCTTCGTTTTATCACGACGTTAGTCGCTACATTTCGTTGTGTGGAATGATCGAGCGTAGTGAGTGCCTCTGTGAATATCTGACTGCATCTTTCCCAGAACGCTCTTTATTTTTGGCTTTTTATATTAAATTTGATCATGGTTCAAAGGCAAGAAGTGATCACCGACGCCACTATTATTTCTTTATTAAACGTAATTTGTTACTTGTTATTTATTACATTTTCATCAATAATGATCTACATATTATAAAATACTATTATATCTTATATAATAAATTAGACAGTTTATTACTAGTGATGGGCATTTTCGAATATTTTAAACTATCGAATACTATTCGATAGTTTTAAAAAACTATCGAATACTATTCGAATTGTTTTTATACAACCGAATAGTGTGTTTTTAGCATAAACTATTCAAATAGACTATCGAAAAGGTTTTTAAAAATATTCGAATGGGCTAGCGAATGGTTTCAAAAAATATTCGATTAGTTCTAACTAAAATTTTTATAAAGTACACTTAATTATAATAAGAAGATAATTAACAAATACTTAAAATAAATTATTATACAATTAATAACAGTAAAAAGTACCATTTTATTTATTTTTAGTTTGTGAGTCGTTGGTAAAAATTGATAAATATGGGTTGAAAATTAAAAAGCAGTTCTTTTTTCCGATGACTAATGATATATTTTCAGTTTTATCGGAAAGGTTTGTTATATGCGCAACAGAAGTATTCGTAAATACTAAAGACTCATTTTACACTTAACACCTTGTATACTGTTCTTAGTCTAGCATTACCTGCTCTTTTGTCATATAAAGGCATAATACCGATAAAGAGGACAGCGCGTTTTAAATTTTTACGTTTGTAAAAGTGGCGACAACAATAAATACTGCTCCTCTTTAAAAATTATGTGAACTATTTTTATTAGTCGGTTAATCATTGAACACTTAGCGTAACAATGTATAGAATATAAATTAGAGATTTTAATATTTTCTTCTAAAATTATATTCACAAAAATTTTCTAAAATTATTTTTACTTGCTCAAAAAAATAAAATAAAAAAATAATTTGTTAAACTTCATTTTTTGAGCATAAATCATTCTTAATTCTCGAAATAATCATTTTACAACAAAATGTTTCGTAAAAAAAATATGTCAAGTTAAATTTTTTAAAACATTGGTCTTATGTAAAATTATAGTCAGATTTATAGTTTTGCTGTTTTAATAACACTAACGACTAAATAAGATTGTTTAAAACTGTTTATTCAGGGTACTACGATTATAAATAGGATACAATTAATAATAAAAAAAATTAGTGATGGGCATTTTCAAATATTTTAAAAAATATTCGAATGGAGGTACCGAATAGTTTTTAAAAATATTCGAATGGACTATCGAATAGTTTTAAAAAATATTCGAATAGTTTTTGAATGACTATCGAATAGTTCGAATAGTGGACAACTATCGAATAGTTCGAATAGTGGACTACTATCGAATAGTTCGAATAGTGGACTACTATCGAATAGTTCGATAGTTACTATTCGATATTTTCCATCACTATTTATTACGCTTCATCTTATGTGCTACCATTACATATTGTTTATTATTTCCTATTTGTTTTATATAATTAATATATGCTTTTTTTTACGAAATTTCATTAGTATATTTAAACATTTAAAAGGTACATATTTATATATATCTTATTTTTATTGGTATACATTTTATTTTGTGTAATTGATTGATTGAAGTCTTAAATACTACATTATGACATTAATGATTTAATGTGTATAAAAATAATTTATTATGATATTAATGATGTACTATGTATATCATTACATAGCTGAGTTATTGGTGGAAAAAAGTACAATCGAGTTCGAGATGTACAGAGATTACAATAAATCGCTCGATTCAGGTAGCTTGTTCGTCCTAGTGCACTTTAATAGTATACCGATAGCTGTTCAAATATCATATAATCCACATTGTTACATTGTTAGTAGATTTTTTGTACGGTGGCTACTATTATTGATAATTATAAACAAACATTATTATCGGTCAGCTGTCAATAAGAGCACATAGTAAGTAAGTACTTGTTCTAAAATTGTTATCGATCCATCGAAATATTTCTCTATTATATTTTTTTCATTAGTGATAAATACTTTAACGTAGTCTAAGAAGACTATTTTTAGTTGTACAAGAAATAATCATTCCTGATAATTTGTCCTATAATTTTTAACTTAAGACAGAAAACACTCTTCTCTGTATACTGTGACGGTGTCACGTTACCATTAATGTAAAGAATTATTATAACAAAACACTGACAGCGCATCCAAGTCTAGTGATTGATGAATTGACGATTAATAATTAATGCAAAATTGGCAATCGTCTGACTTACTATTTAAACCTATAGGACCTGGCCATCGTGGTCAGTCGATTCCAGTGCTTTGCGTCATTCATCAGTCTCAGTACTCGGTTGATGCTGTCTGGCTACTGTTTAAGTCAAGTCTTTGTTCTTCCGTTTTCACTTACCTACTTTTGCCTTCTATATCTTAGAGTACTTGTGTCTTGTACTTCTTCTGCACCTCACACTTAGGTGTTACCCATATTTGATTCCTATAACAACGGCCTTTAGACACCAACAGCTATTCCTGAGTGTCAGCCGAACACAGTAACTGCTATATGATCATACATACGTGAATATCCAGGCAGCAGACATATTATATTTGTATCCACACTACTCTACGCTCTGAGACTATAGGCTATTTTGTGTTACGACAAAATGTTATATAAATCTTATAAACCCATTTTTGTGACTTATGAGCTTTGTTTTACAAAATGGTGTTTATTTTAAGTAAGTCCTCGCCAAAATAATGTTTTTGATTATTACCAAACAGAATAATTATGTTATAACTATATATTATATTTGATTTCAGGTATTCGTGAATAAGAAAAAAGTTTTTGCAGAAATTGATATCAATTATGCAAGTATTTAATAAAAAATATGCATAGCGAAAGAGAGTAAAAATCAACCTCCTTCCCAATTTTACTTTGTAAGGTTTTAGCCAAAACAGAGGGCCTACTAATTACCCACTGCCCAGGGGGAACACTGGGCAGTGACCTAGTAGCCGCGCCAAGCAAGATAGTACTTGTTGACGGAGCTACTAGGTTTTGATAAAAAAAAAAATGTTAATAAAAAGATAAAGGCCATGTATAATATAATATTTTTTCTTTTTTAATTATTGAAAATTTATAATTATTATTTTAAATATATATATATTCATAAGGAAAGAATAATAAAAAAGGAAGCAAAAAGAGGTGCTATATACATAATATTAATAATGGGGTAGAACAGGGGGAGTTTATTGATACTTATTGTTGTTGATTGTTTTGTGGAATGACGGCCCACCACCGGCCATAGTTGTGCCTCACATCATCATTGGCATCTCAACGTTTTATTTAAAAAAAACGGAGGACAAAAAAATACAGCCTGGTTGACACCACAAGTAGACGGCAGGTTGACTCAACGTTTTATTTGTAGTATAGTAAAAAAAAAATATCCGTTGTCGCGACATTTGTAGTGCCGCTGATTGTGACGCCGGGTGGTGGTGGTACCAACTTTGCCACGTCCATTGGGGGAAATACAACAATATGGGTATAGCTGCATAGTGTACGGTCAGCTGATGACGATAGGATGACAGATATCGGACCGGTTGACTAGTGGAGGTTATCATATATAAAATTATTAAAGTACTTTACACCTACTGCACACACATCTAATTGATAAGATTTATTAAACAAAAACTTGTATAAATTCTGCAACATTACAACTTATTATAGGTACATTTTTATTTTGATGGGACTGGGTGGTAATAATATTCATTATTCGAAGTCTTTCTATAAAATATCTTAAGCTTGTAGATATATATAATAATAATAATAATATTTAATATACAATATTTATTGTATATTAAATATTGTATTGTAGAAATTAATTGATAAAGTATCGTTATTTATTTATTTTTTTAGTTTAAACGTGGTGTTAAAACTGCAAGTAACAAAAAAACGATTAAAATCGTATGTAACTTTTACTATAATGTTGAATATTTAATCATATAATTTTTTTACATTTATAAGTCATCATATCATTAAAACATACATACAAGGTTATTATTTTAATGTTAATCACCTAATTATTCAAAAATAAGTATAATATTAACAATCATTTTTTTTTATTTCTTTGAGTTTCGTGTTTTAGTTAATTTATCAATCATGAAGTATTTTTCATGTTCTTTCTCTATACATTTTAAGCGTGTCAACTTTTATTGTGTATCAATCAATATAAATAAAGTGTATACACAATACTCGAAGCTATCGATAACATATATTTTTTGTCTTCTAAAGGTTAAGCCTTGTCGTATAACCAACTGGATTGGTATATGCTCGGGGAATGTTAAGTGCAGTGGTTTTCCCTGTGCCTTCTGCACTAGGAACTTGGAGCTTTTTTGCCTTCGTAGAAGCGCACGCATGGTCACCCATCTGTTCTACTATGGCGGTAGGCGCGGCTTAACACTAGAGTTTTGTCAGCAACTAGTGTGACCACCGCGCCACACCACGCCCACCAACACATATAATATTGATAAAATTAAAGTATCCTTTACATAAAATGCAATTTTAAGAATGTTTCTTTACTATTTAATTGTATTTTGAATGCTTCTTAATGTTCCAATAAACACACATTTCATTTAATACCAGATACAGTCAATACAGGATTACTAATTTAACATAAGCCAATCAAAACCTCTTATAATGATGATTATTCTTAAAACATTTTTTTTGGCTTTTGCTAATTACCTACACATATATCTCTATTTATCTGTAATAATATAATTTTTAGGTACTTTCATTATAACTTATAATAGTTGGATAGTGTAAATATTATTTATTTTTAATAGGAACATATATATTTAACTAACTTAAATAATATAAAATTATCTATTTATGAAAATGATTGGTCGATATCAATTTTGAATCAAATGTTATTAAATTGTTATTTACTGAGTCAATCGTAGTTATTAACTAACTTATATACCTAAGCAGAAGGAGTGCGACCTAAAATTATCTAGTGATAAAATCTAAAAGAAATTTGTTTAGAAATTCATACAGAATGAATTATTAAGATCGCAATTTCAATTAATTAGGTTCCAAAAGTGTTCATTATTATTTTTATTTTAAATTGTTTCATTTTATGACTAACTTTATTTATGACTACGTTAAAAGCATAATTATTCTTATTTGTTACCAATAAGTCCATCAGAACAATCCATTTTGGAGATTACCCACTTTTGCGAAATACGTTCACATACCTACTCAATGTATTGAAATGCTTGAAACTCAAAAAGTATTTGTCCGAAATATGTTATTGATCTATCAAATTTTTTTCAAAAAAAAGTTCAAAATAGCTATTTTGAAATTCGGAAAAAATTCAAAAAATTAATGTAAAAATTTTTTTTTTATTAAAGATAAATAAGTAAAAATACTAAAATTGTTAAAAAAAAAATACATAAAATGATTCTTGAATCAAGAATTATTGGATTTGTTATACTTTTGTGACTCTTTCTGACATGATGTGTCGTACAGTCATGTAGTGTTACAAAGAGTATAGTATAACAGGAACATTAATATGTGAAAAATTATATTGTATAAAGAAAAGTGTTAGCCGCAATAAAAACACAGTTTTACATTAATTTAAGTTATTGACTCTGATTATGCAATGATCCTATTAAATTACTTAAGTGAACTTTCATAATTTTTACATAAATTATATCTTCCTGATCTTTCCTAAAATTTCTTTCAAATTATTTAGTCCTTCCAAAATAAAGATTCCTTAATGCTTTTGGCCCTGTAGATAATATAAAATATTATTTTTAATCACTGTTATTTGTATTTTTAAGACGTTTGGAGAAAATAACATCATTTTAAATAATGAAAAATACAAATACAAATACAATGGTAAGTAAATATCATGTTTAATATTAATGTATCATTATGATAATATAGAAAATCATTGAACATTTTTTAGTAAATTATCATATTATGAAATTGTTTTATTTGCAGAAGTTGATATTAATAAATTGCAATCATCAATTAAAAATTTAGATTCCAAAATAGAAATTAATATAATTAAAATCTATGTAAGTTTATTAATACGTTCAAAATATTTGCGTCTACATGATTTTAAATTTAAATATATTGTGAATAATATTAACTTTAAAGTAAATGCGGAACTACTTACAAAATGCATACGTATGTAAATAAGGCTCGATATAAATAATTTTTTTCAATGAAATTCTCGTAAATATTAAAACACGTTATAAAAACATATCTCATAAATATTTAATAGCTTTTTTTTGTTAAGATTAAAATTAATAAAATATTTAAACTCTCAAATACAGAAATTGGTAAATAACAAGTGAAGAGCTCAGAATGAATGAAAAATATTTTTCAGTTTATATTAATATATAATTTAATTATCATTTGGTTATTAATTTGTAGGTTAATAATAATATTATCCTTAAAACGTTTTTCAAATTCATAAGGGTTTTCATAAAAAATTGTTGCGACATAGTTCTTTTGAGATATGAAATGTCGAGGTTAAAGATATCAAAACCAAATTTTACTTTTTCAAATAATAATTCTGTAGTATAGTTACGTGGATCACCTATATTATTTATGTTATAACTCATATAATTGGTAATTGGGTATTAAAGTACATGGGTAGCTAAGAAATTGTTGGTTTTATAATATCGTGTATTTTCTGTTAATATAAATATTCTGTTCAAACTGGACCAATTTTGTTCAATCACTTGTCAAAATATCACGAATAATATCTAATTAAATCTATTAGTGTTATAAATTGATAGAAATCCCACCATTCTCTATAACAAAAGGATATAACCTAAAAAGTTATAGTTCTTGTAATAATTATAATTTTTATACAAAGTTATATTGATATTGTTATATTTCGATTTATATTAAAATAGCGTTTTGAAAATAAAACAGATTATAATGAAATTTCTATTGTAAAAGCAATTTTTAAAATAGAAAAAAAAAGAAAAATATCCCTTCTTTAATTAATTAAACAAAAATTTGTAGAATTACTGTTAAATTATTTTTTATTTTTATTTTGCATTTTCTTATTGCATAATTGCATCAAAGCGTTTTTTGATAATGATAAACATTAATACGAGTTTTAATTCTATATCAAAATTTTTTTGAGTGATATCTTAATTTCATATAAGAATGTAATCAAAATAATCTTTAATAAATATTGCAATTTACTGAAATTTTAATTTTACTTTATAATACTTCTACTATTACAGATAGATTATTCCTTTAACTACATTTATATTTTACGACCATACTAGTTTCTATATTCAGCATTGATGTTTCTTTACCCAGCTATAGAACCGATGACTTTATTCCTTATATAAAAACTTTTAAAATCAAATTATTTTAATTTTTAACCTAAACTAAACGTTTGCTACCGTTAAATTTTTTATGATAGTCCCTATAAAATATTTTTTCAATGAAGAATGATGATTAAACTTCAATTTGATAAAAATTATAAATTTATTTTTTACAGGAGAGTAATCTTTCTAGTAATAGAACTTTAGCTCATTCTACGGTTTATGATAAAAATATAAAAAGTCAACTGAATACAATAGAAAATCTGTCTTTATGGAAATATGCCAAAGAGGAGAAAGTTCCCATTGCTTCTACTTCTACTTCTACTCAATCCAATATAACACTTGAAGATTTCATCAATAACTCAACAACATATAATAAAAATGTTGCATTTACTATTAAGGAAGCACTAAAAATCATTGATAATCGAACTTTTAAGTATGCATTTTTACTAGTCGTATATGTCTATAGGACACTATTAATTCACTATGATGCAAAAATAAAATGGGAATTAGTTAAAAAATGTTTTAAACTATTGAGAAACGCACAAATCAAAAATAAAGAAATCAATAACATACTTTATGACCTACGTATTGATTTTAATATATTTGAACCTGATAAAGCAGAAAACTGTAAGCAAATTATCAAAAACTTGATGGAAAAATACTCAAAATTATTCACAAGTACAAGCCCATTATCACAAGATAATTTAATTGAATATACATTTGAGGGATTTCCTAAACCTCATGAAAACGACGACATTCCATACGCTTTTGAGACTATACCAACAGAATTATCTATTATAATGGAAAAATTAGAGAAAATTTTTAAGTTAATAGAAACAGAATACAGTACATTTGAATTCAGTAATATAAATATGTAAAGTTGGCACATAGGAAGTATTTTTGTGGTAACGGCGATGTTATTAATATTAATATAATATTAATTTTAATAAAAAGAAATAATTTTTATTATTCGTTCATCTATTTTCTTTTGCTATTACTTTCTTAATCTCTTTATTTAAATTTGAAGTACAATTAACTTTATTTTTAAAATATGAAATTAAAAAAATTTTTTAATGTTATAAATAATAATTTTTTATATATTATTATTGATTTAAAGTCGCCCATCTAAACTTTAAAATGCTGGATACGTGATTGTCCCTAAATAAGAAGGAGTCACCTCATGCCACTGTAAGAAATTTTGTATGTGTTATAAAAATGCTTAATTAGTCATCGAGTAATTAAAAAAAAAAATTAATTAATATTAAATATTTAAAAGAGAGTGTTAACCTCTTTAGGTAATCCTCGTAAGTAAGCCACTGATTCCAGTAGGAGTACCTGGCTACGCCTGACACGATAAGTGATTTACAATATATATATCAAATCATAATCCTAAATTAACTAAAATATATTAAAAATGTAATTTTTAAATTCAGGAAAATTCAAAAAGAGAAAATAGTAAAATTTATTGGGTATAAAGTAAACGTTTGTTACTGAGGTATTCCCCTAGGACGTATTCAGAAATTATTTTAGAAGGGTACTTAATTTTTTAGCTTTGATGCGAAGCTGAGATAGTATTAATTTTACCATAATTTTTTTTGTCTGTTCCCACTTTTTCTCAGCTATCACTAGACCGATTTCGATGAAAAAAAAGTCAAAACATCACAAATCTAGTTGAAGACATTACCCTTAAAAATTTTAAAAATTTCCCTCGTTCCCCGTAAATGGCAGAAATTTCCAAAAAAATTACAATTTTTAAAATCGGTAAATTTTGTCATTTTTTTTACTATTTTTACTTAAAACTATCATAACTTTTTTAAAAATTAACAAATCAACCTAATTTTTTTTATATTAGAACCTTAGATTTTTACCTTTTATTTGATATAATTTTTTGTAAATCTAATACTTATTCCGTTGGGGAGATTTAAAATAGAAAATTTTTACAAAAACTAACCTTTTTCGACGTAAATTTTGAAAATGTTCCGGAAATGATGCGTCCTTTAAACATGCATCAAATAAAAGCTTATGTCGTGTACTAAAAAATCAAAAAATAAATTTGTCCCGAAACCTTATTTTCTATGTGCAAACGGCTGCCGTAGTTAAAAAAATGCTATTTTTGTATTAAAATTCTGGGTTTTGTATTTTATTTTAGTTTAACATATTTAATAAGGGGAATACACTGACTTTCATGAATATTATATAATTATATTGACATAGAATAAAGTTCATAAGACATAAGAAATTAATCTTATTAATTTTTTTTTTACTTTTTTAAAGTAAAAAATCTAATTTTTTTAATTTGAATCAGCTTAAATTGCTAATTTTATCTCGCGACGAAAGCAACGAACAGTTGCCGAATCGGTAACACTTGTTTCTTTCACCATTAGGGTACAAGGTTCGAATCTGCCTGTAGCAATTTAATATTTTGCAATTTCTTGAGTTAGAAAAAAGTCTTCAGATCATTTAATTTTTATCTCATTTAGATTCAATAACTTAAATAAATATAAAGTATCCTATCACTATAGTCTCCCCTCGCGAGAAGAAATTTCTTATTCATGTTAATATTATTTTACTATGTGGTTCTTTTTGTGGCTATGATTTATTTTGCAAATCCTCACTAGACCTACTTTTTTCAACGATACGTCAAATGATTACAATTCGTAATTAGTTGAAGACATTACCCTTAAAAATTGAAAAAATATTCGTTATTCCAAAAAAAGTAGCTTAACCAGTTTTTTCTATACAAACAATTAAAATTATTCATTTCTAATATTTTTTAAGTATTTATTGTCGAATTAGATTAGATATGATAAAAGTGTTCCAATACAAAAGTAAATAATTTTACTTTGTAATTTATAAATTTTTTAACTCTATTTTATGTGCTACTACCAGTCTATAATATTCCAAATTTTTTTATAACATGTTGCTATATAAATCATTTCTAAAAAAAAATGATTGTTAGTTTCTCCTGAATTAATAATGGCTTTTTACAATTATAATCAAATTTTATAATACGCTCAATTGAGTAAATTTTTTTAACAACTTTGTTATGATTGATTCTTTTAATTAAAGTAAATCATTAAAATTAATTAACTTCTGAATATTTCAATTGTAGAATATTTTTAAACGCCAAAAGTTAATAGGAAATGATTACTATTATTTATATTTCAATTATCTATTACGTTAAAAATGCAAAAAAATATTGAACTTTTCTGATAAATTTACTATAAATAGCAATTATACAATTTCCTGACTGCATATTAATCTTAACAATACAATTTTTTTAATTTTCATAAAATTTTCTATTTAATGATGTCAATTTTAAACTTGCCAATTGAGCTAAAAGTTATGGTAATAAATCAATGTCTTTTTACTATAAACTTTAACAAAAATCAACTTTAAAGGATTAAAAAAATAGGTTAAATATGTAGTTTTCCTTATTTTTAACATATTAATAAACAAGTTAATAATTAATTTAAAACAATTTTTGTTTTTTCTTAATTATTATTTTTTTTATTTGTAAATACTTATTTTTTAATAATAAGTAATAATATTAAAACTTATAAGTGATAGAAAAAGTTTAATTGCATATTTGAAAACATCGCGAATGGTTGATTTAGAAAAGTACAATTTTGTTTCTGATATAATTTTGTTCCTTGTAGTTCAGTGCATAAAACGTATAACTTTATTATAAGTAACAAACATTTTTTATTGAAAAGTATTGCGTCAAGCTCTTTAAATTTTTATACACGTTAAAAGTAAAGAAATTTACAACTACTTTATTATTTTTATAATACCTCCGTAAAAATTACAAAATTATATTATTGAATATCAATTTTATACTAAAATTATTATTTATTCATATATAATAATTATAAATCAAGTCACTAATCGGGATAAAGATAAGGAAATAATAGTTATTATTGTTTTTAAAATAATCTACCAATTTTTTAAAATTAATCACTGTCTACAGATTTGTATCGAAGAGTTTCTTATGATAGTGATTTTAATAACTGTCAGATATCATCTATACTTGTCCCAACCCAACCACGTTCATATAGTGCCGTGACATACTGTGCTAGCGTTTTTTACTTTAGTAAACATGCTATAGAATTTTTCTGTTAGAAACCAAAGTGATGAACAACAAAAAAAAAAAACCCAGCACAGGGGGGTCGCGGCACAGTGGTGACGTGGTATAGATGGATCAAGTATAATGATATCTGACAGTGATTAAAATCACTATAAAAAAAAAAACGCTTCGGTGCAAATCTTTAGATAGTGTTTAATTTTAAAAAATTGGTGGATTATTCCAAAAGTTACATGATCTGCTAGTTCATTATTAATATCCTAATTAAGATACAGTATGTCGAATGAAAAAGAGATTATTAAAAAATATTATTTCTCATAAAAAAATTGTGTTGATCCATACATTTTTCAATATGTCATAGCATTATAAAGTTAAAAATGAAAAAAATAAAATCAAGAATGTTCACACAATAATAGCATTCGGTAGCCATTTTCACCGTAAAGATAAAATAAAGTACGATTTTTTTTTTACCATAATAAAGTATATTACATTAGCTTTAATTTAATATATATATAAAAGTGTCAGACTTTCCGGAACACTTTCAAAATTTAAGTTGAAAAAGTTAATTTTTTGTGAAAAAGTTGTCATTTTGAATCCCCCCCTGTAGGCAGGTAAAAAGTCAGATTTATAAAAAAAATATACCAAATGATAGGTAAAGACATCATGCATCTACAAAAAAAAGAATTATATTGATCCATACATCTTTCGAGAAGTTATAGCATTATAAAGTTAAAAATATAAAAAAAAATTTTTTTACAAAAATCGTATTTTTTTTATAAACTTTGATGTCTGTTTTCACCATGAAGATAAAATAAAGTCCCAATTTTTTTTTTTGCACAATAAAGAAAATTACATTAGCTTTAATTTAAGATATATATAAAAGTGTCAGACCTTCCGGAACACTTTCAAAATTTAAGTTGAAAAAGTTCTACTTTCTACATGAATTTTTTAGATTTGAACCCCCCTCGTATATAGGGAAATGGTCCGATTTAAAAAAACAGTATGTCAAATGAAAGATCCTCATGAAAAAATTGTACTGATCCATACATTTTTCAAAAAGTTATAGCATAATAAAGTTAAAAATGTAAAATACAAAATCGAAAATTTTCACACAAAAATAGCATTCGGTAGCCATTTTCACCATGAAGATAANATAGCATTTGGTAGCCATTTTCACCGTGAAGATAAAATAAAATCCGAACATTTTTTTTTGCATAATAAAGAACAGTACATTAGCTTTAATTTAAGATATATATAAAAGTGTCAGACCTTCCGGAACATTTTCAAAAGTTAAATTGAAAAAGTTAATTTTTTGTAAAAAAGTTGTCATTTTAAATCCCCCCTTGTGGGCAGGTTACGGGTTCAATTTATGAAAAAAATATACCAAATGAAAGGTAATGATATTGTGCATTTATATAAAAAAGAATTATATTGATATGTTTATTTTTGAAAAAGTTATGGCACTTTTAATTAAAAAAAATTGAAAAAATTGAGAAAATTAGCGATTTTTAAATTTGTAATTTTTTTGGAGGTTTCCCCCANCACTTTTAATTAAAAAAAATTGAAAAAATTGAAAAAATTAGCGATTTTTAAATTTGTAATTTTTTTGAAGGTTTCCCCCATTTACGGGGAACGAGGGAATTTTTTTCAATTTTTGAGGGTAATGTCTTCGACTAGATACAATTTGTGATCTTTTGACGTATCGTTGAAAGAAATTTGTTCGGTGAGAGCTGAGAAAAAGTGATAACTGTCACAAAAAGAAGAAAAAAAAAGTAGTAAAAAATAGTAAAATTAATACCTTCTCAACTTCTCATCGAATCTAAAAGGTGCTTTTATGGCATCTGGACACCTAAACAAAAATTCTATTTAATACTTGACTATAAAACAACACATAGTTTTTAATAACACAGTTTATGCTTTTGTTATTTTAAATTGTCTTGAAATATTAGCATTTTTAAATAATAAATTCTGACACCCCGCGGTCGTGTTAGCTCCTTCTCAGCCACCGCTTCACTGTAAACCGGACCGTTAGACACACGCGTTATCGTCGTGGTGTAAAGTCCAACAAATGCCTAGCGTCGAATACCCCACCGCCATAATACGTCCAGTTAGTCATCTTCGTGAAACCACCAAACGTACCGTCGTCTGATCCACGAACAACTAGTTACATCTATTTGTCTAAATCATCAGCATTTGTTTCATATTGTGAAATCTTTTGTAGCAGTGTTATTTTTTTGTTTCGTTTGTTTTTACAATCTTCTGCTAATAAACGGCTTGACGCCTTTCAATTAACCTCGAACTTGTGTCGTCTACATTATTTTTGTTTTGTGTGCGCGGCACTTGAGTATATACGGTTTCGATTCCTTTACACATCCACCTAGCAAGATGATAAGCTCCTGGACGTAGAAAGTAAATTCCTTTAGGTGGTTACCACTCAAAAATACAATAACTAGTTCAACAATTCTTTATAATTGTCTCTAGGTATATCATTAAAAATCGGTACCATAGTGGAGTCGTGGCACAGTTTGGACGTGGGAGAGTTAGAGCAATTATAGATGATATCTGACAGTGATTATATTCACGATCATAAGAGAAGCTTCGATGCAAATCTTCGAAGGAACATCAACTTCTATTTCCTTAATTTTTTACTAATTAGTAGTTTTCAGATTTAAAAATATAATTTATGAATAAATACTTATTATAGCAATTAAATTTAGTATGATATTAATATTTAATATTGTAATGAAATAATATAGAAAAATAAAAAATAATATATTTAGTATATTTTGTTATTTCTATAACAAACATGTATAAAAATTAAGGTTTCGATGCAATACTTTATAAAAACATTTTTTTTTTACTTTTGAATAAATTCACTGGTCAACAAAATTAACTTTTCGCTCTATTTTCAAATCTTTCAAATTAACTTTTTGAAAGTTTTCCGGAAAGTCTGACACTTTTATACATATAT
Source organism: Daktulosphaira vitifoliae (assembly GCF_025091365.1). Lineage (NCBI taxonomy): Eukaryota > Metazoa > Arthropoda > Insecta > Hemiptera > Phylloxeridae > Daktulosphaira > Daktulosphaira vitifoliae. The sequence continues at coordinate 24,036,974 of NW_026099576.1, forward strand.
CTTAAATTAAAGCTACTGTAAAATACTTTATCATGGAAAAAAAAAATTCGGACTTAATTTGTCTTTACGGTGAACATTGCTACCAAATGCTATTTTTGTGTGATAATTCTCGTTTTTGTATTTCCTTACTCAGAAATGAGATAAATTTTTCAAATTATCTAGGGTAATGTCTTCAACTTGATGTCTTTTGACTATCTTTCATTGAAATTGGTTCAGTGAGTACTGAGAATAAGTATTAATTGACACAAAAAATAAAATAAACCCACTATAGTGAAATTAATACTTTTTCAGATTTTATGCAAATCTGAAAAAGTTTTCTTTAGTTCAATGAATTAAATGGTTTATATTTCACCACCCAAACAACCCATTAAATTCGCCACTATAAAAACTAGACTTGAGATTATAATTAGTACTTTTGATCAACATAATTAACAAAAAAAATATGTAATCAATAAATTTATTAAAATTAAATATCATAAACTTTATATAATTTAATACCAATTTATAAACATGTGTACTTCAAAAAAAAAAGAGACTACTTATGTCCAGAACCAGTTTATTGAATTTTGGTAGTCCCCAATTTCCTACAAGCATATCGAACATCTATTACACGTGTACAATTAAGCAAGTTTCTCTGTATATAAAGAGACAATAATGGAAATATAAAATAAAAATACCTATGTTGTGAATCAATTATGGGTCAATGTTTTTGGCGACATATATATAATACAGGTCGCCTATTGATAATTGAGTCCCCAATGAATCTATGTATTCTCATAGGTTTATTATGCATGCTAAATTTAGAGACAACACTTTTTTAGCTAATTATCTCGTATATAGTATTATTTTGTAAAATAAAAATGTCAGTGCAATAAGCTAATTTCGAAAATCCTATTAAAATATTAAACGAAAGGGTCAAAATTAAAAAAATGATTCGTATTTAGTATACTTTTATTTTAATATAATAATAATAATTTTTTTTAAGTTTATTACATAAATCATGTTCACTTAGTTTAAAAAAATTTGCTGGTTATATAAAAAATTGAAATCATTGGTGATTATCGAGTAAATAAATAAATTAATTTAGTACAAATAATTACATTAACAGTCCAATTTCGTAAAGCTTTATTATTTCGTTTTACTATATTGTGCGTTCTTATAAAAACTTAACAAATTGTATTCTTATGCAAAAATCTTTACTCCTAAGTATAATCATAGTAAGTATAAAAGAAATGTATTTCTTTTAATTAAGTTCATTTTTTATTAAAAAATAAAAATTTTCTAAGGAAATCTATTTAATAAAAGATTAGTTATTGTCTTTATTAAACGCATAATGGGCTTAAAAATTGTTCTCAATACATTAAATAAAAGTAAGGCATTATTCGGGTTACTAAAAGGAACTTGGACTCGTGTAAAACAATTATCTTTGAAAAAATGTAAGTAATTAAAATTAAAACTAAAAGTTTGTAGCTTAATTCTTTAATGAACTTTAGCAACTAATAAAAAGAACAGTGTATGGACATATAGTAAAAATCAATTACCTAATCCAAAACAATCAGACCACGAAAAAAGTCCTAAAGTTCATAGCAATAATAAACTCGAAATTAAGAAAACGATAAAAGAAGAGATAGTCAATTTGACGATTCCATCAAATCTTGATGAGCTTAAAGTACGTATATTATGATTTTTAAATATTATTATAAACACATTATCCGTTTAAAGTTGAATAAACAATACAATAGCTGTATTTTGATTATAAAATCATTGCGTTTTTTGAAGATAGTTTATAATACAATTACCAATTAAAGACTTAAACATCAATAATTTTTAAACTTATGAATTTGTATTTAGTGTTTTTTTTTAATAAAATTAGATATATTCTTGGACTATGGTTTTCAACACTTTAAAATCAACCCAAAGTGTTGAAAAAGTTGTAGAAACTCCTACGCAAAAGAACCGAGAGCCAAAGAAACCACTGTTTAGTCTACCTACTGAAGCTAAACATGTTTTGCCAGGTAATAACAGTTCAATATTTAATAAATGTTCAATTATAGCCAATACTTTATCAATTATTTTTCAGTGTGTCGTGGTATTAAAAACCAAGGGGCCACTTGTTACTTAAATGCTTTCATCCAAGTCATGTTCCATACGCCGGAATTTCGTAACGCGTTGTTGGAACTGACATTCCCTCATGATTCCGGCGACGACGTTTGGTTTAACGTCGCTTATCAACTTCAAAGACTTTTCGTAGAACTACTTGGACCTGACACATGGGCGGTCAAGACTAAAGACTTAACAAAAAGTCTTGGTTGGACTCAGGAGGACACAGATACCCAGCAAGACGTCCAAGAGTTTGGTCGATCCTTTTTGGGCATCTTGGACGAGAAGTTGCAACTTTCATCGTACGCTAACATAATTAGTGATCTATTCAGTGGCAAGTATTTACTATAAAAAGGAACATGACTGTCTTTTTAGACTTGTTTAGTATTTTATTAGTTCATCATGCTTACTATTCATTAACATTTTTCAGGCATTCAAGTCGAATACCTTACTTGCACAATGTGCAATAGAAGTAAAGAGCAGTATTCCACATTTTTTGATATTTCTCTGCCTATTCGCTCTATTGATGGAAAGACATCATATGACTCGCTGGTAAATATATATGAACCGTATATGTTTAATGTAGAAAAAGCAAAATTAAAGTTAAATTAATAAATTTGTTTTTTATATTAATATACTTGACTAATAGGAATATGCAATAGAACAATATTTAAGACCTGAAATATTAGATGAACATTTTTGTGACATTTGTGGAAAAAAATGCAAATTCCTAAAAGGGCAACAATTTAAAAAATTTCCATATATTATATGTTTTCATCTAGGTAGGATTTCCTATAACATAAAAAGTCTAAAACCCGAAAAAATAAATGACAAGTACGTAATGTTTATGTAAACGTAAAAAAACATTGTTATGAATTTTTGTATGAAATTTTTTTTCAGAGTATCTTTTCCATTTTTCATTTCAATGAATGCGGATGGCTATAATTCCGTATTTGAATTATACGGAGTGATCAGTCACAAAGGAGTAGCCACTTTTGGGCACTATTACTCCTATATAAAAGATTTCAAGTCAGGACAATGGTTTAAATGTGATGATGATATTATTACTCCCGTAAGTAATTATATTTTTTGGAAAATACCACAATTATAAGACTATAACTACTACACAGATACCACAACATAAAATTGAAAGCACTTTTAGCGGAAGATCAAACGCATATATGGTCATGTATAGACTTATTGATAGAAACAGAAACCAAAAAGCTTACACAATCGAGGAACTCCCAGCGCATTTAAAGTAACAATATTTTTGCTTATGTATCCATTTAATCATATCCGTGTAGTTTGTCATAAAATCTTTTATAATAAAACAATTGTAGATATGAATATTTTAAATAATAAAGTTCATTACTGAAAAAGTAGTAAGTCAAGTATTTACCTCGTAAAAGTTAAAAGTTCAAACATTTTTTAAAAAGGTGTTTTTCAGTTTGTATGAACGCTGCGCCCAGTGGTATTCACGCGGGTTCGTTAACGTTCGTGGTTTTGTTTTGTCTTAAGTTTTAGCTATGTCGAGGATAAAGAATAAGATGAGTGGACTGTATGTTTGAATGTAGAATGAATTTCACAAGATATAATTATACAAATTAAATGTATTATATAATAAATATAAAATCTTATATACACCAATGTGGATAGGGGGGACACTTAATACTAATGCCACAAAGGCGATGATATAAACAAATAATAAATTATACAAGTGAGTCTTAGAAAGATAAATGAACAAGCATTATACTTATCTGCTAAATGAAACGGCTGATGATAATGTTGAATATTGAAAGGATCAATTGAAGTCGAATGCAAGTAGCTGACCAAAGTGTACAATATGCTATCAAAGGTATTGTGATGTATCTCAGAAAATATATAGACCCAACGGCGATAAACTGAGCGCACAGGGTACGACAATCGCAAAGGTGATATTTTCTTTTTACAGTAAAACGAATAGAAAACTACTAGCTCGCAAAAACGCCATAGAGCTTATATCAGAAGAAGCGTTAAGATGGCTGCGACAATGGTAACATAGAGAGAAAAACCGACAACAACTCGATGTAACACAACGATAACATGAATAATCAAAAAACACATTTTCTTGACAGCATATTCGATCGATGTGTATCCAACACAGTTTTTTGCGATTAAATCCTAAAGTATTAACTATAGAAAATAATAACTTATCATAAAATGTTTTCAAAATTAAATTTAAAATAATATTTGTTATAAGTATTTTTCTCATAAGACGACTCATTCTATTACAAAATAACAAAAACTCGGTTTTATACTATAATAAATTTTATATTGACAAAATAATTGATTCATATACTTTTATAGCCCGTTCCTCTTCAGGTCCTTCTGATAATTTTGGTACACCTAGAAATTTTTCATGATCTCCACTAGGAATAATTGGTCAACAAGATCTTTTAAAGTTAACGAAGGAAGCAATTTTCCATCCCAGTGTACGACTGCATTACTAAATAAGCTAATTTGAAAATTTTCACTTAACTTTAAAGTTCGTTCTTTACGTAACTTTCACGTTCTCTATGTATTGACGAACGATTTATTACCAAACTTTCAACGTTTTGACCAAATGCTTCAGCCGCTGCCATAAGTAAATTAGTGGCGTCCTTGTCACTAATCTTACATCTATCCAATGCAGCTACAAGTTTGTTAGTGAAAAACTGTTTTGAAGCTAGTTTACTAGTAGATGGACCTGGTTCACATAATGTTTTCTCAAAAATTAAATCATCATTGGTCGACAATATTTGACTATCATCGTCAGTGCCACTTTCTGACGATCCTGAATAAAACTCAACTGTATCATCTGCAATTATTATTCATAAATAATATAGTATAATTTATAACATTTATAAGTTAATTAAACACTTACACGATGCTTTTATTTCATCATAATTACGTTTTTTTCTTTTTTCTGTTTTTTCAAAGCGTAAATACGTTTTTTTGTTAAGCTTGATATGAATCATAATCAATTCCACTCAACGATCCCGGACGTTGACGAATTAAAAATTGTTTATCCAACTCAATACTCATCAGATTCAGCATGTATTCAGCATGATTAGCATCAGCATGTGCTATATCAAAAATGTCGTCAAATTTATCGATAAAACAATTTTCTTTTTTTTTTTTTGAGTATCAGTTTGTCGTGATGCATTTTTTTGCAAACTTCACCATTCGTCATAAATTGCTTCCAATTTTAATATACAGTGACGTACTTCACGAGTTGGAATGCGAGCTTTTTGCCAAAATATTAAAACCTCATGTATTACTAATCGTGCACTATCACGGATGCTTAATTTGACTTCACGTATATTATGAAACAATACTCTTAGAACTTGTATATTAGAAAGTAATTTACAGCCAAAAATTTGATGGGCATTATGACATAATAAATAAATCTGTTTACGCAAATTTTACTTTGTGTGACATATTACTACACTACTTTTAATATTAAATAATAAAATAAAAAGCTAGAAAATAACAAAAATTACACTTAATCAGCGTTAAAACGAACAAAATATAAACAAAAACTTTGTACCGAGCCCGTTCAAATGCTGCAATAGGTATTTGCGAGTACTAAGTATAAACGAGTTTTAAACCATTGTAGTAGTATTATTTTACTTATTGGTTACAATCAAACGTATTATCGAAGAATTATCAACAGGTGTTATCTAAAAATAATAGACACAAAATGTATTAATTTTATATGATTTTGATAATTTTTAAAAACAGATAGTGAAACATTTAAGATTCTAAATCAATAATGATACCTAAAAAGCTTGATAAAATAAAACACGTTTTGATACCTATATAATAAGATTAAAAATAAAAACCAACTTTTTTTTTAAACATTACACAATGAGAATACTGATGAGAGTATTACCTCGTTGACATATATAAGCGAAAATGATCTATTATTTTGTCAATATAAAATTTAATATAGTATAAAATCGAATTTTTGTTATTTTGTAATAGAATGAGTCGTTTTATGAGAAAAACACTTATTACAAATATTATTGTAAATTTAATTTTGAAAACATTTTATAAAAGTTATTATTTTCTATAGTTAATACTTTAGGATTTAATCGCAAAAAACTGAAAAACACCTTTTTTAAAATTTTTTTGAACTTTTAACTTTTACGAGGTAAATACTTGACTTACTACTTTTTCAGTAATGAACTTTATTATTTAAAATATTTATATCTACAATTTTTTTTTTAATGAACGTTTACGTAAATGTCATAGTTTTTGAGATAAACCACAATAACTGAAAAACTACCCTTATTACCGAGTTTTCAACCCTCTTGAGGCACGGCTTATGGACGACCAAAATTAATAAAATTAAGTATGAACCATTTTTTTTATAGTTTTGAACAAATTTGGGAGATGACCCGATCAAATTTCGAAAAAAAAAATTCTACACCTAAAAGCTAAGGACCACCCTAATAAATATATGTATATCTCTGATCGTATTAATCTATTTTCAATATTTTTCCAAAATAAAATATATATATATATACAAGAATCATTTAGCTGATTCGCAAAATTGATTTGGTAGACGTGTTAAATTTTTTTGTAAATAATGTTTTTATTTTTTGATTATTAAACTTAATTATAAAATAAATTTACACAAAGAAAAACAGGGGCTTTATTCGTTCACGACTAATATGTACAGATATTGTAGACATTTTTTATTGCTATTCATTTTGAAGAAGCTTGTACTATTTATTGTTATAGTTAGTGTCGATCTCGGTAATAATTTGTTTCCTAGTAATAATCATTTCATATATTTAAAAGAGGCACTATTTTCGGAACAATTTTAAAAGTTAAATTGAAAAACTTGACTTTCGTGAAAAAGTTGCTGTTTTGAATTCACCCTTGTTGGCAGATATAGAATAGAGTTTTCAAAAAAATTATATTAAATGAAAGGAAAATACTTAAGGTTTCTATATGAAAAAAAATATTTTAATATGTTCATTTTTGAAAAAGTTGTGGCAATGTGTTAAAGCTTTCATGGATTGTCTTGTTGCTTGAAGTTCTTGAGGATATATCCATGTTTGCAATTGAGTTCTGACGTTTCGGACTCAACTGCAACTGGATATGTCCTCAAGCACTTCAAGCAAGTTATGGCAATTTTTATAAAAAAAAAAAGTGAAAAATATGTGTATCGATTCTAAAAATCGTAGTTTTTTAGGGATTTCCTTTAATTACAGGGAACGAGGAAAATTTTTTTAATTATTAAGAGTAATGTTTTCAACTTGATACGATTTGAGGTTTTTTGATAAATCTTTAAAGAATTCGGTCCTGTGAGACCTCAGAAAAAGTGGCAACAGACATAACAAAAAGTCACATCATAATAAAATGAATATCTTTTCAGCTTTGCATCGAAGCTAAAATGTATCTTTATTTGTTTTGATTGTCCTACAATTTTGAAAAACATAAATACAAGTAAATTTTTTTAGTTTTCTAAGTATTTCACATTTATAAAAGTAAATACACTACACAACCTATAGGTATTTATAATAATTTATACGTAAGGTAACATTAAGTAAATATGCTCTAAGTATAGGATATTTATCGTTATAAAACTAAATTAAATAATATTAATTTTTATATATAACATTAAATATACATTTAAAATAAATTATGGTGTCCAGAGTAATCACGGTAAAAAATATTGATAACTATTTATTAAATTATAGATTAATATAATATATTTCTATTTTTTTGTAAAACGGTTTAAAATGCTGTTTAACCAATTCAAGCCAAATCCAACCGTTCACAAAAATTTGAAGCTCTTATATTTTAATACAATAAATTTATATTTATTTCAAAAATAAAGACATAAATTAAATGTATAATGTTTAGTTAGTCTGTATTAAATGTCATTGAGAATTTAGATATTTTTTTAAGCGAGTATTGAAAATCAAAATACACTTTATTTTTAAAATCATTTTACGAATAATTTTGAATTACCTCAAGGATACCCGTATCATTTTTATTTACTTAATATATCATACGCGTTAATCATTACGTAAAATGGTTTAAAAAATAATTACAAGAACCCAATTAATATCCTCTTTACAATTATAAAAAATTATAATTATAAGCTAAAATGTTAGAATTCATTTATTGTGTAGTTTTTGTAATTCATTGATTTATTTTTTAAATTAAAAATTTAAAGTATTAAAAGTAAATAGCATTTTTTTCACACTTCATACATAAATATAATAATATAATTTATATATATTTTTTTTTAAAAATGAACAAAATATGCCATTACGGTACTTTTAAAAATAATTTTTTCTTATTTTAAATATTTTTTTACTTTAATACCTATAAAAATGCAATAATTAAATGAAAGTTTAATAAAATATATTCTCAGTTATAAATCGGTCAATATACCATACAAATTTTAGTATTCTTGAAAATGTTTTCTAAAATGTATTCTTTTGTATTAATTGTTATGTGCGGTTGTTTTTTTGGAGATGTTTTTGGAAATACTTTTTTTATTGACACGGTAATTAGAACAGTTTATTAAATGATAATTAATTAAATAATTTAGTTTAGATACTTTTTATTTAATTTTTATGTGACAGTTTTATTATAAATCATCAGTTAAAACATAACACTTTTATAGAACTAAAAAAGTCATGATATAGTTTCATTTTTCGCAAACACTTTAAATCATTATTTTTTTAATAAATATATTTTTCTAACTGTAATTATGAATATAAAATCTTTGTATAAAATGTTCAAATGAAGTTTTTTTTATATAGAATGGAAACATTAATAAATATCGAACAATTGTCAAAAATAATTTTGTAAGTTTAATCACAATTAAATAAAACATCAATTTTATGAATTAACAGTTTTGATATTAAAAATAATATTATTAACATTCATTGATTATATTATAGCTTACCGATGCTGATTGGATTTTAGAGTCACATTGTTTCAGCTCTCCAGAAGTATGTTTTATTATTTATTATTACGACGTTGATTAAGTTTTCATTTTGATATATTTAATAAAAATATTTACAGTTTTTTTATTTTTATTTTAGATATATTTAAAGTGTGGTCCTTTAAAATTGGTGAGAATTTATTAATGCAATTATTGTAAAATTTTTAGTCGGATAATACCATGCGAAAGTCGAAGGAATTAACGATTTCATCTAGTAAATGAGAATTAAGGGACATTAATTAGCTGATTTTATAGAATTACGCATAATTTTGATTCTAGATCCAATTGGAATGTTTTTTTTTATGCCACAACATTTTTTGTGAAAAAACTTTTCAATTTTTAATGGGTGTAATTTGCCAATATTTTGGTTATTAGCAACTGATTAAATGAGAATTACTAGAGTCCTATTTTAGGTATTCGAAAAGGTTTTAACATTGGAGTCTATGTTTGAGCTGTGAACAATCATATTTGAATTAGACAAACTTTTCGTTGAAAGGAATTATTAATATCTATGTTATTACTTTGTATTATAGTATTTTGATTAACAAGTTCGTGGTTATTATACGTGTCATTATCAAACTAAATAGTATTTAATGCGTTATTAGACTTAGTAATAGTATCACTAAGATGAGCTGTACTAGCAACGCTATTGTCAGCAGACACTTGGTTACAATATTGAAACTGTATGCTAAATAATAACAACTGCAGTTGGTTATCTAATAAATACACAATAGGAGAAACCGTACTGGTAGGTAATTTTTTAGACTTACTTTTCGATCAAACTGTTGATTATTCGTCAGAATCCTTACAATTTTTGTGTAGTGTAATTTTTATGGGGTCCGCAACATAATTGAGTGGATGGCCCGATCCACTCGGTGAGTTTGACATGCAGGTAAGTAATGGGTTAAAATAATAATAGCAAAAATGAACATACGTAAATTAATACGATACTAAGAATAATAATACGGTAACTACAAGGACGTAACAATAGTAAGAATAAAAATTTTTATTTGGAAAAAGAAAACATGCATTATTAATAAGTCTTCTTCTTTTTATTTTTCTTCGCCATAATACCAACTACTTAGGATCGGCCACCATTATCCTAAACTTCCACTTACCACGATCTCCCACATCATCTACGCTCACATTAGCCATTCTCATATCGCATTAAATTACATCCTTCTATCTCTTTTTGGTCTTCTTCTACCTCTTCATCTTTTAGCAATCATTTCTATAAATGTTCTCACAGTTTCTGATTTCTCTTTCCTCTTAACAAGACCAAACCATCTAAGTCTATTTTCTCTCATCTTATCTACAATTGAACCTACACCTATATTCCTTCTTATGCTTTCTTATCCTATCTTCTCTAGTCACTCCAATCATCCATATAAGCATTTCCATTTCTGCTACACTCATTTTCTGTTCTAATTTCTTGACAACCACCCAACACTCTGTACCATACATCATAGCTGGTCTCGCTTAGGTCTTATAGAATTTACCTTTTGCCTATTATTATAAAGTATGCTGGGAAATTTGCACTGATTTTTTTAATTTAGAATTATCACAAACTGTACTAAATACTGTACTATTTGGCGAAATAGTGCATTGTAGAATCTTACAGGGAACATTGTTTATTATTTCCCTTGATCAGTCTTAAGTCTTTTAAGTCTTAAAAATTATTTGGAGTCGATTAACTCATAATAACTCATCATTCTTTTAAAGTTTTACTTTTCTAATTTGTTCAAACAATTTGTACATTCTTCTAATAAAATGTTTAACTGTTTTATTGAATATGATAATCCACATTTCACAAGGAGGTATAATTCCACCTAAACCGTATGCCCAATATTATACCAAATAACTTAAAAAAATATTTTCTGCTATAAATTTTACGATTTATTATACTAATCAAGTAAATTTAAATTAAGGATATCAACGTTTTCTATAACCATATGTTATAATCATAACTTTATACTTATAAATTTTAAACTTTTGCTTAAAAGTATTTTATTTTTATTGTGTCTCACCAGTCAGGGTTTTTTTGTCGACATTTTATGTAGTCCGTGTTTTATTCTTTTAGTGCCCATCGCGACGAAGTGCCGCATTTCCTTTAAGTTATAATAAAAAAAAAAATGAAGCGTCTTCGGCGTGAATGTCCTGAAACTATATTTATGAAATTTTATTCAATATTTCTTTAGAATTATATTTAATAATTTGATTTACACCTTCTAACCAATAAACATTGAAAATTAATCAAGAAATCATGGATAATGAAAAAAATATCACTATCAATTCATTTTATTTCGTTTTCAACAATATGTATCTTTGCTACAACAAAAAGGCTTGTAATCATCAATTACAGTAGTACAAAAGAAAATCCGTCCTGATGAAATTGGCCTATAATTTTTAGGTTACGACAGACAACATCTTTCTCCATACAAATCTCAAGTCTTTAAAACCCAATTTTGCTACTTATGAGCTTTTGTTAAAAGCTATAGCTATACATAATGCTGTTTATTTTAAGTTACCGCTTTAAACATTTCTGAATGAAATTTCTGATTATTATCAAACTGAATAATTTTACTGGATTTTATTTCAGGATTTTGTAATTAAAAAAAAAATGAATGCAGAAATTTTTTTGAATTATGTAAGTATCTTTATCATAATAGGATTTAGTAAGAGATGATAGAAATCAGCTCCTTAATAGATAAATAAAAATGTATTCGTATATTTTTATTTTGATGGGAGTGGATGGTAATATATATTATATTTTATACTTACTATATAAAAAATGCTTAAACTTTTTATAATAACAGCTATAAATTATATACTTTAAATATTTGCGGTGTCGTCAGATGGTTCTATTTAGGGAGGGTGATAAACATGGGACAGTTAATTGTCACGCTTGTTTTATTAATATACAATATTAGTAAAATAATAACAAATATTGTGAAGATGATCAAAATGTTTGGGTACAAAACTTTATGATAAAATCTATAAAATATTTAATTGTCCCAAGATGGCCATTTGACGATTTTATTTTTAGTAAATAATTAAATAATTATTGTTATATTTTTATTTTTTAGCGTAAGAGCCAAATTTATATTACCAATAAACCAAAAATAATAATACAATTTATAATCGTATGTTACTTTTATTATAAATGTTGAATAACTAGTTTTAATTAATTTATTATGCTAATCAATTACCGTTTTTCACGAAATAATTTTTTTTTATCGGTTTACGGTAATCACTGGTAGCCTCGTATATTAGCTTCTTTTAAACTAATAATACGTCAAGGGAACCCAAACTATCCAGTTGGTAACTTTATCCTCGAAGAATAGAAATTCCCCTTTTTTTAAAGAAAATATCCCAAAAAGTTATAACCGTCTTATTATAGAGATTTTTGTCACTAGCAGACATGTTAGATGTACTTTAGATGAATATATCTTATGTAAGAAGAACACATGTAATTGTTTCTATGAAATGAAGTGACATCAGTTTTTTAAGTGTCTTTAAGAACATTTATTATGTCAAAATTAGTGTCGTTGGTTCATTAGAAGTTCCAGAAAATTTACATGGAACTAATATTTGAATTTTAGAATTGTTTATTTTGTTTTCTAAAAATTTCTTTCAAACGAATGAGTTTCTTTTTAAGAGAAAATATACAATTATGCTCTTTAACTTTTGTTACGTCGCTATTCAGTGGTTGAGCCTAAATGCCTGTCAACAGTATTCTAAAAGATTAACGGGGGATAGCTGGCTAGGCTATATCTACCTCAAGTACTGAGGTTTTCTATTTAATTTATATTCCCTTAGAGGAACTATCAAGGGTCGCACTACAATATATATATATATATATATAAATATACAGGGTGGCCCAGCACTAACTGAAAACTTAAATAACTTTTGATCCAGTTAATATTTATAGCTGATTTTTTTTTAAAATAATAGTTATACGTTAGGTCTATAGCTGTATCTCAATAAATAATTTTTTTACATTTTATTAAAAATATTAATTATTTTTAAATTTTAAATAAAATGTAAAAAAAAAATCTAAGATTACCATTTTTTAGAGTAGAGTTTAAGAAAAATTTTAATAAAAAAATATCTTATTAATATTCAGTAGTAAATATTCTGTAGCATTTTAAAGTTTGTGAAAATTTGAATTTTCATGTATTATTTTACAGTATTAAACATTGAAATACGTATTGAGAAAAGGACAGAAGACAACACTATCTTTTCGTGATTACTATAATTTGGAGGTGGGTAACTTTTTCCATAAAAATGACTTATACTTTTGAATGAGAGTGATAAGTAATAATTGCCTTATCAAATTTCTTATCATGGTATTAATGCCAAGGTTGTAAATTATTGTTTAATTTAATTTTAATATTTTTAATAAAATGTAAAAAAATTATTTATTGAGATATAGCTATAGACCTAACGTATAATTATTATTTAAAAAAAAATCAGCTAAAAATATTAACTGGATCAAAAGTCATTTAAGTTGTCAGTGAGTACTAGGCCACTCTGTATATATAACACTCTTGGTTAACAACGATATAAATATTTATTAAGTAAAAATATATTAAATAAATAGTAAAACCTGCTGGACACCTTGAGGTGATATAATTCAACGGCGACACACACACACGCACACTATTTAAGTGTTAGTAAGTTCAGTTAAATAAAAGACAAGAGTCACAATGATGGTAAAAAGTCAACTGGCGTTAGGGATATATTATTATGGTACATTGACCGTGAATTGCAAAAGTGTTTATGTGTGCAGTCTATCCTCCTGTAGTAATAAGTTGTCAAAGTGTCCACGATATAAGCCTAGTCGGCGTTACAATAATAATGTTAGATATAATCACACTTATGTGATCGTATCACTTTCCAAAAATTATAATTTTATTTTTTATTGTCACTATTATTTATATTTTTTAGACGTTCGAAGAAAAAAAAATTATTTTAAATTACAAAGGACAAAATACAAGTTTCGAATACAATGGTATGTATATGTCATCTGTTGAAACATATTAAGGTATCATTATGACAAAACAGAAATTCCATGTAATGTATATATCAAAATTGTCAAATTATGAATTCATTTCATTTACAGCACAAAAAACGAATAAAGAATTAAATTCTTTTTTGGAGAAAATAGACAGAAATATTGAATTCAAAATAGTTAAAATCCAAGTAAGTTCATGAATATGTCTATGCATGTATTTAAATTAGAATTACAATTTTTCGCAATTAAAATGTAATTAAAATTAGATGTAGGACTCATTATGGAATGCATACGACTGTAAATATGATGTGATACAAATTATATTTTTTATATAAATTACTTATACAAATTAACACTATATACAGAGTGATTTTTTTATCATAACCCCCTCAATTACTTGCAGAATAATAATAATTAAAAAATTTTTTTTTTCATTATCTTTAGTTACATATTCTTGAACTTTTAACTATGTAATACTTTTTAAGTTCATCCCTTATGCCTTGTAAGGGGGTCAACTCTGTTTTTTTAAATGGTAACATATATTTTTAATTTAATGAAATGTTTGAGTTTTTAATTTAATAGTAAATGGCATTTGAATTTTTAATATAACTTAATTCGTTTATTAGATATAATCATTTAAAGTTTCAAATTTTTGAGTTAATATACAGGTATAATACACAAGGGATTACAAATATAGGTAGTTAATTGGTTTTTATGACATTGCTGTCACAGTCACGGATTGTTTATTATCAATTGTAACTATTAATAGATATACTTTTTGTATTGTCAGTTAGTGTATTTATAAACTCAAAACAATGTACCTTACTATCATTGATAATAACAATGCTGTGTAACTGCTAATATTGATGTCATAAAAAACCAATTAGCTACCTGTATTTGTAAAAAATTTAAAAAATAAAAAAACTTAAAAAATATTACATACTTTATAATTCAAGAATAATGTGGAACTAAAGATAAAAAAAAAAAACCCAGCACAGGGGGGTCGCGGCACAGTGTTGACGTGGCATAGTTGGATCAAGATAATGATATCTGACAGTGATTAAAATAACTATAAAAAAAAAAGCTTCGATGCAAATCTTTAGATAGTGTTTAATTTTAAAAAAATTGGTGGATTATTCCAATATGATCTGCTAGTTCCTTATTAATATCTGTATTAAGATAAAGTATGTCGAATAAAAAAAGGGGTTATTAAAAAATATTATTTCTCATAAAAAATTGTGTTGATCCATACACTTTTCAATAAGTTATAGCATTATAAAGTTAAAAATGTAAAAAATAAAATCGAGAATTTTCACACAAAAATAGCATTCAATAGCCAATTTCACCCTGAAGACAAAATAAAGTACGATTTTTTTTTTTTCAATAATAAAGTGCATTACATTAGCTTTAATTTAAGATATATATAAAAGTGTCAGACCTTCCGGAACATTTTCAAAAGTTAAGTTGAAAAAGTTAATTTTTTGTGAAAAGTGGTCATATTAAATCCCACCTGTGGGCAGGTTAAGTGTCAGATTTACAAAAAATATATACCAAATGATAGATAAAGATATCAAGCATCTATGAAAAAAAATTATATTGATCCATACATTTTTCAAATAGTTATAGCATTATAAAGTTAAAAATATAAAAAAAAATGATTTTAAAAAAATCGTAATTTTTTATTATCTTTGATGTCTATTTTCACCATAAAGACAAGTCCACGGGTCAAATTTTTTTTTTTTTAATTAAAGTATATTTCATTAGCTTTAATTTAATATATATATAAAAAAAGTTATATTGATATGTCTATTTTTGAAAAAGTTACGGCAGTTTTTAGTGAAAAAATTTTAAAAAAATTAGCGATTTTTAAATTTGTAATTTTTTTGTAGGTCTCCCCCATTTACGGGAAACGAGGGAAATTTTTTCAATTTTTGAGAGTAATGTCTTCGATTAGATACAATTTGTGATCTTTTGACGTATCATTGAAAGAAATTGGTTCAGTGAGAGCTGAGAAAAAGTGGTAACAGACACAAAAAAAAAAAAAGAAAAACACATCTTAGTAAAACCAATACCTTCTCAGCTTCGCATCGNACAAAAAAAAAAAAAAACACACATCTTAGTAAAACCAATTTCGCATCGAAACTAAAAACAGTTTTTCAAAATAAATTAACAATTTAAAGTAATGGCTGGAGCTGATTAGTGGGTGCTACTATTTTTATCATTATTCATTTTCCTACCGTACTCTTCGTCCCGCCAAAGTATAAAAATAAAGAATAATTTTCAAAGTACTGTGTCCAAAATTATTATCGACCAGTCCATTTTATTAATTATATAGTTTTCTATTTGATTAGCTATTTCAATGTGTACATTGGCATTAAAAAAAAAATAAAGTTTATTGCCATTTAAGCCATAAACGATGATTCTAAGAAGTAATTATTAGCTGATAAATCAAGAAATACCGAGTGGCTTATAATAAACCGATTACCAGTATACGCGCCTATTATTTTAGCAGTATTAAAACTAATGAAAACACAAACAGCAACGGGACAGCATCGTTCTAATTTAGCGACCGCTCATACGTGTCCCTTCTCGAGATCAGCCGTTCAGCGGTTAATAGGACAAACAGTTGTCTTCGTACATTTTCCCCTCCTAAAAATCGTTGCATGGCTATCGACGACTGTGTATGATTCATTATGCGTTCTGTTCCGTTTTATAGTGAATTTAATTACTGTCAAATATCAATCAATACTAATCCAGAAAAAACGCCTCAACCCAATTACGATGGATAAAATACTTTCTATAAAAATATCATAAATTCATCTTTAATGGCGTGACTATGTATACAAATTCGGTTATTGTACAAAAAACACTATGTTATGAAAGATATGCACTAAATGTGAATTCGGGTTGCAATTTGGGAGTGTAACATTGAAAGAAATATTACTGAGACGCTGTGTTTGTCCTGTTTAAAAATTATTATTCTTTTATTACTTAAATATAAAGTTAAAAAGTATGTAAATACGTAATATTTTAATTACAATTGTGATTATTAATTTATATTTTAGCTTTAACCTGTAGCAAAATAGAATCTACATTTACATATATAAAAACTTTTAATTTACAATCGCTAGAAATTGTTTGCGCATTCGGTTTACTGTATAATATCTTCGTTATAAGCATAAAGCAATTATTTTTTTTAGAAAATCAAATAATCATTTTTCTGTATTGTAATTAAATAACACATTTTGTTACATTTTGTCAATGTACTTGAAAACTATAAGAAAAATATCCTTACCACATATCTTTTCTATGCCTAAGTCAAAATTAGAAATTTTTTCGTTAAATTTTTTATTTTTAATCCAAAACTTTTCTCAATGTACACTTTTATCCGAGCGTAATATGATAGTGATACATATATTACTATAAGATATTTATCTATTTTTAAATTCATTATGTGGGGTACTAATTGTACTGGGTATTATTATTTATTGTAATTATAGTAATAATTAATAAATAGAACAATTTAATACAGCTAATGTACAATTTTTAAAAAATTTAAATTAATTTTTTACAGAGCAGTAAGCTAAATAATGACACACCCATATGTGATAATGATACGGTCTATGATGTAGAAACCAACAAACATTTATATACAATTCAGAACTTGTCTTTATGGAGATATGCTAAAGAGGATCTTGTTCAAACGTATTTTTCTACACTACCTCTTACAACACTTGTAGATTTCATTAATAACTCAACAATATACGAGAGTAGTGTTGAATACACTATAGAGAGAACAATAGATATCATGGTAGATCGAACTATTAAGTATGCAATTTTGCTAATTTCTTATGCCTTTGAGGCAATGAAGATTAGACTGTCATTCGAGCCATATTGGAGCCAAATAAATGTAAATTTAGATCAATTAAATAATGCGTTGATACGTTTGAATAACAACAACATGATAGAAAGAGGATTGTTTAAACTTCAATATATACAAGAAACTTATAGTGTAATGTATAATTTAAAAATAATGGCAATTGAATACATATATAAGTTCTTATCGTCCCAAGAAAAGAAAGACTACTCAGATGATTTAAATCAAGACAACTTTACATCGTCTAATGTTAATGAAAAACACATATTACCACAATATCTATTAAATAAAGTATTTAATGGATTTCCCAATAATCACAAAGACGAGAAATTTCATGTCATACCAAAAAAACTAAGACATATAGTGGAAAAATTTCAGAAAATTATTAGCTTAATTAACGAAGAATACACACATATTTTAAAAATAAAATTCTGATTTTTAATAATTTCTTATCTAATATTCTAAAAATATTAATTGAATTCTTACTAAAGATTATATAATTTATTATTTTAAAATAAATCAAGAACATATTGTTCATTTTAATAAAAATTTATGATAATAATTTGCTGGATTTGTATAAAAAACATTAATTGAAAATCATGAATTTTTAACAAATCATCACCCTGAAAAAAATATTCTAAACTGACTTTTTTAATAAATAATAAATATTTTTTATTTTTCATAATTACTTAGAAAGACATGAAGTAATTCTTTTATCATCCACCAATTTATTTGAAACGTAAAAATAATATTTATATATTTTTTTGTTATTCATTTAGTAATATACTTTCTCAATTAATCGATCATGAAGTATTTTTTATATTCCTTGCACTTTATAACAGTTTCTACTTTATTTTTCATTAATTAACTTATTTATTTATGAGATAAATTGTGATCTAATTAAGAAATTGACTGTTCGATAACAACATTTGGACCAATATTTTACAAGTTATTAACAATTTAATGTATTTGCCTGGAGGTGAGATGCCTATATATATTAAAAACGTATAAATAACTAGTCCAAAAGTTGTAACCAACCAGTTACTTTCTTAACTAGACCATTATCTAATAGATGGAACTTGTTACTTATGTGTTTTGTCGTTAAAAAACTAAAGTTGACATCCTTTATAAACTTAATAATCAATAGTTTAATCTAAAAACATTAATACAAATTGTCTAATTATGAGAAACTGATTGGAAAAAAAAATATCTTAAATATTACTTATTTTACGTTTTTTTCAGATGTTGATGAAATGATTAAATTACCAATGCTCTAAATATTTTACATACTTTAACGCAGAGTTAAAAAATGGGTAAAACCCTTTCAATTATTAAGAACTAGATTAATTGAGGTTTCTAATTGAAATTTTAAAGAAAATTCGGTTTTATAGCAGCTCTTTTTATTTTTATTTTTTAACAAGAACTTACAATATTTTTGTTAAAACTATATGAAATATTTATTTATAAACACTGTATTTATACATATGATATTGTTATACTTGTCAAAAGTAAAAAACGTATTTAAGCAGTTTTGATAAACAATTCAAGTGTGATGAACTGAGTGTTCCTAGTCCAAGTTCGATCACTCGGATAAGTGTTGTCAGGAAGAGTCAAAATAATAATTAATTATAATGTAACATTCACTGATTGAACACTGACCACCGAGAAGATAGTCAAGTCCCCTTTTATATTTACATTGTTCATTAAAACATTAATACCATGATACTTTCTAGTGTTAAAATTAAAGTATTTGATAGTATAATTCTATTTTTTAGTAATTATAATGTTTCATATAAATTCCTTAAAACTAAATATACAAAATAATCATGGCTTCACGACACACGTTAAGATTTGAACAAATGCTTAAAACTTGGTATAAGCAAATAAAAACAAAATTCGTTATTGTTTTAAACTACAAAAAAAAAAGCAATTGTTTAAAACTGGACATTTTAAAAACTTCCATAACTTTAAACAATAAGCTATTAGTTTTACTCTGCCGTGTTTTATTTTTTTTTGTGTGAAAATTTTTGTAAATCATTATTATAATTGTTATAAATTATTTATCATTATTTATATAGTGTGTAAGAGCAACATTTAAATAAAAAAAATAATGTTTTATTCGTCTTTTTTGAACAATTTAATGTTTACGCAATAATAATAATTTTTCTATAGTTATATCAATGTATGAATACACTTTTATGTTAAATTCATGTGTTTTAAAACATTTCATTCGACATATTTCTATTTTTCAGTCTCTACAATATTAATCATCATAGTTTATCTATTATTATACCAATGAGGCGGTTCGTGGCTTGTTATTCAAGAAAACCATAATAATGTATTTTGTTTTACTTGATTTGAAATATATTTAGTAAAATAAAATGCATTCCGTATCGTTTGGGAATAAAGAATGAAATTTTTATCAAGAAATTGAAAACAACCAAAAATAAAAAAACCAGTTACATTTTTTTTAGATAGTGTCGATATAGTTTTTTCCGTATAGAATTATCCAAAATAGCCTACACTTCAAGTGAAGGTATAAAGAGCCTGTCGCTTGAATTTTTACCATTTAATAGAAAAAATAATAATAATATAAATCATTTATTGCTATATTAAGAAAAATAAAAATAATTAATTTAATGAGTAAATAAACTAAAATTAAAATTCACTAAAACGAAATTAAAAACTAAAAAAAAGCGATCAAGTCTTAGTGAAGAGAATCTTGAACACAGTATCGTTGATTTCGCGTATTTTAATGCAACCAAAAAAAAAATAATAATAATGATTTTTTACAGTAAAATTATCGTGTTCAGTGATCCCTAACGTAATTCTGGAAGCTGAGAATTTTAATTGCAATTGCTTAATTATGATAGGAACCCAAAGTGTTGGCGTTACGTTAAAATCTTTACACGGTGCGGCGTCGCTTCGTGATACACCGAGTCCTCACCTTTGTCAGTCATACTACNAAAAAAAAATAATAATAATGGCTTTTTACAGTAAAATTATCGTGTTCAGTGATCCCTAACGTAATTCTGGAAGCTGAGAATTTTAACTGCAATTGCTTAATTATGATAGGAACCCAACGTGTTGGCGTTACGTTAAAATCTTTACACGGTGCGGCGTCGCTTCGTGATACACCGAGTCCTCACCTTTGTCAGTCATACTACGTGTATGTGATAGTTTGACTGACCAACACCGCACGTCAGACGCCTTGGTACAAAGTCCAGCAAATGCCGTACGCTCGACGACGACCAGCCGTAAGCCTACGTTAGTCTTCTTCAGGTCTTCGAGGATCAGCTCCGAACGTACCGTACGACCGGACACGGCGAACTGATACCGCACCAGCGCACCGTCACCATCAGTGTGTCCAACTTTTGACGTCCGATGATCGTGTCGGTCACCGTGTCGCCGACGTCTGCGACAGTGCCGCGATATTATTGGAAGGTTTCTATTTATTACGTTCGTGTTTTCGGTTTTTGAGTAATCTGTTATTGTTCATTAAGAGGGCGCTCAAGTAATTTTATTTGGCGCCTCAAAACACGCTTTGAGCGATCATAGATTCTGAAGGATCGAGTGGTCGAGGAGAGATGATCGACATGTTAAATTTAACATGACAAAATTATCTATATCCATACAAGGGCGATTTTCGATAAAAAATTGTTTGAAAAAAGTTATAGCCCTTCGAGGATTACGTTTTTTCAAATTTTTATACCATTCGAATGATGGTACGGGTTCTTAGGTATTCTTATCTGTTATTGGGTTAAATGAATAATTCGAAAAGAATCAAAGTGGACTGTCATCAAAATTTAAGTCAACACTTGCGTATAGTATATTTGGTTTTTTATTATCATTGCTCATTCATTATTGAGATTCAATGGTATGATAAAATTTTAATTTAGATAAAAATACAGAATTGATAATTAAGCTGCTTGAGTATTTTAGTGTCGCATTATTCTACGCACAATTTTGCTGGTCTGCAATATACAATGTCAACACCAGTAGGGCTATTATGGTTATTTCTTTATAACTTTGTTGAAAATTGATTAACCAAAAATCACCCATGTACAGAATTTAGATAAATTTGTCATGTTTAATTTGATGTATTTATTATGTCTCTACGACACTGTGATCACACAGTATTAATTTTCACTTATTTTAAATTTTTGTTCGTTTAAAAAAAAAAAAAAAAGAAGTAAGTTTTTATTGTGTAATGTTACCACCTAGATAGTGTTATCATTTTGCAATATATAATAAAACCATTTTACTGTACAATTTTTTATTTTAGAAATATTTACAATGTGGTCCTTTAATTAAGTGAGAATTATTTTAAGTAAACATTATAAAAACCTTATAATAGGGGAACAAGGTTTTTTGATGCACACCTCAATATGTTGTACACTAGTAGTTTTTAGATTTAAGACGTAAAAAAGAAAAATAATCGTCCGTGCAGTTTAGTAAGTATACAAAATTTTGTATACATGCAAAATTTTAAACACATTATTTTCATTGTCAATAACTCACAAAAGAAAGTGAGAGTGCGTGAAATAAAATTATTATTTTTCCAAAACCCTATAAACAAGATGTTTTTAAGCTTATAGTTATTATTTTATGTCAGATATACAGAATGAAATTTTTATCATAACCTACTGAATTATCACAGAATAAAAATAATTTAAACATTTGGGGGAGGGGGGGTTATCTATAGTTATGTATTATTCTTGAATTATTAGCTACGTAATACTTTTTAAGTTCATCCCTTATGCATTACTCAGCCCTTTGCCCTTCCAGCACGGCAAATCGATGACCGCCATGTATATTGTCATCCGTGTACAGTTTTTTCGTCGTAAGTCAGTTTATTGTTTTGTGTAATTTTTTTTTNTTTTTTTTTTTTTTTTTTGTAGCAAGCGCCTTTGCTTGAATCGTAAATTGTTCGGCCATTGTATGCCGTTATTCTTTTATTTGATTATTGCATCCTTGTGCTCAAAGTTTACGTGCCCTTGCACGCCACTAGTGATTGGGCCCTGACCATCACTAAATATCTTCATTGCCGTTGTTCTCATCTGCCATTACGTGCCTGGATCTACACTCTGACTCGTTATACTCAGATGTTCGACACCATTACCACAAGATATAATATAGTCCACTCATCATTATCAACAACTTCATCTATACAGCTGAGTTTATATAATTTTTAATGTTATTTATTGTTTGTTTTAATTAAGATTAACTATTTTGTTTTATGCCGCTTCGCCGGCCATTAGTATCTAAGGGTCCCCCCGTAACCCCTTAAATTTAAGATACTCCAAAGACTTTCTAATATATGTGATTATTTGTTTTTAATTATTGTCTACTCTCGTTTACTTATTGGATGTACAGTTAGCCGTCATCTCTCAGGTGACCCATTCCCTCTTCGATAAAAGCGATTTAAACAGGCTTAAGGTAGTAAACGGCATTCTAGTGCGGTGCATAAGAAGCCGTCCTACGGTCTAGCTGCCTCGTACAAAGCAATGTTCATAATTTATCTTGCAAAAATAATAAAATTGTATTAGAAATAATGTATACTTTCTGAAATTAAATACACAAAAAATTGATATTTAACTAGTTATTGCAATGAAACTTTTATTCTGGTTAGATTTATCAACGAGTTAAATATTGATTGATAAAGTACTAGAGTGTAGCAGGTAATATAATAAAGATGTATTACAACACAATTAAAGTTAATAAAAAAATTAAATTTAAAGCAGAATTCAATTTAACAGGTTTGTTAAAATATTTGGCTAAATGGGGAAGGTATCCCTTAATATAACGCAACGTGTGACGCACATTGAGTTTATTATAGTAGTAATAGTCAAGGTTAAGTTTTTAATGGTATACACTCAGAGTAGTTAAATATTTGATTTAACTACTTTTCGTATTTTGTTTTTTACCGACATACGATTTTTAATAAAAAATAATGACAATTAGATTCTAATTTTTTCTTATGATACTAATAATAGTGTATTTAATATAAATAATCCGGGTTTAGTAACTATAAATGTGTATCTTCTAATATAAACAGTTAATCAATACACAATACAAAAAATATAATTTAATGTTCCACAATTTAATATTCGAAATTGTTATATGTTTATACTAAATCTCAAATGGAACATTTTGTTCTGAATAGCCGTTTGTATAGAATATTAATATTATGTTAAACAAGTTAAAGATTTTTGATTTTCACAATAATAACAAATTAAATAAAAATATTTCAGTTTAAGTTTAGTTTAATTAAGATATTTTAAAAAAGAAAAATAATCACTTCTAGAAATATTAGTTATATTGGAGGTACATATTTGAACAAGTTTTGTTATACTGGCTGATATAATTATTAAAAATTGTTGTCAGTTAAACATTTGTAACTAATAATAGTGATTTTATAATTATCATTCATCTGTTTTTGACCGTAATGTTTTGATCGGTTAGCAACCATTTCTTATTGGTGACTACATTTAGTTGTATTGTGCATTCAATTTTAGAATTTTTTTTGTGTATCTCGTATTTAATAAGTGTTTCAATACGTTTTGATACTCGTGTATACCAGGCTACCGGACCCGCCCACTCGTTGAACAATTACCCTCGAACGCTACCGCTTATTCGTCCACTAGAAGTGGCTTATATCACGGCTACTCTGCAGGGTTAACGAGCGACCGCTTATTCGTCAGTCCAAATGAATGGACTACTTATTTCGCGGCTAACCTGCTTATCTGCAGGGCGTTCCTCATCCGCGACCTGAGGACGATCCCGATTCCCTAAGCTAGGGAAGCTGCGCTCGTGCCAACGTATCGTAGCCCCATAGAGCCCGATCACAACGACACTGTAGCGCAGCGCAACGGGACTGGAGTCTACCCTAGA
This sequence comes from Daktulosphaira vitifoliae, assembly GCF_025091365.1. Lineage (NCBI taxonomy): Eukaryota > Metazoa > Arthropoda > Insecta > Hemiptera > Phylloxeridae > Daktulosphaira > Daktulosphaira vitifoliae. The sequence goes on from NW_026099576.1 coordinate 24,061,856, forward strand.
GAGATGAAATTTCTTATACATTATCCTGAATGTATTTCTGTGATTTACATTTAGTCTATAGTATTCCAGATTTCTTGGTAATATGATACCGTAAAAATCATTTCTAAAAATATTATTTCGGGTTTTACCTGGATTTAACAATGGATTCTTCTACTTGTAATCAATTTCAATAACAAGCTAATTTTGTAGATTCTTAGTTTTAAAGAGAATCTTATTGATCTTGTGATTTTGCGCGTTTTTTTTATAACTGTCCATAAAAATTCTTAGCTCTTAACGAATTATTTTAATGATCAATACGCCAACAAAACCCAATCAATATATATTCACTAAATATTGAAAAATTAATTCCTTAATTTTATTACATTGTTAACAAAAATTTTTATCTTTTAAGTTTTAATGAAATAAATTTATATTTATTTCAAAAACAAAGATATAAATTAAACGTATAATATTTAGACTGAACTGTCAATAGCGTATTTAGAAATGTGTTTCAAGCTAGTATTGCAACTAAAAAGAAAAATTAATTTTTTTAATCTTTTTAACGGTAAGTATAATTTTGTATTTAAAAATATTAAAAACTAAATTACCTTAAGGACGACTGTATTATTTTTACCCCTCTTTAATGTAAATATTATTTATTTTTATGCTAAGTTGTTGACTAATTACAAAACTTCAACTAATATCTGCTTTACAATAGTAAAAAGTTATAATTACAGATAGTAATGATAGAATTCATTTATTGTGTATTTTTTGTAATTCATCAAGTTAGTTTTTAAATTAAAATTTTAAAAGTAAATAGGATTTGCTATCACACTTCATGCATAAACATAATTATATAATTTATGTATACTCGTCTTGATAATATACAAAGTATCCCATTATGGTACAGTTATAAAATCATTTTCGTAAATTTTTAATATTTGTTATTTTTATTTACTTTAATTCCTATAAAAATGCAAAAATTCAATGAAAATTTAGTAAAATATATCCTCAGTAAATCGGTTAATTATACATGTGTGTAGTTGTTGGCCGACAAACATGGTGCGGATAGCAAAGCTCCGAGTATCACGATCGTGACTGTGTCATTTATCATTCATTAAGTATTTTTCATATTCATTCCTTACACCTTTTAATGTTCAATACATAAAAAAAAAANTTTTTTTATAACTGTCCATAAAAATTCTTAGCTCTTAACGAATTATTTTAATGATCAATACGCCAACAAAACCCAATCAATATATATTCACTAAATATTGAAAAATTAATTCCTTAATTTTATTACATTGTTAACAAAAATTTTTATCTTTTAAGTTTTAATGAAATAAATTTATATTTATTTCAAAAACAAAGATATAAATTAAACGTATAATATTTAGACTGAACTGTCAATAGCGTATTTAGAAATGTGTTTCAAGCTAGTATTGCAACTAAAAAGAAAAATTAATTTTTTTAATCTTTTTAACGGTAAGTATAATTTTGTATTTAAAAATATTAAAAACTAAATTACCTTAAGGACGACTGTATTATTTTTACCCCTCTTTAATGTAAATATTATTTATTTTTATGCTAAGTTGTTGACTAATTACAAAACTTCAACTAATATCTGCTTTACAATAGTAAAAAGTTATAATTACAGATAGTAATGATAGAATTCATTTATTGTGTATTTTTTGTAATTCATCAAGTTAGTTTTTAAATTAAAATTTTAAAAGTAAATAGGATTTGCTATCACACTTCATGCATAAACATAATTATATAATTTATGTATACTCGTCTTGATAATATACAAAGTATCCCATTATGGTACAGTTATAAAATCATTTTCGTAAATTTTTAATATTTGTTATTTTTATTTACTTTAATTCCTATAAAAATGCAAAAATCCAATGAAAATTTAGTAAAATATATCCTCAGTAAATCGGTTAATTATACATGTGTGTAGTTGTTGGCCGACAAACATGGTGCGGATAGCAAAGCTCCGAGTATCACGATCGTGACTGTGTCATTTATCATTCATTAAGTATTTTTCATATTCATTCCTTACACCTTTTAATGTTCAATACATAAAAAAAAAACAAATTTTAATCTTATTCGACTTAACAGCATCGAAAGTTTGAAAAAAATATCTACATTTTAGATGTTGAAAAATATTTCTCAAAATTACACTATCATGAAAAATGGCATTTTCAAAAAAAAAATATATATATATGTCTGCATTTTATCGCTAATTTTTCTTTTTCTAACACTGATCCAATTTAATAGAGTTGACTAGAGATAATATGATTTCTTTTTTTTTTTAGTTTGCTTTTGTAAATGAGATAAACCTCCAAAAAAATTACAAATTTAAAAATCGCTAATTTTCGAAATTTTCGAAATTTTTTTTACTAAAAAATGCCGTAACTTTTTCAACAATGAACATATCAATATAATTTTTTTTTCATAGATGCTTGATATCTTTATCTATCATTTGGTATATATTTTTTGTAAATCTGACACTTAACCTGCCCACAGGTGGGATTTAATATGACAACTTTTCACAAAAAATTAACTTTTTCAACTTAACTTTTGAAAATGTTCCGGAAGGTCTGACACTTTTATATATATCTTAAATTAAAGCTAATGTAATATACTTTAATTTGAAAAAAAAAAATTTGACCTCTGGACTTGTCTTCATGGTGAAAANTGACTGTGTCATTTATCATTCATTAAGTATTTTTCATATTCATTCCTTACACCTTTTAATGTTCAATACATAAAAAAAAAACAAATTTTAATCTTATTCGACTTAACAGCATCGAAAGTTTGAAAAAAATATCTACATTTTAGATGTTGAAAAATATTTCTCAAAATTACACTATCATGAAAAATGGCATTTTCAAAAAAAAAATATATATATATGTCTGCATTTTATCGCTAATTTTTCTTTTTCTAACACTGATCCAATTTAATAGAGTTGACTAGAGATAATATGATTTCTTTTTTTTTTTAGTTTGCTTTTGTAAATGAGGGAAACCTCCAAAAAAATTACAAATTTAAAAATCGCTAATTTTCGAAATTTTCGAAATTTTTTTTACTAAAAAATGCCGTAACTTTTTCAACAATGAACATATCAATATAATTTTTTTTTCATAGATGCTTGATATCTTTATCTATCATTTGGTATATATTTTTTGTAAATCTGACACTTAACCTGCCCACAGGTGGGATTTAATATGACAACTNACACTTAATCTGCCCACAGGGGGGGATTTAAAATGACAACTTTTTCACAAAAAATTAACTTTTTCAACTTAACTTTTGAAAATGTTCCGGAAGGTCTGACACTTTTATATATATCTTAAATTAAAGCTAATGTTATATACTTTAATTTAAAAAAAAAAAATTTGACCTCTGGACTTGTCTTCATGGTGAAAATGGCTACCGAATGCTATTTTTGTGTGAAATTTCTCGATTTTATATTTTACATTTTTTACTTCAAAATGCTATAACTTATTGAAAAGTGTATGGATCAACACAATTTTTTTATGAGATATAATATTTTTTAATAAACCCTTTTTCATTTGACATACTTTATCTTAATCAAGATATTAATAAGGAACTAACAGATCATATTGGAATAATCCACCAATTTTTTAAAATTAAAGACTATCTAGAGATTTGCATCGAAGCGTTTTTCTTTTATGGTGATTTTAATCACTGTTAGATATCATTATACTTGATCGAACTATGCGACGTCACCACTGTGCCGCGACCGCCCTGTGCTGGATTTTTTTTATGATAACTTAGCCAGGTTAAAATCGTTAATGTATTTGTAGATGTTAATGTAATTATACAATTAAAATTGATCACTTATGGCTAATTAATTTAAGTTTATGTCGTTTTTTATTTCTAATTTCCTTGTTTATCAATGATTTTATAATAACTTTCTGTATTAATTGATATAAATTTGTAATTTTGTTTTTTTATCTGTTATCTTACTTGTATTGATTATGTAAACTGTTCTGAGCCCAATTTGGGCATATATCCATCAATAATAATAATAATAATAATAACGATTGTTCTACTAATAGAAATCGGCTGCATTAAAAACAAAATAACGTTATTTTCATTGTATCTAATAATTTATTATTCAAATTGAATCTGTAAATTTACAAATATATAAATTATGAAATTTAACAGATTCACATCAGAGCAATTTTAAGGGCAGTGATTTTAATCAATGTCATATAAAATGTTGGTACAATGGATTTTTAAGCCCAGCATATAGTTTTATGTTTTATTATGAACCAATCTATTATTTTTAGAAAGTTAAAAGCGTAAAATTAAATAGCATTTTTTTTTTAACATTTTGCATGACTAATTAAATAATTTATACATATTTGTTGTGGAATACCTGAAAATACGCTATTAATAAAAAATAAAAAATATGTTTCACATATTTGCTTAAATACCTATAAAAATGCAAAATTTTAATGGAAAATGATACAATATATTCTAAGATATAAATTAGTACAATAATAATTTAATCATAATATTCCGAAAAATGTTATATAAATTGAATTTCTTTGTGTTAATTTTTGTTTTTTTTTTTGGAGATGTTTTTGGAAATAAACTTTTAATTGGCAGAGTAATTTAAATCAAATTTTTAATTTAATAATTTGGATAAAATATTTTCTATTTAATTATTTTGTGACATCTTGTATTAATCATAACTTTTACTTCAATTATAAGTACTAAATTAATCCATTTTTTTTATAGAATGGAGTAATGTATATTGATGGGTCTTATTATGATAATCTCTATGTAAGTGTCAATCATTGTTATATGTAGCATCAATAAATTATCTTTTATTAAACTGTTTTAAAATTAATATTATTGACATTTATTGGTTATATTACAGTTTTTAGATGCTAAGTTGATTAAGGTGTCAAGTTGTTGCACAGCCCCAAAAGTATGTTTATATTGTGTATTGTTATGACTTGTGTTGTTACTTTGAAATGTTTAATAAAAACAATACGTGTTTCAATTTTTTTCATTTTTTTAGGTGTATGTGCAGTGTAAGTCATTAAAAATGGTAAGAATTCTTATTAAGCAGGCATTATAACCGATTTAAATGATTGAGATACACGAGGTAATGACGCGCTTCACAATATCTCGTTAACTAGTACTTTTTAGCTTAAGTCGTAAGAAACAAAAATTATCACATCATTCTGTTCAACACGTTTACACAATTTGATAACTTTTCATTATTAATGACCAAAATAATAAAAACACAAATGAGTATTATAATTTTATTTTAAGTTTCCGCTTTTACCTTTTAAGAATGAAATGTCTGATTATAACAAAACTGAATAAAT
>NW_026099576.1:24067873-24107321 GCF_025091365.1 Daktulosphaira vitifoliae
TGTTGTGAACTGGCTTTTTGCTGCCTAATTGTAATTATGTAATTTAATAGTATATATATAATAATCATGGGAACGGAAGCCTCTATTGTCTTGTATAAAGTATTTACCAGGCAAGCATCTAGTTCTTCTAGAACATTCGATGCTTGCTCAGCCTTTTTCAATGCATTGGGCCTACGGCCGCCGCCGCCTGAGGCGACGCGCCAGTAGGAGTCAGCTACTCGTTCAAGAGTCATAGAGTTCATAGGGTCGAACCTGGACGACTCTCCACTGAATCTTTTGTTAATTTGCTCACTGAATCTTTTATGTTAATTTGCTCATTGAATCTTTTATGTTAACTTGTTCACTGAATCTTTTATATTAATTATCAACTAATTAAAATCGAGAAGTTAATTATAAGTGTAAACATATTTTTAAATATAATAAACTAATTATCAAACGCATTATCTCTTCATTTTGTCTACCGTACCAACTCGGTCACAACAGAATCATAGAACCACGTAGCAAGAGTTAGCAATAGTACAGAGAATATAACACGATAATACACACAGTAAAACGCGAGACTTTTTCGTTTCCGGTGTGCAGCGCAATCGATTCTCAAGCGTAACGCGACAGGGACTTGGACGGGGTTACAGTGATGCCGTCTCTCGCAAAACCGGTGGTGATAGTGTAGGTGGCGTTGCCAATCATACAAAATAAATAAAAAAACGCTCTCTCGCAATTACATATCCAACGGTACTATGAATTTAAAATTCCATATAATTTAGTGGTTATTAATAAAATAATAGCAATATACAGACAATGAAAAATATTGCTACTTAGACCAAATTCATTTCCCAGAGACTTGAACGTGTGAAAATTACTGATTGAGTCCGCGGATTTTAAAATCGTTTATTTGGATTACCAAAAATTTTTTTCAAAAATGATGAGATCCTTTCAAAAAAATTTAACTGCGCTTGTATTAAATTATTAGATAATATAAATTTATTTTTTAATCACTGATATTTATTTTTTTAAGACGTTCGAAGAAGAGAGCATTATATTGAATTACATGAATGGAAATAGCTATTACTCATACAGTGGTATGTATAAATCATGTTGAATAAATCCGTATGACAACTGTTAAAACCTTTTAATTTCTTATAATGATAAAACATAAATTTAATGTAATGTCTCTGAAAAAATTGTCTAATTATGAAATTATTTTATTTACAGCTCAAGGTATTAATAATTTACAGTCGTTTATTCAACAAATAGACGAAAACATTCATTTCAAAGTAGTTAAAATCTATGTAAGTTTATCAGTATGCTTACGATATACATGAGTACTTGAATTAAAAATTTTAATCTTTGTAAATAAAATTTATTGTAAATAAATGCAAGACTTATCAAGGAGTGCATCACGAATGTAAATAAGACTCGATACAATCAATTTATTTTTGTATTAAAATGATTATTTCAATATTTTAAAAATTGAAATAGTGTTCGTAAGGAAACTAAGCAGGATTGTAATTTTTGGATATAAAATGTAGAGGTTAAAATATAAAAATCAAAACAAATATTTTACAAATAATTTCACTGCAATACAGTTGGGACAACTGTGTTACAGTTAACACAATTAGTATATTTATGTATTAACTGTACTATTTATTTATTTATGTTTGAAAAATTTGTTGATATTTCCGTGTGTCACTTAGCTTAATAGTTCTACGTTTGTTTTATTGACGGCCATTTTGGCGTATTTGTCAGCAGCTTCGTTGTCTTTAATTTGGGTGTCGCCTTTCTTGTTCTATATGAGCGTTGCCATGTTACTTGTGTACAAACTGTTTTTTTTGTGGTTGATGGTACTGAATCTGATATAATTCGTATGCTCTTCAGTGGTATAAAATTAACACTTGCTATGATATTTGTACATTATGCGTTTATTTTCTAGTGTTACAAATATTCTTAAGTTTTCTTTAGTTCTCAAAATATCCATTAAAATATACATTATACATTATATTCGTTAAGGCATCTTATTTTAAAATATGTTAGGAAGTGTACATTTTTTTGGCAAGGAACTAAATTTGTTGTTTATTTGATATGATGAGTTCCATGGGGGTTTATGTTGTTTTCTTGGTTTATAATTCGAGGTACATTGATTAGTTATAGTCTTCAATCAGTCAGTGCAATTATTTTTTAATGTATTAGCTTCCATACGAAGCTGATAAGGCATTAATTTTACTATAATTTACATATATATATATATTTATATATATATATTTCTGATGCAACTTTTTTTTCGGCTCTCACTGGACCTATTTCTCTCAACGACACGTTAAATGATTACGAATCGTATATAGCTGAAAACATTGCACTTAAACATTTTAAAATTTTCCTCGTTCCCTGTAGAAGAATAATTTTAAAATCAGTAAATTTCAACATTTTTTAAACTTCTTTTACTTAAAACTGCCATAACTTTTTGATAAATGAATATAAAAAACAATTTTTTTTTCATATATACATTAGTTATCATTTGGCATAATTTATTTTTAAATATTTTATCTGACCACAGTAGGAAATTCAAAATGACAAATTTTCCACAAAAAATTAGATTTTGAAAATATTCTGAAAATACTAACTTTTTTATATACATGTTTTTTATCACAATCCACTGAATTACTTACAGAATAAATATTATTTATACATTTTTTAGCTTCGATGCAAAGCAGAGAAGGTATTAGTTTTACTAAGATGTGTTTATTTTTTCTGTTTTTTTTTTTTTTGTGTCTGTCACCACTTTTTCTCAGTTCTCACCGAATGGATTTCTTTCAACGATACGTCAAAAGATCACAAATCGTATCTAGTTGAAGACATTACCCTTAAAAATTGAAAAAAATTCCCCCGCTCCCCGTAAATGGGGGAAACCTCCAAAAAATTACAAATTTAAAAATCGATAATTTTCGAAATTTTTTCAATTTTTTTTACTAAAATGTGCCGTAACATTTTCAAAAATGAACATTTCAATATAATTTTTTTTTATTGATGCTTGATATCTTTATCTATCATTTGGTATATATTTTTTGTAAATCTGACACTTAACCTGCTCACAGGTGGCATTTAATATGACAACTTTTGACGTCTGGACTTGTCTTCGTGGTGAAAGTTGACATCAAAGTTGATAAAAAATGACGATTTTTGTAAAATAATTTTTTTTTATATTTCTAACTTAATAATGCTCTAACTTTTTCAAAAATTAACATATCAATATAATTTTTTTTATATAGATGCTTGATGTCTTTACTTATCATTTGGCATATTTTTTTTGATTTTTATCTATAACTTATTGAAAAGTTTATGGATCCACACAATTTTTTTATGAGAAATAATAATTTTTAATAATCCCTTTTTCATTCGACATACTTTATCTGAATCAGGATATTAATAACAAACTAGCAGATCATGTATAATCCACCAATTTTTTAAAATTAAACACTAACTAAAGATTTGCATCGAAGCGTTTATTTTTGATAGTGATTTTAATCACTGTAAGATATCATTATACTTGATCCAACTATACCACGGCACCACTGTGCTGGGTTTTTTTTTTATGATTATCTTTAGTTACACATAAATCTTGAATTATTAACAATGTAATACTTTTTCAGTTCATTCCTTATGTTTTGTAAGGGTGTTACAGTCACGGAGTTTTTATAGTCACTTTTGATTATCATTAGTTATACTTTCTGTATTGCCAGTAAGTGTATTTATAAACTCACTACAATATGCCTTACTGCTATTAATATTAAATTATGCATATTGACGTCATAAAAAACCAATTAGCTAACTATACGAGGTGTGACAATAAAATAACGATTTTTTTTAATAAAAGTTATTTATTTTAAAAAATTTACAATTTAATGATTGTCACCTTCAAAGTACCTTCCCTCAGCATCAACACACTGCTGCATACGTCGCTGCCATTCTTGAAAACAATATTGCTAATCGCTTTCAGTTAGCCCTTTTAGAAGTTCTGCCGTTTTCATTTTTACGTCATCAAATGTTTGAAAATGGATTCCTTTTTAAAAACTTTTAATTTTTGGGAATAAGAAGAAATCACAAGGAGCAAGATCTGGCAAGTACGGGGGATATTGAAGTATAGAAATATTTTTTCAGTTAAAAAACTTTGAATTGAAAATGCCCTGTGAGCTGGAGTATTGTCTTGGTGAAGAACCCAGCCATTCTTCCACAGATCTGGTCGCTTTTTTCTAACACGTTCTCTTAATTTAATTAATACATCTTTATAATAATATTGGTTGACAGTTTGCCTATTAGGAACCCATTCAACAAAAATTATTCTCTTAATGTCAAAGAAAACAATGAGCATTGCTTTGAATTTCAACTTGCTCATTCGTGCTTTCTTCATTCTTGGGGAAGTTGATGTCTTCCAATGCATAGATTGCCTTTAAGTTTCAGGATCATATGTAAAAATCCACATTTCATCACACGTAATGATATTATTTATAAAAGATGGATCATCTTTGATAATTTTTAAGGTGTCAGAATAAATTTCTTTGCGATTGAATTTTTGATCAATCGTCAAATTTTTAGGGACCATATTAGCACACAATTTTTTCATATTTAAAATTTCAACTAAAATTTTACGAACACTATCTCTATCAATATTTACCATCTCTGCTACAGCTCTAACACTTAATCGACGATCTTGCCGAATAATTTTGTCAATTTTTTTACTTTTTCGTTTGTTGAACATGTGGTACGACGTCCAGAATGATCATCGTCTTCCACGTCCTCTCTTCCATTGCAAAACTCTTTGTGCCATTAAAAAACGCGAGCTCTTGATAAACATTCTTCACCATAAACTTCACATAACATACGAAATGATTCTGTGGCAGTTTTTTTTAATTTAACAAGAAATTTAATGTTAACACGTTGTTCGATTTTTATATCTAACATTTTTCGGCAGTATAGTCGAATTTGCACTAATAACAAGGTTACTAACGTATAAGAAAGTTAACCGATTTCATCATTGTTTATAGTACTTTTAGATAAGTGTTTCCTAATCATATTTCAATAATAGTTTTATAGATAACGTTAATAGTTTAGGATATATTTAGAAAGTCTCGTTATTTTATTGTCACACCTCGTATTTATAATCCATCGAGTATTAACCTAACCAATACATGTATATTAACTCAAACATTTGAATATTCAAACTTTTATAACTACTAAACGAATAAAATTGTATTAAAAATTCAAATGCCAGTTACTATTAAATTAAAAACTTAAACATTTTATTAAATTCAAAACACGTGTTTCCATTAGAAAAAACAAAATTTACACCCTTACAAGGCATAAGGTATGTACTTAAAAAATATTACATACTTAATAATTCAAGAATAATGTGTAACTAAAGAGAACAAAAAAAAAATGTTTAAATTACATTTATTCTATGAGTAATTGAGTGGGCTATGATAAAAAAATCACTTTTTATATCTTCAATTAAAGCTTATGTAATATACTTTAATTTGAAAAATAAAAATTAAGACCTCTGGATTTGTTTTGTGGTATAAACGGACATTAAAGTTAAAGAAAAAAGCACAATTTTTGTGTAAAAATTAAAAAAAAAATAATAAATAGCTGTACTCAAACTTATTTTAAATTCATTTATGTTTATAAGAATTAATAAGTAACAATGGAGTATAAAGAAAGGGGTGAATAGGGAAAAAAATCCACCTTAATTTTTTATTTGAAAATATTAATTTTGATTTAAACCAATTTATATAAGTTTAAATCAAGTTAAATAAGTTTTTTTTATGAATTTAGTACGTTTAAGTTATGAGAAAAGATTGGGTACATAATATCCCCATCCCTTCCTCACAAAAAAATCAATATGAAATTCTCTTTGTGCACATTTTTTTTTAATTTCAAATTGACAACGTTTTATTACTTTTTAGAAAATGTACAACTAGACGTGTTTTTATTTTAAAATACAATTTTGTTATAAATTTTTAATTTATTTTTACAGGAGTTTAATCTTCCTATTAATAGACCTCTAGATAATGATACGGTTTACGATACAGAAATCATAAGTCAGCTTAGAAAAATCGAAAGTTTGTCTTTATGGAAATATGCCAAAGAGGAACTTATTGAATTATATTATCCTATTAATTCCCATAAAACACTTGAAAATATGATTAATAACTCGACAACGTACCAATTAACTGTTAATAAAGCTCTAAAAAAAGCAATAACAGCCATGAACAGACGAACTTTTAAGTATGCGCTTTTACTAGTCACATATATCTATGAGGCACTATATATTAATTGTTTACCATCAGAATTTTGGGAGCAAATTAATGATGTTTTTAATATATTGAGTGAAGCACTCGATAAATTGAAAAGTTCCACTTATTTAAGCTATAGCTCAAATCAAGTTATCTTTGCATCCATTAACTTTTATAAAATGAATACTTTACATTGCATGATAAAGACTATCGCAAATTTTTTCTTAACACCCGAAGAAATGGGAATATATAATTTAGAAGAGACCTGTAGTTCAAAGTCAAGTGATTCAAATACACACATATTACCAGAAGAGGTATTAAATAAAGTATTTACAGGATTTCCCAAACTACACGAAACCGACGACGTGACATACAATTTTCAGGCTATACCGTATGAACCAGATGGTATAAAAGAAAAGTTGCTGATAATTTTTAGGTTAATTGCTACAGAATACGAATACATTATTGAAGTGGATTTGTAATTTTTAGTAGTCTTCTTTAAATAGTAGAAATTTAGTTACCATAAACTTGTATAATAGTTCAATTAAACGTATATTCAATTATTCATAGTACCATTTTTCTATCAATGGAAGACAAAATGATAATAATTTAGATATGAAATAATTTAAAGATATGATAGCTATATAAGTATTGTATTGTATTTGTTCAACATAAAATATATGTTTACTAAAAATTGTATAATTTATTATTTCAAAATAAAAATAAGAATATATGTATGTATATATATATTCAGGGAGGTCCAGCATGTTTTGACAACTCTAATAACATTTTACCTAGTAAATATTTTGCATTACTTTTTTCAAATTATTGTTATACAATGGGACTATAATAGTTTTTTATATAGAGTAAAAACAATTTTTTTTTCTTCAAATTTACAATTAATGTAAAAACAAATTCAATATTAGATTGTAGATTGTAGAGTAGATTTTAAGAAAAAATTTGATAAAAAATATCTTATTATTTTTCAGTATTAAATTATCTGTAGCATTTTAAAATTGAAAATTTGAATTGCATTCCTACTCGTGCATATATTTTTAATACCCTGGAGCAATGCATCATGCTCTTTGGGTGTCTAAAGCTATAAATTCATTAAAAAAATTTTATTTCGTGATCAATTTAAACAATCAAAAAGTGAAGAAAATTCATTCCGCAATATTTGTATATTTCTTATTCGATTATATATTAAAACAGAGTTTGTTGCGCCTATTGCTTTATTAGCTTCTTCTTATGGCCTTATTTTTTTGAAAAGTCTTATTGATTCGTGATTGTCGAAAGGTCGTTGTTATAGGAGGGGAATATGAATAACACCTGGGTACGAGGTGCAGACGAAGTGCAAGACACAAATACTTTAGTTATAAGAAGAAGATAATGACGTATGAGGTGCAGACAAAGTACAAGACACAAATACTCTGAAATGTCGAAAAAGAGAGTAGGTAAGTTATAAAAGGAAAATCAAAGACTTTACTTTAAACAGAAAGCCGGACAGCGACAACCAAGTACTTAGACTGATGACCATGATGTTCAGGTCTTTTGGGTTTTTAAATATTTTGAACTATTGCCAATTTAGCAATAAATATTAATTGATAACTCATCAGTCTCTAGAACCGGATGTGTTGTCTGTATTTTATTAAAATAATTCTCACAATAATGGAAACGTGACACCATCACACGAACATATGAGTATTACGAATCGTATTGTAAAGGCAGACACGTAATGGCGAATAAAATAGAACGCGAAATAGCGACAACGGCAATGAAGTTATATAATGATGGTCAGGGCCCAATCGATGGTGACCTGTAAGGGCATGAGAACTTTGAACACAAGAGTGCAACAAACAAATAATAAATTAACGGCTTACAAGGTCGAACAATTTACATTACAAGCGAAGGCATTTGCTATGAAAAAAATAACACACAAAACAATTGACTCTGTAACATGACAAAAAGTATCTGATTATTTTTTGTCTATTTGCATATGTATATATGTGTGTTCTAAATTTTCTTGGTTGATCCGAATGCGTACTACGACGGCGTTTATCATTAAAATAATCATGATAAGATGTTTTGATTTGTTTGTGCGGGTGCGAGATAGTCAGCTGTGTACTATTTCGGACCGGTTCATTGACGGCATTTGTGTGCACATTCAGCCCGCTCCTTTCATATCTTGAACGTCATTTGCACTGATCCCTACCTACATTGTCTCCTCGTGATATTTTATGATTCGAATTTTTCGTAATAATTTCCGGCACTGGATAGTAAAATTTTGTTGACCCCTACTCTAAAGGCTAGTCGTGTTGTCGCCGTCGGACCGTGTAGTATAATTATTAACAAATGTACTAAGTATCACGTATTTATGAATTAAGCAATAAGTAGCATATACCAATATATCGGTAGTTGACTCATTATACGGCAATGGAAACGATCGAAGATTATAAACGAATATTATCGACGTCATTGGCCAATGAGTGCACATCGTTCCGTCTGGTTATTTTAATGGAACAAAATGGTGTATTCTTAAATTGTATAGAATATATTTTTAGTTCACGACGAAAAACATCCTTCTCTACACAAGTTTTAAAAGTCTTAAAAGTGATCAAAGATTATAAACGAATATTACCATTGTCTGTGGCCACAGGGCAAAAATAATTTTTGTATGGTAAATGGTTAAAATTTATATAGTTGGAAGAAACATATAATAGTGAAACCAACCATCTTAGATGGTAATTTTACCAAGTACGTTTAGAGAGAATAACTGAATTAATCCGGTTGGAAGTCGTGGTTGTATTTACCGACGGGGTGTTCGGTTAAAGCAACTGCACGATATAGTTCATATGGCCATAATCTAGCGGTTAATAATGAATCTATAATTCAGTTTTAAAACCAATAAAACCGTCATAACAAAAAAATGGCGTTGAGCGATAGTTATTATGATGTGTTAATTATAAGCTGTGTTAAAATTGCGCTTTTCTTTTATGACGAAAAAATATATTTAAAGGTGTTAAATTATTGTATCTTGCGAAAAAAAATGTTCGAGGGGTTGGGTTGGATTATCCTGTGCTTTTGTTGTCTGGACCGCTGATAATTGTAATAAACCAAAAATAAATAAATAAAGGTGCAAGTATAGGTTAAATATTATAGTGTTGATAGAACAAGATTCTAAACTCTCCATATTTGATTAGAAGTATAATTTCAATCTGTCCTTATTAATTTGATTACGTTTGTTGAAGAAGTATTTTTTTGAGAGAGAATATTTTATTGAGAGATTTGACACCAATATTTCTTAAATTTTTCTCTGGTTTGCCAAAAACAAAATTCAGAAATATTTGTTTTTATGTAAAAAATTATGAAGTAAA
Organism: Daktulosphaira vitifoliae; assembly: GCF_025091365.1. Lineage (NCBI taxonomy): Eukaryota > Metazoa > Arthropoda > Insecta > Hemiptera > Phylloxeridae > Daktulosphaira > Daktulosphaira vitifoliae. The sequence goes on from NW_026099576.1 coordinate 24,077,532, forward strand.
AATTGTGATGGTCCAATGTGTCCCGGCGCTAGCGTCTTGAAAGGATGCGGCACATTAATAACCAAGACAAAAATTAAACACTGTAAATATACTCTGAATTATAGAGGTATCCCTTAGCGGCTAAGGCTTAGCCCATTGCCGAGGGAAACTATATTCGAAAAGATTAACCGTTCGTCCGTTACAGCTTGTTAAAATTAAGTCATTTTAGACGAAGTTTCTATTGTTATTTTACTTTATTAAATACAAAAGTCATTTTATTTGTAAGTCTTACGCACCCATAAGCTTTGCTATTAATAATACACCAAAATTCCGATTTGAATCTATTATTGTTATCATTCACTTAGCACGTCGTAAATTTTAAAGCTGTTAATCTACCTGTTGATCAAATGAAAATAATGACTTTTGTATTCAATTCAGTAAAATAACGATAGAAACTTGGTCTAAAATCACTTAACTTTAAAAATCTGTAACGGACGAACGGTTAATCTGAAAAAAAAATTGTACGAACATTTTTGCTTGTAATTTTTTTTTTTACCGTATTATAAAATTAAAATAAGGGTTTCTATTTAAGACAGCTATAAATAAGGGTTTTTATCTCTAAAGGTACGTAAAAATTAATGAATTCACTACATAATAATATAGAGATTTTTAAACTTGATATTTCTTTTCTTAAAAAACATTTAATATTCTCAATAATTTCTGAGAAAATGAGTGTCTTACCAGATTTTGATCACTATATATAGTATTATTTATTTAAGTTATTAAACATAACCGTTTATTGATACATGTTTCAAACCAGTCCCTTGCATTCATTAATGATGCCCACACCAAGATTTCTATCAAAGTTAATGAATCACAAATAATTATACAGCATCTCCGGAATTTTTTTAGAGATCACTGTTTTACTAACTCAAGGCTATAAAAGGCCATTTTTTTTATGGAGGGATCTTTTTTATGCTTATGGTCGATATTCTCATATATGGAATTTACGTCAATACAACTAAATATTTTGTCCCTAGGACTTAGTTTTTTTACATATTACCCTAAACTGTGACAATTATTTTTAGATGATTTATTTATAACAAGTCTAACAACAACAACCATAACAAGTTTATTTCATTTTTACCCAAACATTTTCATAAAATATAGATAACATGTATTTTTTAAAATTTGATTTAACAATTAGAAGACTCAAAGGTGTCAAATATTATTGTGCTCTTCATTTCTGGCCAGCCTTAATTGTTTTACTCAGCTCTCACTGGACTGATTTTTTTTAACGATACGTCAAAAGATAGCAAATCGTATCTAGTTGAAGACATTACCCTCGAAAATAAATAATATTCACCCGTTCCCTGTAGATTGTAAAAATCCATCAGTTCGTTGTCACGTCGATCTGACGAAGCGGATTCCCATACCGGGAACATTGCGTTAAAATTCCCGGTGCATGTCACATACCACGTTGGCACAAACTCATCCCACAATAGCGCATATCACACACCACTTACTCACAAGTGTATTTGCGGCCATAATGTTGGGCATTTTGGCTGCGAACGAGTCTCTCGAAATCGAAATTGTACGCGTAATGAGTCTTGTCTGAGTCACCAACATACAACAGGTCAAAATAATTCTGTTGCTCTTGGTCGGCAACTCAAAGCGAATACATTGACCCACTTCAACTTTATATCGTCCCGTCCAAGCCTTACACGTTGACGAGAACGTTAGGGTTGCGCAGTTTGAATATTTTAATTTGGCACTCAGACTTGGGGAACTCTAACTTCGAAATTAGTAACGATATATCCCAACGCGACGGAATATGCGCGAATGTTCGACGCCTCGTGTCGTTATCGAAACGCTTCTAGACATTTGCGGAGCACTAAAAAAAGGAAAATACCTGCGACTTTTCCAATTGCCTTTTGTATAGTGTTAATTAGAGAGTATTACATTTTATTTTCTAAAACTCCCCACACACCCCATTTCACTTTATATTTTCTACATACAATATTTCACAATTATTTTGTTGAACTTTTAACTTTATACATTATCAACAGTGATATAGTCGTAATTTGATCAATGGATAAGTTAAAAACCTAAATGAGGAAACGTGGGGAATTTCACCCCCACACTACTTTTCAAAGGCCTTAACTAGAACATAGTTCTGGGGGACGGAATACAAATATTGTGATGTTTTAACTGTGTTAAAAATATGTATTTTCTAATTATTACATAACGCAACTAAAACTCCTAACCCTCCCAGATACGGCCTTGCTCCTTCCAACTTCCAAACTATTCCTCGAATATTTTTACTGACACTTCTTACATAAATTAAATTTCGTAGTCATATAATCGATAAGTGTATTATTAGATACCGTTTTATTTTTTTATAAATAAACAATAAACTATATGCAGTAAAAAAATAATCTTACAATCATTGTTTTCAAATCGTTAAAACATAAATGAAATAAACGTTAATAGGTTCATGTTAGCACTATCCTAATCCATTATAGGTAATATATTAAATACTAGATTAAAGTTTCATTTTCTTTGAAATTATGTTGTTTAGTTAAGAAAATATTGAACAAACAATTGAAAATAAAAACCCAGCACAGGGGCAAATCGTCTAGCGTACTCGGACTTCGCATTTTCATGTTGTCGTAATATTCGTCGCATAAGAGACTGACTACACGATCTACAATGTGCTGTTCTGTGCGCGCATCGCTAAACGTTGTTTATTTATAATAAATTGCGTCATACGCTGAGGGGGACCCTGTTGTGTTGTCATGAGTTCGTTATCTAGCTCGGCTTGGATGCTGTTATTATCGAACGCCACGAGAAACTCCCTTGAAAATTGTCGCCAGGACATGTTGTTTAACTTAATGGTCTCCCACCAAGTAAACGCCGTGTCCCTTAAAAATTGTACCCCGGTTTTCACTCGCAAATCGTAATGAATACCAGATTGAGTCGGGAGGTTTTCTAGCTGCTCCAGAAATTCCTTCGGGTCCTCCTCATATTTCCTCGTGAACTCAGGAGACGGATGACGTAAAACAGGCGGATTATTATACGGTACAGTCGCCAAATGTGTATATGAGCGGGTTGATGAGGACGGTGACAAATCGCATGTCGGCGGCACGAATATGTTTGGCCCGAAATGTCCCGTGTGTTGTGGGCGCGCGTCTCAATGAAAAGTTGCTTCGTGCGTGTTCGCTCGAGGTAGTGATGGAGACGCGCGCGTGGTCTGGCCGGTTAATCGTTGTATATTGCGCGCCTCGCGCTCTTCGATCTCCGTGAGACGTTGTTGTAAAGCCGCGTTATTCTGAGTCATGCTGCTCGGCCCAAACGTTACGAGGTTTTGTTCCGGCAAGCGCGCGTAATCAGTACGATTTGTTTCGACTGTTCCTCGCGTCGATGGGGAACGGATTTAGCATGGTCTCGTTGTTTAAATTGCGACTTGTAATTGTGTGCGAGAGGGACTGGATCTCCTGCGTAGTGCGGGACAGTGCTCTCTCTCTACTTCTGACATGCGCGCTTCTATGCGTGTATTCAGGGATATATCGCGTAAATTCTGCCTTAACGTGCCTATCTCCTCCATTGCGTGGCATATTGAGCGTACCGTATACATGTCATCTGTATACGCTGCGTTCGCACTTCCGTTGGGGCGGCCGATTGCCTGGGAACACTCGTGTAGAGACCCTGTTTCGGATTCCTCTAGCGCCAGATTAACCGGTTGATCCGCGTTTGTAGGAGGGTCGACGGTCCGGCATAGTGCGGGGGCGTCATCTACCCTTTTTTTTTTCTCCGATCGGCTTGGTTGTGGACCGCCCTGGAACTACCGTTAGGTATTACTTCAGGGCGGCCCACGCCGTCTTTAAAACTCACACCACCACGTTGTGAATCAGCCCGAAATTAATCAAGAGCTGATTCACAACGTGGGGTGGCCTCCCCCGTTAGCCGGATCCCAGAGTGGGATCCGTTGCCCGGGTCGCACCACGTGGAGGTGGGGGCAGGACTTTGCGAAGGAGGCACAAATAACTCACGAAACAAAAACATAAAAACGTAAAACACGAATACCTAAGGCGCCGGCCTAAACCAGCGCCTTAGGTCCTCCTGTACCGGTGGGCGCGGCTGCCTCTGTTTCAGGCGTTCAGCTTCCTCCTTATTTTTCAAGACGGACTCGGCGAACGCCTGGACGAGTCTCCACGCCTCCCGGCTTCCCAACATCAGGTCCACCAAGGACCCGACTCGGAGCGTGGACCCCAGACGGGGCTCCAAAGAGTTCCGCTCCTGGGCCCACGCCTCGTACCGGAAGAGGGTGTGCAGAGCGCTATCGGCCTCTCCCGGGCGATCAGAACAGTGGTCGCACGTCGGCTGCACGAGTAATGTGCGGCCCGAACTTTAGACGTTTGTCTATGACAAGGCCCAGATAAGTCATGGAGTCCTTAAGCGGGATCTCCACCCCCAGCACGGCGAGCCGTGGAGGAGTGAACTTGTACCTGCCCGTGAACAAGATCGCTTCGGTCATGCCCAGTGCGAGGCTAAGTCCACTCTCCTCCTGCTGGATCCAGGCGGAGACTGCGCTAAGCGCGCAGTTTGCCCGGGATCCAGCCTCCAGGGGCGTCGTCTACCCGTGACTCGCGTTCGATGGGTCTAGCCCTTCGCTGCGTAAGCTATTCTCCAAAACGGCTAGCATATCGCTTTTCGTCGTGGGTCCATTTAGCTGTCTATAAGCGCACTCTCGCAATAGTTCCCGACGGTTCATCAGAGACATAGTTTTACCTGACATAATGAACGTTCTTTACCGTATTTTGCGAAAATTAACAAAAATAAATAAATAAAACGCAAGCGCTTGTTTGCTTTTGTTATTCGGAAATGCGATATCGTCGGTCGTGAGAATACGCGCTAGTGTTCGCGTATGAACGTCAACAATGCCGGCCGTTTGTATTATTATTGTTATTGTTTTGATACTGTTGTAGTATAGCACTAAGATAATGGATTTTATATGGGAATGACGTTTTTATAATGTTTATGATTTCGAAGGTCGGAAATAATAATACAGACGGTTTTATGGGGCTCGGTTGTTAAATGCTAAATCGAACGCGTTGATACGTTGAAGTGTATTGTGCACTACCTGTCTATCGCTGTCGTTGCAATGTAATGTGAATCAGCGGCGTCGCCTCGCACGCGCAATAAGGATTGTTTGGGCAACCAACTGGATAATCTTCTTGTTAATATTAAAAATAACTAACGAGGTGGAATTCTACAATTGTTGCGCTATTGATAATTTATCTATAATCGAGCGAGAATTCACATTTTTTTCTAATGTCTAGAGATTTATGTAATAAAAAAAAGTTTGTTAAATATAATGTAAATTAGGAGAACTATTTTTTTCTAAGCTGATATTATTGCATAAATCACTAAAAATATTAATTTTAAACAATTGAGAAATTCATATGAATTGATGGTAAAATTTTGATTTAAGTAAATTTTCATAATTATTTTATATATAATATTTAATTATATATTAAATAATTAAAGAAATAAAATATATTTAGACTAATGAAATTTGAAAAAGACTAATATTGATTCAAATATCTTTAATTTTTTTAACTTATGCAACTCCATAAAATCACTAGCATAACATGGTATAACATAATCACATCCATAAAATCAATTTTTAACTAATATATCTATTCTATCTTCTAAACTAAAAATCGTTTCTTTCGAGGATTTTATTTCTTTTTTAGCTGATTTTAAAAGGTCTTCTATTTTTTTATGTTTAGTTTTCAAATCTATATATCTCTCTTCAGCTTCATGATGTTCATTAACAAGCATCTCAGTATAAAAAAATTTCAATGTAATATAAAAGAAAATTAATTAACAAAAAAAAAAAAAAGTTATATTACATGAGTTTTTGATCTTCTGTTTCTAATGATTGTCGTTCTTTCTCTCTTATTTTTTTAGTTTCGATATCATATTGTTCTCTTTCGTTTTCATGCCCAAGCATTTGATCTTTAAGAAATGTGTTAAGTGATTGCAATCTATTGTATGCTGTAGATAGCTAAAAATAAATAATGATTATACATTTTTAAAACAATACTTTTTTAAAATAAATAATTGATATAATAATATAAACCTGTAAAATTAGATCTTCTTTTTCATTTTTTAATTCATCTATCATTTTACCACACTCACGAAAATATTGTTCAAGCACAGGCTGTAATGGTGTCCATTTTTCACAATTTTTGATTATTCCTTGAGCTGAAATGTTAATGTTATCGAATTAAATAACAGTAAAAATAAATAAAAATATACTCCAAAGAAAATTTTTTTGGTACGGAATGCCTTTAATAAAGATTTAGTAGACCCGTTGTTACAAACATCGTTGATTATATTATATCGGTGACAGCTGATCACCAGCGCCTTGCTTTACTCAGCCCTTTGCCCCTCCAGCACGGCAAATCGATCACCGCCATGTATATTGTCATCCGTGTATAGTTTTTTTGTCGTAAGTCAGTTTATTGTTTTGTGTAATTTTTTTTTTTTTTGTAGCAAGCGCCTTTGCTTGGATCGTAAATTGTTCGGCCATTGTATGCCGTTATTCTTTTATTTGATTATTGCATCCTTGTGCTCAAGTTTACGTGCCCTTGCACGCCACTAGCGTTTGGGCTCTGACCATCACTAAATATCATCATTGCCGTTGTTCACATCTACCATTACGTGCGTGGATCTACAATCTGACTAGTCATACTCAGATGTTCGACACCATTACCACAAGATCTCATACAGCTCACTCATCACTATCAACAACTTCATCTATTCAGCTGAGTTTATATTATTTTTAATGTTATTTATTGTTTATTTCAATTAAGATTAACTATTTTGTTTTATGCCGTTTCGCCGGCCATTAGTAATTAAAGGCCCCCCGTTACCCCTTAAATTTAAGATACTGTTTGAAGAAATTCTAGTATATGTGGTTATTTGTTATTTAATTACTGTCTATATTCGTTACTTATTTTTTGATATTGGATTTACAATTTTGACCCATTCCCCCTTCAATAAAAGTTATTTAAACAGGCATAAGGTAGTAAACGGCATTCTAGTGCGGTGCATAACAAGTCGTCCTACGGTGTNTAAAAGTTATTTAAACAGGCATAAGGTAGTAAACGGCATTCTAGTGCGGTGCATAACAAGTCGTCCTACGGTGTAGCTGCCTTGTACAAAGCAATATTCATAATTTATCTTGCAAAAATAATAAAATTGTATTAGAAATAATGTATGTAATCCATTTTTGTACAACATTAATTTAGAGTTCCCCTGTAAAGTAGTGCTAAATGATACCTTTTTAATATAGTGATATTAAATTTTTATTTTCAATAATGCCATTGCATATCTTATTAAAGCTAATAGAAAACATTTCATAGTAAAACTTTTATTTATTTAACTCCTAAAAATATATAGAATAAAACATATATATTTAAATAGGTAATATATATTTAAAGAGGTTAATCAAACAAAATTATGTAAAATAACTAACTGTTGTATAATATTGGAGTTTTTGTTCAATAAATGGTTTTTGACAAATAATTTCAAAATTACAATTGAGTACTTGAGGTTCTTTAATAGAAGGTTTTGAAATTAAAATTCGNCAAAATTACAATTGAGTACTTGAGGTTCTTTAATAGAAGGTTTTGAAATTAAAATTCGTTTTAATATATTATAATAAGTTATATAAAAAAAAACAGTACTTGATAAAGTTGCAGTTTTTTCTTTTAGTTTTTCAAGACAGATCTCAATCAAGAACGTAAATCATCCCTGCAATATTTTTATTCTATGAATTTATTTAATGAAATTTATAACTTTAACTTTTAAACATAAGCAGAGAATTATTTTAAATAAATTTTTTGAATTATTTTTTAATTATTGCCGAGAATTAGTAAAAATAAAATTATATTGCCATAACATATTATAATTAACATAATGTATAAATATAAAAGAGTTTACCTTTCTTGAATAAACGTGTTAATAAACTATTATAATCATGGAACTAATATAATTATTGTTATATTTTGATTTTTTTCTATAATATAGAGCATAACTTATACCAAAATTGTATGGATTTAACCACATTGTTATATGATATTTAACTGTAGGGTGGTCCTTAGTTATAGAAGAAAAAATGTTTTTCATAAATTCAGAGTCATGGGCTCAAAATTTCGTTAGATTCACTGAAAAAATGAAATTGGTAAAATTTGAGTACAATAAGTCAACCCCTTCACGTGCCTCAAAGGGTTGAAATTCTTGAAAATTGAAGTGGATTTTCCTTTTTTGAGTGTACGCTCTTTATTTTTTAAGTTTCGCCAAAAACACAAAGAACAATTTTTATAGAACTCAATGTTAACAAAAAATAAGGTAATGTATTATTTTTTTGTAAAATTAATATTTTTTCGTAAAAATTAGAAAAATCAGTTTCATTTAATTTTTAAAAAAAATGACATAGTTTTCAGTTATACTTTTCCAGTGTCTTAAATTTTAATTGTTCAGAAATAATATTAATTACCGTGATTTCTTCTATAAAAAAGGTTATTTGGGTTTTTTTTTTTTAATTTTTTTTTCATGTATGTTTTTTTGTTCATAAATTAACAAATTTTCTTAGTTATATTAAATAAAAAAAAAACAAGAAACACAATAAAATAATAATTGTTTATCACAATAATAGTTTTTCTAATTTGAATATTTTTTATTCAAAATTTCTTGACTACAACTGGGATACAGCTGGCGATATTGTTGAACCACCTAAAATAGTCCAAAGTAAAGGTTAAAATACAAATATAGTAATTAAAGTTTAAAATTTTGTAGTATTTATATTAAATTCATACTTGTAATATAAATTGCTTTTGATTTTCATCCCTTGTAAATTTGTCGTTGAATTCTGTCGTTTACTATTTTTATCGAGGATAATATTTCTTTGGCGTTATTGTATTCATTATTTAATTCCCATCTGGTAGGATCATCATATAAAAACTTGAATTTTAATTTAAATCGTTCGAATAATTTCCATGAATTGTTGCTGAGCAATGAAAAAAGACTATCTTTTCCTAGAAAATCTGATAAATCTTCATATTTTAAAAGTAATTTTTTATTTGAATCTTTATTTTCTTCTAGCTCTTCATTCATGCTCTGTTCATAACCTTTTAATTTTCATTTGCCATTCGCTGTTTAGTATTAATGTCAAGTCGATCGTCAAATAAAGAAAACACAGCAAACTCATCATTTAAATACCATAAATGGTTTATAACTTTTTTATAACTACGTCTCCTAGTTTATTATTACTGTAATTTAATATCATTAAATCATTTATAGGAGCTGTTATAATATTTGCAGCTGAAAATCACATTTTAATATAACATTCAACTGCAAAACAACATATATCTTCTAGTGCATTTACTNAAAAAATGAAATTGGTAAAATTTGAGTACAATAAGTCAACCCCTTCACGTGCCTCAAAGGGTTGAAATTCTTGAAAATTGAAAATTCTTTGGAAGGTCCAGGTAATTGACTCATTTCTTCAACGTTTTACTCTATATCAATATCTTCGTCCTCCGAGCTAGAGCTGCTATAATATCGAGCTTCAGCTAAATAATAAAATACTTGGGTATATAAAAACTGCTTACTTATAATGTACTGAAATTATTGTGTAATATTTAATAATTACCTGTACAATTTGCGATTTCTAACTTCTCTTTTTTCTTTCGATCATCTTCTTCTTCTTGTCGAGTAATTTTACGTTTTTCATATCTGTTAACTTCATATCAATACCAAGCATGCACCCTGGGCGGCCTTTTTTAAGTTGTGACAACAAATCTATTTGTCTTCTTCAATATTCAGAGCTTCGATATAAGAAATGTCAAATGGGTTGTCTTATTCTTCAGAAAAAATATTATAATGTTGTTCTTGTGTTTCTGTTTTTCTAGATTTATTTTTGTACAACTTTCTCCATTTCTCATTCAATTTGTTCAATTTAATAACACAGTCTGAAGAATACTGTGTAGGAATACGCGCTTTTCTCCAAAATTTTAAACACTCATCTATTACAATTATTATTATATTGTGTTTCTGGTTTTTTTTTTTATTTAATATAACTAAGAAAATTTGTTAGTTTATGAACAAAAAAACATACATGCAAAAAAAATTTTAAAAAAATAAAACACGTTTTCGTAGTTGTTTTAAATTTTCACGTGGAAAGGATTCATAATTCCAAAAAAGATCAAATAACCTTCTTTATAGAAGAAATCACGGTAATTAATGTTATTTATGTACAATTTCTGCGTACAATTCAAATTTAAGACATTGGAAAAGTATAACTGAAAATTATGTCATTCCACTCAAATTTTACCAGTTTCATTTTTTCAGTGAACCTAATGATTGAGCCCATGACTCTGAATTTATGAAGTTGAAAAATTAGGACCACCCTACTGTAAGTATATATTTATTTTTATATCACACTAAAAAAAAGTATGAATAAAATAATAATATAATAATTTAATTGTATTAATATGAAATTACTAATTATTTAATGACGATCACTTTACAAAATTACAATAACTATCGTTCATTAACAAAATAAACAATATGTTGCCTGTATCATTCCGGTGATTTCCAATAATTTCCACAAGTTGCTAGTTTCCATATTAATTTCTATTAGTTAAATTATTTTATAACAGAGGCGACACTTCTGAGGTTCTATATAGTTTATTTTATTTACAGCTGCAGATAATGAATTAAATTTAATATCGAAATCTGAATCACAGTTAGCTGTAGAATTAATTTAATTACAAAAATTGAAATTATCTTTTTATTATAAATCGTAATATTACTTAACGTATAACAAAATGATATATCAATTTTAATTTTGTAACTTTACTAACTACTCAATAAAAATTGAGCGTGATAGTGTGACCATTATATTTATTTATAAAATACACTGGAAAGCCAGTTTGACAATGGCTGTTTACAGCTGCTTTGTTCGATAATACCTAACTACTCCCGTTTTGTGTATGTAAAATACCTACTGATAATTCCACACAACTATAGTCCAGAGTTATACTCTATATCAAGACAGAAGTTAATATTATTTTAAATCGTGCTTTATACATTATTATGTTAAGGTCTACGATTTTCCTTATTAATTAATAAACAGTAGCTGTGTGTAAACTTCAAGAACAATTTTAAAAAATAGGATTGATTTACTGAACAGTAGAAAACCTACGGTAATTCGAGGAGAGAACTTATTTGTAATTAAGGGAGCTAAGCTTCCTCTAGACCACTCTATTTGTGCCTTTAGATATCCATAGTAAAATGAATAAGAATTATGTTCGATCATAGTCCGCATTTTCAGAGTACTCGTATTAATTAAAATATCTTGTTCTTCAGATGCTTTTTTGATAGATGATGAAGTTCTAAACTGTATTATTAGAAAAAGAATGTATTTCAGAATTCTGGCTGTAAACAATAAAACAAAAAAAAAATTTGAAAAATTTATGAAATTATCATTGAAACTACAATACAATCTACCATGTAGTTTTATAAATACTGTAATAATGTATACTTTCTGTAATTAAATACACAAAAAATTGATATTTAATTAGTTATTTGCAATTAAATTTTTACTTTGGTTAGATTTATCAACGAGTTAAATATTGATTGATAAAGTACTAGATTGAAGCAGGTAATATAATAAAGATGTATTACAACACTATTAATGTTAATAAAAAAATAAAATTTAAAGCAAAATTCAATTAAAAGAGTTTGTTAAAATATTTGGCTAAATGGGGAAGGTATCCCTTAATATAATGCAACGTATATAAGTTTGACGCACGTTAAGTTTATTATAGTATTAATAGTCAAGGTTAAGTTTTTAATGGTATACACTCAGAGTAGTTAAATATTTGATTTAACTACTTTTAGTATTTTGTTTTTTAACAACATACGATTTTGAATAAAAAATAATAGCAATTACATTCTATTNAAAAAATAATGACAATTAGATTCGAATTTTTTCTTATGATACTAATAATAGTGTATATAGTATAAATAATCCGGGTTTAGTGACTAAAGATGAGTATCATCTAATATAAACAGTTAATCAATACGCAATACAAAAAATATTATTTAATGTTCCACGATTTCATATCCGAAATTATAAAATTTGTACCATCCAGTTATTCTATCACTTTTATTTTTTAATATCCTCATATACAGGGTGATTTTTTTATCATAACCCACTCAATTACTTACAGAATAATTATAATATAAACATTTTTTTTTATTACTATCTTTAGTTACACATTATTCTTGAATTATTAACTATGTAATACTTTTTAAGTTCATACCATATGCCTTGTAAGGGTGTCAACTTTATTTTTTTAAATGGTAACACATATTTTTAATTTAATAAAATGTTTAAGTTTTTAATTTAATAATAAATGGCATTTGAATTTTTAATAAAACTTAATTTGTTTATTAGATATAAACATTTAAAGTTTCAAATTTTTGAGTTAATATATAGGTATAATACACTAGGGATTAAAATTACAGGTAGCTAATTGGTTTTTTATGATATTGCTATCACAGTCACGTATTGTTTATTATCAATTATGACTATCAATAGATATACATTCTGTAATTCAATTTTTAACTATGTAATACTTTTTAAGTTCAACCATTATGCCTTGTAAGGGGGTCTACTTTGTTTTTTAAATGGAAACACATATTTTTAATTTAATAAAATGTTTTTAATTTAAAGAGTTTTTAATTTAATAGTAAATGGTATTTGAATTTTTAATATAACTTAATTCGTTTATTAGTATAATCATTTAAAGTATCAAATTTTTGAGTTAATATACAGGTATAATACACAAGGGATTACAAATTCAGGTAGCTAATTGGTTTTTATGACATCGATATTAGCAGGTACACAGCATTGTTATTATCAATGATAGTAATATACATTGATGTGAGTTTATAAATACACTAACTGACAATACAAAAAGTATATCTATTGATAGTCATAATTGATAATGAACAATCCGTGAATGTGACAGCAATGTCATAAAAAAACATTTAGCTATCTGTAATTTAATCCCTACTGTATTATACATGTATATTAACTAAAAATCTGAAACTTTAAGTGTTAATATCTAATAAAAGAATAAAGTTATATTAAAAATTCAAATGCCATTTACTATTGAATTAAAAACTCAAACATTTTATTAAATTAAAAATATGTGTTACCATTTAAAAAAACAAAGTTGACACCCTTACTAGGCATAAGGTATGAACTTAAAAAGTATTACATAGTTAATTATTCAAGAATAATGTGTAACTAAAGATAATAATAAAAAAATTTTTTTAAATTATTATTAATCTGTAAGTAATTGAGTGGGTTATGATAAAAAAATCATTCTGTATACGCTCCATAGTCTAGTTTTGATAATATTAATGATTTGTATATTTGTATGAGTGAATTTGTTTTAGATCTCCATGTTGTGTGTGATAGCACTTTGGTTAAGTTTAAGCGGCCCTTACACGATCAATAATATTGAATAATAATTAATATTGCGCAATATTATTGAATGTTTAGTATAGATATTGAAGGACTGTACAATATATTGAGGAAATCAAACAGGGTTGGAAATTTATTGCACAATACACAATATTATTGTACGTTAGCATGTAATATTGTACAAAAACAAGCAATAGTAATTATGGGTTATCTGTTAGATACATTTTTAAAACAGTGGTAATTTATAATATCACATAAATTGATGGTAAATGCCACTACGCCTTTGTAAACACGCATACAATATACGCTCATGATTAAAGGTTACATAGGTAATGAATATTTTTCAATTGAATATTGGACAATAATATTGAAAAGTTCAGCGCAAATAAATATTGCACAAAATATTGACACAATTTAATTAATTCAGTGTTATTGATCGTGTAGAGGCCGCTTAAAAGAGGGTTAATAGAATTTTTTAACTGATTAATATGGTCGACCCAAGAGAGAGTTGTGTCAAAGGTTATTCCGAGAATTTTAATTGTTTTTTTTTTTTAATGGGACTTTGATTCATTTTTTGGTTTACATTTAGAAAAATATTATTTCGGGTTTTTCATGGATTTAACAATGGATTCTTCAACTTGTAATCAATTTCAATAACAAGCTTACTTTTGAGATTCTTAGTTTCAAAGCGAATCTAAGTACGTATTGAATTTGAGGTTGTGTGCATTATTTTTATGACTGTCCGTAAAAATTCTTAGCTCTTAGCGGATTTATTTTAATGATTAATACGCCAACAAAACCCAATTAATATAGATGAACTTATATATTCACTAAATATTGAAAAATTAATTCCTTAATCTTAATACATTATAACAAAAATTTTTACCTTTTAAGTTTTGTAGAAATAAATTTATATCTATTACAAAAACAATGATATAAATTAAACGTATAATATTTAGACTGAATTAACTGTCAATAGCATAATTGGAAATGTATTTCAAGCTAGTATTGTAACTAAAAAAAAATTTAATTTTTAAATCTTTTTAACGGTAAATATAATTTTGTATTAAAAAAAATTAAAAACTAAATTACTATAAGGATAACTGTATTATTTTTACCCTTCTTTAATATAAATATTATTTATTTTTATGCTAAGTTAAAGACTAATTACAAAAATTCAACTAATATCTACTTTACAAAAGTTATAAATACAGATAGTAATGATAGAATTCATGTATTGTGTATTTTTTGCAATTCATTAAGTTAGTTTTTAAATTAAAATTAAAATTTTAAAAGTAAATAACATTTATTATCACACTTCTTGCATAAAAATAATTATATAATTTATATATACTCGTGTTGATAATATACAAAGTATCCCATTATGATACAATTATAAAAAAATTTTCATATATTTTGTATATTTGTTATTTTTATTTAATTTAATACCAATAAAAATTCAAAAATTCAATTAATATTTAATAAAATATACAGAGTGATTTTTTTATCATTACCCACTCAATTACTTGCAGAATAATAATAATTTAAACATTTTTTTTTATTATTATCTTTAGTTACATATTATTCTTGAATTTTTAACTATGTAATACTTTTTAAGTTNGTGATTTTTTTATCATAACCCACTCAATTACTTGCAGAATAATAATAATTTAAACATTTTTTTTTATTATTATCTTTAGTTACATATTATTCTTGAATTTTTAACTATGTAATACTTTTTAAGTTCAACCATTATGCCTTGTAAGGGGATCAANATTAACTATGTAATACTTTTTAAGTTCATCCCTTATGCCTGGTAAGGGTGTCAACTTTGTTTTTTTAAATGGTAACACATATTTTTAATTTAATAAAATGTTTGAGTTTTTAATTCAATAGTAAATGGTATTTGAATTTTTAATATAACTTAATTCGTTTATTAGTATAATCATTTAAAGTATCAAATTTTTGAGTTAATATATAGGTATAATACACTAGGGATTAAAATTACAGGTAGCTAATTGATTTTTATGACATCGATATTAGCAGGTACACAGCATTGTTATTATCAATGATAGTAAGGTACATTGTTGTGAGTTTATAAATACACTAACTGACAATACAAAAAGTATATCTATTGATAGTAATAATTGTTATTAATTATGTTTTCCAAAATATATTCTTTGTATTAATTATTATGTGTGTTTTTTTATTTTGAAATGTTTTTGGAAATACACTTTTCATTTACACGGTAATAAGAACACTTTATTTAATGATACTTAATATAATAATTTAGTTTAGATACTTTTTATTTAATTTTCATGTGACGGTAATAGTATAATTCATAAGTATAATTTAACACTCTCATAGAACTAAAAAAGTTTAAAATATATTTAATTTTTCCATCAATAATAATAATTGTTCTACTAATAGTAATCGGCTGCATTAAAAAAAAAATAACGTTATTTTCAATGTATCTAATAATTTATTATTCAAATTGAATCTGTAAATTTACAAATATATAAATTATGAAATTTAACAGATTCACATCAGAGCAATTTTAAGGGCAGTGATTTTAATCAATGTCATATAAAATGTTGGTACAATGGATTTTTAAGCCCAGCATATAGTTTTGTGTTTTATTATGAACCAATCTATTATTATTAGAAAGTTAAAAGCGTAAAATTAAATAACATTTTTTTTTTAACATTCTACATGACTAATAAAATAATTTATACATATTTGTTGTGGAATACCTGAAAATACGCTATTAATAAAAAATTAAAAATATTTTTCACATATTTCCTTAAATACCTATAAAAATGTAAAATTGTAATGGAAAATGATACAATATATTCTAAGATATAAATTAGTACAATAATAATTTAATCATAATATACCCAAAAATGTTATATAAATTGAATTTCATTGTCTTAATTTTTGTTTTTGGAGATGGTTTTGGAAATAAAATTTTAATTGGCAGAGTAATTTGAATCAAACATTTAATTTATACTTAATTTAATAATTTGGATAAAATATTTTTTATTTAATTATTTTTTGACATCTTGTATTAATCATAACTTTTACTTCAATTATAATTACTAAATTAAACCATTTTTAATACGCTTTTATTAGTTTCACATGTATGTTGTATGTTGTATGTTGTTTGTATGTAACTTTGTAACTCTCCAAACGCCACGCGTTATCGCATATTCCGTTGTCTAGACTAGACTGTTATACGCATTCACCCCTCCCCACGCCTCGCTCACAATACGACGGTACACTATTCCTATAAAAATTTATTTTTAGTTATCGTACCCGTACACGCGTGCTTGTCATCAATATTATATATATGTAAACAAATTTTTATTTTGACTGACCAATAACGCCCGCGTCTAATGCGCCTTACGTATATATATATATATTCCTACCGCCGTTTATACCTCGGGTATAACGTTAGTCCGACCCGCCCGGCCATAAAACACAGCTATACTTAGTGCATGATACTTTTACGTAGTTAAGTCGCATTATTTGTATAAATATATATATTCTAATTACTATTAAAATTAATATATTAACACGATTTATTCTAATTAAGAGATATAAAGTATTCATTCCGATTACGAGGGATGATTTCCGTATCGTCATTTTTCGTCACTACCTCCACGTTCCGGGAGTGAGTAATTTACGCGCCTGCTGCTTTCCTTGGATGTGGTAGCCGTTTCTCAGACTCCCTCCCCAGAATCGAACCCTGATTTCCCGTTACCCGTAACAACCATGATATTGATAGTAACTACTATCATAACATGAAACTAAAAAGTAAAAAATAAATATAGTTTAAAAAACTAAAAAAACACGCTTTTAAAGTACATCGAACTAAAAAGTTAAAAATAATTTTTAAAATAATTATGAACAAAAAATACTAGTATTATTGTGATAAAAGCGTGGGTGCTTTGTGCCATATTTTTCGTATATTGAGCGCCCGACGCTTTTATCACAATAATACTAGTATTTTTTGTTCATAATTATTTTAAAAATTATTTTTAACTTTTTAGTTCGATGTACTTTAAAAGCGTGTTTTTTTAGTTTTTTAAACTATATTTATTTTTTACTTTTTAGNTTTTTTTTTTTTTTTTTACGCGCTTTTATTAGCCCATTAAGGGCCACAGCGGCCTCCCCAAAGGAGGAGGTTTCTTAACCATTTATACTCCGGGACGGGTGGTTAGTCCGTCGCCGGAGGTGGGATGGCGACTCCAAATTACCGAACTGATCTCTCGTTCGATAAATGAAGCCGCCCGTGACCGAGTTTTGAACCTGAGACACTACGCGTCAAGCGCTGCCGCGTTACCGACTCGGCCACACCGTCCCACTTCACTTCCCACTAAGTTCCAATACTTAGTTAATTTATTAACCATTAATTATTTTTTAAGTTATCTCTTATATTTTATAAGGATTTCAACTTAATTTACTTATCATTCATACTTATTTATTAACATTGGAATGACTTAGCGACAGTAAGAGTGAGACTGATGAATGAAAACATTGCAGCCCTCATTCTTCATCTACAGTCTTTATTTTTAATTGTTAAAAGATAAAGTTATCGCCATATAAAATAAAATGTATTTACACAAAAAATACTCCATGCTTGGCAAATGGACTAATAATATGGAACAATATTAAATCACAAGTGAAATTCTCAATACTATACAATTATAATGTTATAGGATGTTTGTTTGAAGGCAACGTCCGGGGTAATATAAGTGCGGGTTAGTTAACGTTCGTTCTTTTGTTTTTAATTGGGCAGGAGAAATAAGTAGGGGAGTGAACTGTACATGAGATTGAGGATGGTACTTACATTAACAGAAAATTAATGTGGTTAATGTGGGGGTGGGGCACTAAAATGAATTGTAGTGTTGATGTTTTATGGAGCCAAATCGACCAATATAGTGTACAGACAGTTGTACTCGATGTGCACAAGACACATATAGAACTGTTATGGCAATTCAACAAACCACAGAAATTCCCATTAGCGATTAATNAAAGGAGGAGGTTTCTTAACCATTTATACTCCGGGACGGGTGGTTAGTCCGTCGCCGGAGGTGGGATGGCGACTCCAAATTACCGAACTGATCTCTCGTTCGATAAATGAAGCCGCCCGTGACCGAGTTTTGAACCTGAGACACTACGCGTCAAGCGCTGCCGCGTTACCGACTCGGCCACACCGTCCCACTTCACTTCCCACTAAGTTCCAATACTTAGTTAATTTATTAACCATTAATTATTTTTTAAGTTATCTCTTATATTTTATAAGGATTTCAACTTAATTTACTTATCATTCATACTTATTTATTAACATTGGAATGACTTAGCGACAGTAAGAGTGAGACTGATGAATGAAAACATTGCAGCCCTCATTCTTCATCTACAGTCTTTATTTTTAATTGTTAAAAGATAAAGTTATCGCCATATAAAATAAAATGTATTTACACAAAAAATACTCCATGCTTGGCAAATGGACTAATAATATGGAACAATAATAAATCACAAGTGAAATTCTCAATACTATACAATTATAATGTTATAGGATATTTGTTTGAAGGCAACGTCCGGGGTAATATAATTGCGGGTTAGTTAACGTTCGTTCTTTTGTTTTTAATTGGGCAGGAGAAATAAGTAGGGGAGTGAACTGTACATGAGATTGAGGATGGTACTTACATTAACAGAAAATTAAAAATATTGGGGATCAAGTGTTATATATAAATACAAAATATCATTTATTAGGAGGGGGTGGGACACTAAATAACTACATGCCACAAGGCCAATACATTAAATACAAAATAGCTAAACAAACACGATCAACAAATAATTCATTTTGTTTACCTATCGACTTGATGACTGGTAGTTCACACGATGACAAAATGAATTGTAGTGTTGATCTCTTATGGAGCCGAATCGACCAATATAGTGTACAGACAGTTGTACTCGATGTGCACAAGACTCATATAGAACTGTTATGGCAATTCAACAAACCACAGAAATTCCCATTAGCGATTAATGAATACAACGGTTGTAAACTGGAACCATAGAACCATAAAACCACGTAGCAAGAGTTAGCAATGGTACCGAGAATATAACACGATAATACACACAGTAGAACGCGAGACTTTTTCGTTTCCGGTGTGCAGCGCAATCGATTCTCAAGCGTAACGCGTCAGGGACTCGGACGGGGTTACAGTGATGCCGTCTCTCGCAAAAACCGGTTGTGATAGTGTAGGTGGCGTTGCCAATCATACAAAATAAATAAAAAAACGCTCTCTCGCAATTACATATCCAACGGTACTATGAATTTAAAATTCCATATAATTTAGTGGTTATTAATAAAATAATAGCAATATACAGACTATGAAAAATATTGCTACTTAGACCAAATTCATTTCCCAGAGACTTGAACGTGTGAAAATTACTGATTGAGTCCGCTGATTTTAAAATCGTTTATTTGGATTACCAAAAAATTTTTTCAAAAATGATGAGATCCTTTCAAAAAAATTTAACTGCTCTTTTATTAAATTATCAGATAATTTAAATTTATTTTTTAATCACTGATATTTATTTTTTAAGGCGTTCGAAGAAGAGAGCATTATATTGAATTACATGAATGGAAATAGCTATTACTCATACAACGGTATGTATAAATCATGTTGAATAAATCCGTATGACATCTGTTAAAACATTTTAATGTCTCATAATGATAAAACAGAAATTCAATGTAATGTCTCTAAAAAAATTGTCTAATTATGAAATCATTTTATTTACAGCCCAAGGTATTAATGACTTACAGTCGTTTATTCAACAAATAGACGAAAACATTCATTTTAAAGTAGTTAAAATATATGTGAGTTCATCAGTATGTTTATAATATACATGAGTACTTGAATTTAAAATTTAAATCTTTGTAAATAAAATTTATCAGTGCATTTATTTTTTAATGTATTAGCTTCCATACGAAGCTGATAAGGCATTAATTTTACTATAATTTACATATATATATTTATATATATATATTTCTGATGCAACTTTTTTTTCGGCTCTCGCTGGACCTATTTCTCTCAACGACACGTTAAATGATTACGAATCGTATATAGCTGAAAACATTGCACTTAAAAATTTTAAAATTTTCCTCGTTCCCTGTAGAAGAATAATTTTAAAATCAGTAAATTTCAACATTTTTTAAACTTCTTTTACTTAAAACTGCCATAACTTTTTGATAAATGAATATAAAAAACAATTTTTTTTTCATATATACATTAGTTATCATTTGGCATAATTTATTTTTAAATATTTTATCTGACCACAGAGGGAGATTAAAAATGACAAATTTTCCACAAAAAATTAGATTTTGAAAATATTCTGAAAATACTAACTTTTTTATATACATGTTTTTTATCACAATCCACTGAAATACTTACAGAATAAATATATTTAATACATTTTTTTTTTTTCGTGATTATCTTTAGTTACACAAAAATCTTGAATTATTAACTATGTAATACTTTTTCAGTTCATTCCTTATGTTTTGTAAGGGTGTTACAGTCACGGAGTTTTTGTAGTCACTTTTGATTATCATTAGTTAAACTTTCTGTATTGCCAGTAAGTGTATTTATAAACTGACTACAATATGCCTTACTGCTATTAATATTAAATTATGCATATTGACGTCATAAAAAACCAATTAGCTAACTGTATTTATAATCCATCGAATATTAACCTAACCAATATATGTATATTAACTCAAACATTTGAATATTCAAACTTTTATAACTACGTAACGAATAAAATTGTATTAAAAATTCAAATGCCAGTTTCTATTAAATTAAAAACTTAAACATTTTATTAAATTCAAAATACGTGTTCCCATTAGAAAAAACAAAAAAACCCAGCACAGTGGAGTCGCGGCATAGTGGGGACGTTGCATAGTTGGGTCCAGTATAGATTTAATCTGACAGTGATTAAAATCACTATCATAAGAAACGCTTCGATGCAAATCAGTAGATAGTGTTTAATTCTAAGAAATTGGTGGATAATTACAAAAGCTGCATGATCTGCTAGTTCCTTATTAATACCCTGATTAAGATAAAGAATGTCGAATGAAAAAGGGATTATTAAAAAATATTATTTCTCATAAAAAAATTGTGTTGATTCATACATTTTTCAATGAGTTGTAGCATTATAAAGTTAAAAATGTAACCAACCCAACCCAACATCAACTCCTATTTCCATAATTATATCCAGATTAGTAATTCGTTTAATTATCTATTATATAATTTTTATAATTAATTATTTTCAAATTATTATCGATTTTTAATATATTAAAAGTAATCATTTTGAACCAACTTCTTTTTGTCCTTTAAAGTGAAAGTTTAAAAAAAAAAAAATATGAATTTATTACCATAACTTTTAACTCAACTTGCAAGTTTGAAATAGATATCATTAAATAGAAAAAAATGAAATTGGTAGAGTATTTCAAAAACAACAATAACACTTATTCCCTTAATTTTACCCCGATTTATAATTATAATATATGAATACATAATAATTACAGTAATTAAATTGAGTATGAAAGTGGTATTCAATAATATAATATTGTAATTTTTACGGAGATATTATAAAAATAAAAAGGAGTTGTATATTCATATACTTTTAATGCGTATACAAATTTAAAGGAATTGATGCAATACTTTTTAATAAAAAAATTTTGTTATTTATGAATAAATACACTAAACAAAAGGAACTTTCATCAGAAAAAAAAATATACTTTTCTAAATAAACTTTTCGCGATGTTTTCAAATGTGCAATTAAACTTTTTTTATTACTTCTAAGTTTTAATATTATTACTTATTATTAAAAAATAAGTATTTACATATAAAAAAAAATAATTAAGAACAAAAAAAATTGTATTAAATTAATACTGATTTTGATTTTTAATATGTTAAAGGTAATCATTTTGAACCTATTTTTTATTGTCTTTTAAAGTGAAAGTTTTAATGAAAAATACCTTCTCAGCTTCGCATCGAAGCTAAAAAATGAATTTGTTACCATAACTTATAGTTCAACTTGCAAGTTTGAAATTGACATTATTAAATTGAAAAAAATGAAATTTTTAAGATTAATATGCAATCTGGAAATTTTATAATTACTAATTACAGTACATTTGTCAGAAAAATTCGATTTTTTTACATTTTTATCGTAATAGATAACTGAAATAGAAAGAATAGTAATCATATCCTAATAACTTTTGGTGTTTAAAAAAATTCTGCAATTGAAATATTCAGAACTTAATTAATTTTAATAATTTACTTTAATTAAATGAACCAATCAAACCAAAGTAGTTAAAAAGATTTACTCAATTGAGCATATTATCAAAAATATAATTATAATTGTAAAACTCCATCGTTAACTTCAGGTGAAACTAAAAATCATTTTTTTTTTAAATTTATGATTTATATAGCAACATATTACTAAAAAATTTGGCATATTATAGACTGGTAGTAGCACACAGAAATAGAGTTAAAAAATTAATAAATTATAAAGTAAAATTATTTACTTTTGTAGTTGAATACTTTTATCATATCAAATTTAATTCGACAATAAATAATTTAAGAATATTAAAAATTAATGATTTTAATTGTTTGTATGGACAAATCTAGTTAAGCTACTTTTTATTTGAATAAGGAATATTTTTTTGATTTTTAAGAGTAATAACTTAAACTAATCATTAACTTAAATATCATAAACTTAAATGAATCATTTGACGTATCGTTGAAAAAAGTAGGTCTAGTGAGGGTTGGCAAAATAAATCGTAGCCAGAAAAAGAACCACATAGTAAAATAATATTAACATGAATATCAATTTCTTCTCACGAGGGGAGACTATAGTGATAAGATCCTTTATATTTATTGAAATTATTGAATCTAAATGAGATAAATATCAAATGATTTGAAAATTCTATTCTAACTCAAAAAAAAAATGCAAAATTTTAGAAGCCACAAACGGATTTGAACCTCGTACCCTAGGCGTTAAAGATCAAGGTGTTACCCATTCGGCAACTATTCGTTGATTTTTGTTGCATGATAAAATTGGCTATTTAAGCTAACTCAAATTTAAAAATTACTTTTTCGACTTTAAAAAAGTAAAAAATGTTAATAAGTATAATATCATATGTCTTATGAACTTTATTCTATGTCAATGAAATTATATAATATTCATGAAAGTCAGTTTATTCCCCTAATAAAATATTTTAAAATAAAATAAAATACAAAACCTAGAATTTTAATAAAAAATAGCATATTTTTAAATACGGTAGCCTTTTGCGCATAGAAGATAGGTCGTCGGGACAAATTTTTTTTTTTCATTTAGTAGTACATAAAATAAGCTTTAATTTGATATATGTTTAAAGGACGCAGTATTTCCGGAACATTTTCAAAAATTAAGTTGAAAAAGTTAGTTTTTGTAAAAAAGTTGCTATTTTAAATCCCCCCTGTGAGCAGAATAAGTGTTAGATTTTCAAAAAAAAATGATATCAAATGAAAGAAAATTACCTAAGGTTTCAATATAAAGAAATATTATTTTGATTAGTTAATATTTGAAAAAGTTATGGCAGTTTTAAGTACAAAAAACATCGTTATAAAAGGTGATTTTTATCGCAAATATTACATTTTTTTTATAATTTCGACAGCCATTTGCACATAGAAGATAAGGTGTCGGGACAAATTTTTTTTTTTCATTTTATAGTACATAAAAAAAGCTTTAATTTGATATATGTTTAAAGGACGCAGTATTTCCGGAACATTTTCAAAAGTTCAGTTGAAAAAGTTCTATTTTTTATACAATGTTTCAAAGTTTGAACCCCCCCTATATAAGGGGAAATTGTCTAATTTTAATAAAAAGTATGTCAAATGGAAGATGTACTTATAATGTATTTAGAAAAAAAAAAATTGTGCTGATACATGCATTTTTCGAAAAGTTATAGCATTTTTAAGTTGAAAATTAAAAATTGAAAATCGAAAATTTTAACACAAAAATAGTGTTTTTTTAACTACGGCAACCGTTTACATGCAGAAGATAAAGTGTCGGGACAAATTTTTTTTTTTCATTTTATAGTACATAAAATAAGCTTTAATTTGATATATGTTTAAAGGACGCAGTATTTCCGGAACATTTTCAAAAATTAAGTTGAAAAAGTTAGTTTTTGTAAAAAAGTTGCAATTTTAAATCCCCCCCCATGAGCAGGTTAAGTGTTAAATTTTCAAAAAAATTATATCAAATGAAAGGAAAATATCTAAGGTTTTAGTTTAAAAAAAAATTATGTTGATTTGTTGATTTTTGAAAAAGTTATGGAAGTTTTAAGAAAAAAAAGTGAAAAAAATGACAAAATTTGTCGATTTTTAAATTTGTAATTTTTTTGGATATTTCCCCCATTTGCGGGGAACGAGGGAAAATTTTTAAATTTTTAAGGGTAATGTCTTCAACTAGATACAATTTGTGATCTTTTGACGTATTGTTAAAAGAAATCGGTCCAGTGAGAGCTGAGAAAAAGTAGTGACAGACACAAAAAATAAAAAAATAAACACATCATGGTAAAATTAATACCTTCTAAGCTTCGCATCGAAACTAAAATTAAGACCTCCGGATTTGTTTTGTGGTATAAACGGACATTAAAGTTAAAGAAAAAAGCACAATTTGTATGTAAAACTTCAAAAGAATTTAATAAATAACTGTACTCAAACTTATTTTAAATTCATTTATGTTTATAAGAATTAAGTGTGAGTAACAATGGAGTATAAAGAAAGGGGTGAAAAGGGAAAAAAATCCACCTTAATTTTTTATTTGAAAATATTAATTTTGATTTAAACCAATTTATATAAGTTTAAATCAAGTTAAATAAGTTATTTTTAAAAAGTAGTTTTTTTTATGAATTTAGTACGTTCACAGTTAAGAGAAAAGATTGGGTACATATTTCCCCCAGCCCTTCCTCACAAAAAAATCAATATGAAATTCACTTTGTGCACATTTTTTTTTCATTTCAATTTGACAACGTTTTATTACTTTTTAAAAAATGTACAACTAGGCGTGTTTTTATTTTAAAATACAATTTTGTTATAAATTTTTAATTTATTTTTGCAGGAGTTTAATCTTCCTATTAATAGACCTCTAGATAATGATACGGTTTACGATACAGAAATCATAAGTCAGCTTAGAAAAATCGAAAGTTCGTCTATATGGAAATATGCCAAAGAGGATCTTATTGAATTATATTATCCTAATAAATCCCATACAACACTTGAAAATATGATTAATAACTCGACAACGTACCAATTGACTGTTAATGAAGCTCTAAAAAAAGCAATAACAGCCATGAACAGACGAATTTTTAAGTATGCGCTTTTACTAGTCACATATATCTATGAGGCACTATATATTAATTGTTTACCATTAGAATTTCGGAATCAACTTAATGATGTTTTTAATAAATTGAGTGAAGCACTCGAAAAATTGAAAAGTTCCACTTATTTAAGGTATAGATTCTGTCAAGTTAACTTAGCTCTCATTAACTTTTATGAAATGAATATAATACGTTCCATGATAAAGACTATCGTAAATTTTCTCTTTGCACCCGAAGAATTGGCAATATATAATTTAGAAGAGACCAATAGTTCAAAGTCAAGTAATTCCAATACACACATATTACCAGAAGAGATATTAAATAAAGTATTTACAGGATTTTCCAAACTACACGAAACCGACGACGTGCCATACAATTTTCAGGCTATACCGTATGAACCAGATGGTATAAAAGAAAAGTTGCAAATAATTTTTTGGTTAATTGCTACAGAATACGAAAACATTTTTGAATTAGACTAGTAATTTTAATAATTTTGTTTGAATAGTAGAAATTTAGTTACCATAAACTTGTATAATAGTTCAATTAAACGTATATTCAATTATTCATAGTACCATTTTTCTATCAATGGAAGACAAAATGATAATAATTTAGATATGAAATACTAAAAACTCTAATAAAATTTTACCCAGTAAATATTTTGCGTTACTTTTTTTAAATTAATGTTATGCGATGCGACTATAACAATTGTATAATAGTTTTTTATATAGTTTAAATAAAAATTTTTTTCTTCAAATTTACAATAAATGTAAAAATGAATTCAAGATAGTCATTTTGTAAAGTAGATTTTAAGAAAAAATTTGTTTAAAAAAATATTTTTCAGTATTAAATTATCTGTATTATTTTAAAATTAAAAATTTAAATTGCATTCCTACACGTGGCATATATTTTAAATATCCTGGAGTAATGCATCATGCTCGTTGGGTGTCTAAAGCTATAATTCACTAAAAAATTTTTATTTCGTGATCAATTTAAACAATCAAAAAGTGAAGAAAATTCATTGCGCAATATTTGTATATTTCTCATTCGATTATATATTGAAACACAGTTTGGTGCACCTATTGCTTTATTAGCTCCTTCTTATGGCCTTATTTTTTTGAAAAGTCTTATTGATTATCAAAAAATGGATAAAAATATATCTCAGTCAAACTTTTCAAAAAAAACTATGCGGACATTTATGGTATTTAACACCCGAAACGTCGGCACTGGCATTTTAGATACTACTTTAACAGTTAAAATTAAAACTGAATTGTTTGAAATTATAAAAACTAAAAATACATCTGTTAATAGTAAAATAATTAATGTTTCATTATATGAAGTAATTATATTTAAGGAAAAATAAATGTATGATTTTATTTATGTCGAATCTATTTCTTTTTTTTTTTAACAATTTGGAATATCAGCATTATTTTTCTATCAGTAACCATCATTGTGGAATGAAAACTAAGAATTTCTTGAAATTGTTGAGACACTTCATGTAACTAATGACACAGACGAAAGTGGAGTCAAGCTTATGAGGGAGTTCAATATAATTAAACAAAAAATGATGATCAAAAACAGTTTGTGATTCAATTTGTAGATGATTATCGTCATAAAAAACCAAACTGTTTGTTATCAACGATTTTAATACTATTTTAAATTTTAAATAGTTTAACATTTGTTCCTTATTTTTGATTCAATATTTTTAACTAGTATTTACTATATTTAATGAATCATTAAGTTATATTTTCGCTGATTATCAAATCGTTTTTAAATTGTACAATAGAGATATTGAAATAAATGATAATGACTCATAAAAATCTAATATTGAAAATTAAGGACCACTCTAACATACGTAAATACATATCGTATTTAATAATGATCTATATCTACTAGACTACAAGCTCGAGAACTGGCTTATCGATGGAAATAATACACTCAAAATATATTATAATTGAAACACACCTGTGTTTCAAATATTGTTCTTTGCCTCAACTGTTTTATACGTTATGAAAAATATCTAATTGATTAATTACAATGAGGGCCCAGCGTATAGGTGTTACTTAATAATCTCTACAATAAGTAGATTTTATCCAATAATTAACTGTTTTTAAATAAGAGAAACTTGTTTTGGAAATCTTGTATAATCATAACACGTGACATAAATGTACAAATGATAACATTTTATTATATGTTAATATTATATGTAATAATATTACAGAATTCATCGATGATTACTTTCCGCGGAAAATCGGTTTTGTTGATTAATTTTCTTTTTTAATTGATTATAAGACTATACTCTAAAAAATTCTTCAATAAATTGAAAATGTATAACTCAAAAAAAAAATTTACAATTAATTAAAAATTATATGAATGTTAAGTAATTTTTATTTTAGCGATATAATTATATATTTTTTTATTTCTGTTATTTACATTAAAACTTGATTATCGATTGAATTTCAAAAAATTATGTCAACTTTACATTATAAGATTTATAGATTTGAAAACCAAACATAAAAAAATAAAAAACCTTTTAAAATCAGCTAAAAAAGAAATAAAATCATTGAGAGAAACTATTTTTAGTTAATAATTTTCTTTTAGGGTGTAATGTTGCGCGGTGGATACACTAGACGTTGACAAAATCTTAGTGTTAAGCTAAGCCTGCCGTCGTAGTGTACGGATGGGTGACCATACGTGCGTTTTACGGTGGAAAAAACCACCAGGTTCCATGTGTAGAAGGCAACAGGAAACCACTGCACTTATCCCTTCCCTAGTAATATCAATTGACCTTTAGGGTATTTGGTATCCAACACCCGAAACGGGTAGGAATTAAAAGATAACTATTTTTCCTATTAAAAAAAATCAAAAAATAAAACATTTGTTAGGAAACATTTGTGTCAACATATAAAATTCAGACAATGAATTTTGGTTTAGTTTAACAAGGTAAAACGATAATTTATAATTTTTTTTTGAATTTTAAACTTATTGGAAAAATAGTTTAATAGTAAAATTTTGACTAGGATTAAAATATAAAATATGGTTATTAAAACTATTGGCTAGATTCTATTAAAGAATAAATTGTATAAAAATTACTCAATTTCGAGTAAAAATTTGTTGAAATTAAGTAAAATAAATTTCTTTTACTTTATAAAAATTAACACTTATGGGAATAATCAAAAATATGAGGGCGTATTTTTACAATAACAAGGAGGAAAGTAGTATGCGTAGTATGTTCTGGCATTTATTTATCAACCGTTCATTCGTTACAGCTTGTTAAAGTGAAGTGATTTTAGGCGAAGTTTTTATTGTTACTTTACTGTATACAATACAGAAGTCATTATTTTTATTTGTAAGTCTTACACATCCATTTGTGTTCAGTCAAAAACAAATATATCATAGTTAAATTTATACATTCTGTGAGGGAATAAACTTAAGGTATTTTTGTGATTAAAAATATTCCAATAGGAATGTTGGTTTACATTTTAAAAGAAAGATGAACTTGTTTATTACAATGTTTTTATGAACTATTTATTAAAATATTAGGGATAGAGTAAAATTTAAATTTTGTTAAAAATCGTACTGGAGTAAAATTTTATTTGATTATCTTTTGTAATACTATTTTGAATTATTACATCAAATCTAAAAGTAAATTTATACTTTATTTATTATATGAAATACATTACTCAGATCAAGTGATTTAATGGTGATGCCCAAAAAATAAATGTACTGGCATATTTTATTAGCTTCGATGCGAAGCTGAGAAGGTATTGGTTTTACTATGATGTGTTTTTTTTTTTTTTTT
>NW_026099576.1:24107513-24118679 GCF_025091365.1 Daktulosphaira vitifoliae
GTAAATGGGGGAAACCTCCAAAAAAATTACAAATTTAAAAATCGCTAATTTTCGAAATTTTTTCAATTTTTTTTACTAAAAACTGTCATAACTTTTTCAAAAATTAATATATGAATATTATTATNATTACAAATTTAAAAATCGCTAATTTTCGAAATTTTTTCAATTTTTTTTACTAAAAACTGTCATAACTTTTTCAAAAATGAAAATATGAATATTATTATTTATTTTTATAGATGCTTGATGTCTTTACCTATCATTTGATATATTTTTTTTGTAAATTTGACCCTTTATCTGCCCACAGGGGGGGATTTAAAAAGACAACTTTTTCACAAAAAATTAACTTTTTCAACTTAACTTTTGAAAATGTTCCGGAAGGTCTGACACTTTTATATATATCTTAAATTAAAGCTAATGTAATATACTTTAATTTGAAAAAAAAAAATTTGACCTCTGGACTTGTCTTCATGGTGAAAACGGCTACCGAATGCTATTTTTGTGTGAAAATTTTCGATTTTATAATTTACATTTTTTACTTTAAAGTGCTATAACTTTTTAAAAAATGTATGGATCAATACAATTTTTTCATGAGAAGTAGTATTTATATATACCTTTCATTGGATATACTTTTTTTTTACATCGGACTATTTCCCTATATATGGGGGGGCTTCAAATATAAAAAATACATATAAAAAGTAGAACTTTTTCAACTTAACTTTTGAAAGTGTTCCGGAAGGTCTGACACTTTTATATATATATCTTAAATTGAAGTTTATGTAATATACTTTAATTTAAAAAAAAAAAATTTGACCTCTGGACTTGCCTTCGTGGTGAAAGTTGACATCAAATTTAATAAAAAAATACGATTTTTGTAAAATAATTTTTTTAAATATTTTTAACTTAATAATGATCTAACTTTTTCAAAAATAAACATATCAATATAATTCTTTTTTATATAGATGCTTGATGTCTTTACTTATCATTTGGTATATTTTTTTTGTAAATCTGACACTTAATCTGCCCACAGGGGGGGATTTAAAATGACAACTTTTTCACAAAAAATTAACTTTTTCAACTTAACTTTTGAAAATGTTCCGGAAGGTCTGACACTTTTATATATATCTTAAATTAAAGCTAATGTAATATACTTTAATTTGAAAAAAAAAAATTTGACCTCTGGACTTGTCTTCACGGCGAAAATGGCTACCGAATGCTATTTTCGTGTGAAAATTCTCGATTTTATTATTTATATTATATTTAACTTTATAATGCTATAACTTATTGAAAAGTTTATGGATCCACACAATTTTTTTATGAGAAATAATATTTTTTAATAAACCCTTTTTCATTCGACATACTTTATCTTAATCGAGATATTAATAAGGAACCAGCAGATCAAGTAGCTTTTGGAATAAAACACCAATTTTTTTAAAATTAAACACTATCTAAAGATTTGCATCGAAGCGTTTATTTTTGATAGTGATTTTAATCACTGTCAGATATCATTATACTTGATCCAACTATGCCACGTTTCTATAAAAAAAATCTATAAAAAAAAAAAATTAAATTGATATATTAAATATATTAAATAAATTTTATTTTTGAACTAATAATAAAAATATCAGATGTTGTGTATTTTGATTTCAATAAATCATTTGTTTGCGTTAATACAAACTCTAAAATCATTATATTGCGTTGAAAATGCTTTTCATTAATGGTTTTTCTATTTTATAACATTATTTTTATCGTATATGTTCAGCTTGTTAAAGATAATTTAGTTTGAGCGCATTGATACGAAAATTTAATAGATTTTACGGATGACTTTTGATAGTTAAATGGAAACCTATTTTATTCTTTTACTAATAAATATAGATTGGTTTAAATAAAATGTTAACTTATCGACAACCAGTTTTGTTTTATAATTTTTGAAATATTAGTATATGGTGATTTAGAAAATCAATAAAAGAATAAAAATAAATAAAGTTTACATTTTATATATTGTTAATTATGTTTATCGTCCCCTCTAAAATATATTTCTTGTGCAGAAGATGACAGGAGAAACTATATAGCACAGCCCAACGGAATCGAACCCCAATACCTAAGTTCTGAGGTACGACACATTACCAACTGAGCTAAGTAGACCGTCACAGAAATAATCTTTATACTAAAATTGATATCGTCTAAGCTTGGAATTGATGCTAAGAAACAATAATGATATAAATATTACAAAATAATATCTAAAAGGCATATTATAAAAATTTAGATTTACACATAAGAATGTTAAAATTTATTTATTGTGTAACATTGAAATTCATTCAATTAGTTACTCTTTTAAACTAAAAAATGTAAAAGGAATTTTCAATTTATAACTCACGTCATACATAAATAAAATAATATAATTTATATATTATTGCCATAGATGATGTGAAAATTTTTTTAATATTTGTTTTTTATTAATTTTCGTTTTTTTAATATTATATTTATTCTAATATCTATAAAAATGCGAAAATTCACTGAAAATTTAATAAACTATATTCTGAGTTATAAGTCAGCCAATTACAGTATATAAATCTAATTATTCTTGTATAATGTTTTACAAAACTTATTCTTTTATATTATTTTTTATATTATTCTTGTATTTTTAACTATGTAATACTTTTTAAGTTCATCCCTTATGCCTTGGAGGGGGGTCAACTTTGTTTTTTTAAATGGTAACACATATTTTTAATTTAATAAAATGTTTGAGTTTTTAATTTAATAGTAAATGGCATTTGAATTTTTAATATAACTTTATTAGCTTATTAGATATAAACATTTAAAGTTTCAAAATTTTGAGTTAATATACATGTATAATACACATGGGATTGTAAATACAGGTAGCTAATTGGATTTTTATGACATTGCTGTCTCAGTCACGGATTGTTTATTATCAATTATTATTATCAATAGATATACTTTCTGTATTGTCAGTTAGTGTATTTATAAACTCATAACAATGTGCCTTACTACAATTGATAATAACAATGCTGTGTACCTGCTAATATCGATGTTATAAAAAACCAATTAGCTACCTGTATTTGTAATCCCTTGTGTATTATACCTGTATATTAATTCAAAAATTTGAAACTTTAAATGATTATATCTAATAAACGAATTAAGTTATATTAAAAATTCAAATGCCATTTACTATTAAATTAAAAACTCAAACATTTTATTAAATTAAAAATTTGTGTTACCATTTAAAAAAACAAAGTTGACCCCCTTACAAGGCATAAGGGATGAACTTAAAAAGTATTACATAGTTAAAAATACAAGAATAATGTGTAACTAAATATAATGAAAAAAAAAATGTTTAAATTATTGTTATTCTGCAAGTAATTGAGTGGGTTATGATAAAAAAATCACTCTGTATAGAATTTGTTAACTTTTAACATTGAGAATAATTGCTCCAGTGACAGTTGAAAACAAGTAGTACACAGCTACAAAATAAATTAAATAAATAATAAATAATCACAACATAGTAAGATTAGTAGCTTCTTAGCTTCGCAACGAAGCTAAAAATATTTTGACAGGCTACGCCCGTCATTGCTATTTATTTTAAATTTCCGCGTGGTACGGTCCCAAATCACGCTTTAACATTCAAGAAATTAAATTTCTGATTATTACCAAACTGAATAAATGTAATTTTGGATTTTATTTCCAGGATTTAGAAAATAATAATCAGATTTTTGTAGAACTATATGTGAATTATGTAAGTATCTTAAATCATAAATATCTTAAATCATAAGTGTGCTCAATAAGAGAAATCAGCCCACTTATGAAAAACTTAACATTTACTGGTACATTTTGATTGAGATGGGAGAGGAAGTTAATATTTCTTATTTATTAACTTTCAACAAGAAATTTTTAAAATCACAGATTTATATAATAATAAATATAAATAAAATACATTAAAATTTTTGTATTTATTTTTAGTAAAGTAATTATTGATATTTTCATATTTTTTTTAGCATGCCATGATTGTTAGGAATATATACAAAAAAAAAACAATACATATTAAAATCGTATGTTACTTTTTTTTATAAAATTTCAATATTCAAGAACATAATTTTATTAAATAATCATTAACTTTATTTATCGAAATGGTGAATGATAAAATAAAGTGCTGTAGAAAGTATTTATTTTATAATTAAAATTTTTATATATACTAGGTTTGGAATCTCATTGACTATAAATTTTGTGTAGTTAATATGTTATTGCAGTAATATAATTTATATTTATATCGAAGCTTAAAATTGATATCAAAAATAAAAATGTAGTTTTTTTAGTAATCAGGAAATTTATAAAGCCGTTATAAAATTAAGGCTCAATAATAATTATTATTTTATTAAATCTAAATTATTTCCTTATAATTAAATCTTAGAACTAAATCTATTAATTATTCAAGAACATTTGGGCGGCTGCCATTTTTATTTGAAGGAAAATTATAATTCGAAGATTTAAGATCCCTGCTGGAAATTTTTCATTCTAAATATTTTTTTTGTTTTATTACTCCGTAAAACAATTAAAAAATTGTATAATTCTTCCAAAATTTTTAAGGGGTGACTCCTTTTAAATAGGGATTACACACATAATACATTATATAAGCATAACTTTAATTACGCTTATGTATATTAGCTTAAAAAACTTACCTTGCCCCAAGTATTGGGCAATATGTCCAATTTGATCATTCTTTCTAACTAATTAAAATTTTAAATATGATTAAAATTAATTAATTAGATTATTACCAATTCATTTAAATATATCAAGAAATATTTCTTCCCTAATTTTAAATTCTTATGGTGAATTTTTTTTTAATAGATTTAATAAAAGCTTAAAAGTATCAACTTGCCCACTTTTCCTTAAGTAGTATAACATGAGACCATAATTAATTGATGTTGGTATATGTTAGGAAATCAAGTCTTGCTAATAGTTCATTTATCTTCTCTGTTGTAATTTTCTGGACATTTCTTTATTTAAATTGCTTCTTTGTACATCCGTTTGCCAAAA
Source organism: Daktulosphaira vitifoliae (assembly GCF_025091365.1). Taxonomy (NCBI): domain Eukaryota; kingdom Metazoa; phylum Arthropoda; class Insecta; order Hemiptera; family Phylloxeridae; genus Daktulosphaira; species Daktulosphaira vitifoliae. Next base: position 24,112,563 of record NW_026099576.1, read on the forward strand.
TGAGCTTCTTAGTTCAATATTCTGACTTGGTCAAATTGGATTTCGTGTCCACTATTTTTGGCGTGTTCAGCTACCGCGGATTTTTCTGTCCTTTGGTAATCTACGTCTTTTTCGTATTTTTTTGTCCAATGAATGACTTACCATATTCATACAGAATTTCATAAACTGCGGGTCTTTGCATTTCTGATAGATTGACTTTCTGGTTTCAGAGTATTTATCCCAAAACTTTGTTCAATTTGAAAAGGGTTCTTATTTTGAATTTATTTGTGATTTTTGAAATACGGTCGGTAATTCTTTGTATACATGAAAGTATTTGTTTTCTTTTATTTTCATCTTCATTTTAAGAAAAAATATTCGATTATGCTAATTAACATTCAGAAAATATAAATTATTTTTAAATTTTTATAATTATTGTTATTTGTATTTTGAAGACTTTCGAAAAAGACAACGTTATTTTAAATTACAAAGGAAAAGATAACTATTTCGAATACAATGGTATGTATATGTCATGTTAATAAATCCTTATATCACCCGCTGAAACAAATTAATGTCTCTTCATGACAAAACAGAAATTCTACGTAATATATATAACAAAACTAACAATTATTTTTATTTATAGTAGAGAAAATGAATCTAAAACTAGAGTCATTCATTAAGAAAGTGAACAAACTACTTCAAATCAAAATAATTAAAATTCAAGTGAGTTTATAAATATGTCTTTGTGTGTACTAAATTTATATTTTCAATATTTCCAAATTAAAATTTAATTTAAAGTAAATACAGGACTCATTACGGCCCAGGCAGAAATTTAAAAAAGTAATGTTGTGAAATCATTTTAATAACATTATAAAAATAAAAATGCCGACTGTTAACTTGACTCAATAAAAATTATTATTTGTGTAATTCAAATTTTTATTTCTCTATTCCTTCATTTATTTTGTATTAATGATTAAAATCAATTAATCATTTTCCTGTATTGTCATTATATAAAAATTTTGTTAAATTTTAACAATATGCTTTAAAATAAAAACCTCCCTAAGAATTTTCTTTTTGTGCAATTTCACACGAGCAATGATAGTGGTAAATATTTCTATAAGATTTTAATCTATATTTAAGTTCACTATGTGGTGTCCCGACAGTACTGTGCGTTATTATTTAATTTACAAGTGAATTAAAGTCATAATTGATAGAAATTATAATTTGATTTTTATTTATAATAATTCTACTGCTGTATAGGTCTAGACTATTAGTTATTTATTAAGTACTAATGTTCTTTGATCTCACTAGCAGTAGGCGGGTACGGTGTGAACAGAATCTATGATATTGTTCCTTGTGTAAAAACTCGTAAACAAATATATTTTAGTTTTTATCATATACTTAAAGTTTGCTCCCTTAAATGTTTTAAGATATACCCTATAAAATATGTTATTAATTAGGAAGATAATTAATTGCGATTTAATAAAAAAAATTTATTTATTTTTAACAGACCAGTATGCTGGATAATAATACATATTTAATAAATGATACGATCTATGATAAAAGAAGCATAAGACAACTAAGAAATCTCGAAAATTTGTCTTTATGGAAATATGTCGAAGAAGAACTTGTTCAATCGTACTTCCCTACACTACCCAATACAACAATTTACGATTTCATTCTTAATTCAACAATGTACAGGAGTGATATAGAATTCACTCTTAAAAAAGCAACAAAAATCATGGGCGATCGAATTTTTAAGTATGCGATTTTACTAATGGTATATGCATATGAGGCACTAAGAATTGATTATTGTAAAACATTATATTGGGACGATGTCATGAATTATTTAAATAAATTGAGTGATGCACTATTAACGTTGAATGGAGGCGAAAAATTACATAAACAAATACATAAAATTAATGAAGAAATTAAGGATTGCTATATAATGCTTGTTTTTCAAAGATTAGTAAATGAGTATGCAAATATTTTTTTAACGCCCCGAGAAATTGAAAAATGTTATATAAAAAATAACTATAGATGGAATAATATTAAAGACGAACACATTCTGTCACAAAATGTATTAGATAAAATATTAAAAGAATTTTCGAAACCTCACAGAGACATCGAGCCATACAAATTTAAACTGATATGTGAGAAGGAAATAGAGAGAAAATTTCAGCAAATTTTTATGTTAATTGACGCAGAATTTAAAAGAATTCACATAATAGAATTTGATTTGAGTATGACAGTACATTTTTAGTATTGTAGATATTTATCAAAAATATTTATAGTAATTCTCAATCACACTTGTAATCAATAATTTATTCAACCATATTAAAATTAATAAAAGACAAAAATAATAATCGTTTAGATATGAAATAATTTATACATATGACACTCGTAAGGTATATTGACGATATTTGTCATTATAAATTGTATTTTTGCTAAAAATCGTGTGATTTTTTATTTTAAAATAAAAAGTAGGCCCTATTCTTCGTTTTAATAGAAACTATAATAATAATTCGCTTAAATATTATAAAAAAAATCAATTGTATAATATAAATTTTTAGTACATCATCGCCTTAAAAAAATATTCTAACCCACTTCTTTTGATAAACTAAAAAGTATTTTTTAATCTATCATCAAGCATTGGTATTTTTATATTTTTCTCTAATATTTTATAAATGTGTCAACTTTAGTTTTTCAAATGAAAAGATGATAATTAACTTGCTTCTCTTTTTTTTGTTTCACACGAGGCAGCTAGAACGTAGGACGGTTACTTGTGTTACTTGTGATTTTCTTTAAGCCTTTGGAAATCGCTATTTTTTAAAGCGAGAGAAGGGTCAACTGTCAGGATGACGGCTAACCGCAGATCCCATAAATTACGAGAATAGACAATTAAATAACAAATAAGCACATATATTAAAGGTTCTGCAATGAATTTTATTAATCTTATATTTAAGGTGTTACGTCGCTATTTAGGGGTTTAGCCTAAATGCTCGTCGACAGTATTCTAAGGGACCAACGGGGGATAGCTGGCTAGGCTATATCTACCTTAGGTACTGAAGTTTCCTATTTAATTTATATTCCCTTAGAGGAACTACCAAGGGTCGCACTACAATATATATATATAACACTTTAGGTTAACAACGATATAAATAAATATTTATTAAACAATTGAAATATTAAATGGATAATACAACCTGCTGGACACCTAGAGATGATTAATCCAACAGGGAGCTGACGGCGACATACACACACACTATAATATATGGGGTAGCGAAGTTAAGTTAATTATCAGGCAAAAGTAGTGATCGCGAAGATGGTAAAATGTCAACTGTCGATAGGGATATCTTATTATGGCACATTGGCCGTGAATTGCAAAAAATGTTTATGTGTGCAGTCCGCCCTCCTGTTAGTATTGCTGTATGTCACTGTGTTAATTATATATATATATATATATATGTGTCTATTAAACGGTACAACGATGTTATGGGAGACAGAGATATGGGCACATGCAAATACAACGCTGCTCCCCCTACACTTAAGGTCTGACCCTAGACCTTAATACAAAACAAAAGAACTTTGGCAAAATAATTCTACGTAGGAAAAGAAAAAATATTTAAAATATAAAAATTTGGAGGGACATTAGTGTCATAGTAAGAACCTCTTTGATATCCACACTCCTTAATTCACAAGCTATTGAGCGTTGGAGGAGCTTCCTTCGTGTGGGCTCTCAATAGTCGGCTACCATGCGGTTCCTATGAAAAGCCCGGCCCTGTCGTCGACTTCTTGCACCCAGAGAAAAAGCTCGATCTATATNTACACCCAGAGAAAAACCTCGATCTATATAATAAATTCATTGTTCAATTTGATAAATATATCATTACTATTGAATCAATGATATATTTATCAATATGATATTTTTTTTTCTTGTCTTGAACAATAATTATTTATAAGAATAGTTATTTTGTTCGTAATAATAAAACATTATCATAAACCCTTGATAAAATTTCTCTTTCAATTTTGATTGAGGTTTTTCTTTGGGTGTGAATAGTCTCGGGGCCCCAAAGAGTATTCTCCGTGTTCTTGAGGTCTGTTCAGAACACTAACGCTTATTATTAAAAAAATTCAATAATTAAAAGGGGATGTTCGCTGCAAAAGCGAAGTTGGATCGGGAGATGATTTCGGAAAAGAAGTCCAAACGTTTCGCTACGGAAACCAAGGGTTTGCTACGCGATCTAGAGAAGGGGCGGCAAAGGCCGGTTACCAAGTAGGTAACAGATTATGGAAAGAGGTATCCGGCTGCGCCGGATACGTTTCGTTGAACAATAACAGGAGAAATCGGTAGCACGATCGATGCGTCGATCGGGTTCGTGGAGNAATAACAGGAGAAATCGGTAGCACGACCGACGCGTCGATCGGGTTCGTGGAGGGAAATATACAAAAGTAGAATACTCACTAAAACCGATTAATATTTCATATTAAAGTAGAGTATTCGAAATTAAAGTACGTCGAATGTATCTAATGGAGTAGGCAAAAACGAATATTCCAAGTATTCTCTAAATAAATAAATATTTAAACTTGTAAAATAATACAATAGTGAATTGTTTGTCATTCGAACAAAACGATTATGAATCGGAAATTCAATGCATAATAATTGACTAAGAGTCACCGTGTACGATAATTGCCATATAAAATTTGTAAAATCTGATACAATATCAGATAATAAAGTCTCAATGTATTTAAAAATATTGCACACATAATTATTATTTTTTCAAATAAAAAAGTAATATAAATAGGAAAAATCATGTTTCATTATTGGGCAACAACACACATAAAAAATTTTTTTATTCATATTGAAATACAGTACTCGAAATATAATTTAAATGCATTATTATAATTAATAATTTATTAAAATTATTTTTTGACCTATGGTAAATAATATTGTCAACATAGGATATTAGTTTCTTTTAAAAATAAAAAAAAATTAACTTTTCTTTATTAATTAATGTTTTATTATTGTCTTGATCACACACATAAAAAAATTTCGTTCTTATTGAAGTAATATACTCGAAGTACAAATCGATATAATTATCATTTGAAAAATACGGTTTAATGAGAGACTCAAACCTAAATCAATACAATAATATTGGTAAAAGAATTATGTTGTAAATAAATAAACGTTTTCGATGANATTTCTGTGACTTTTGAGGTTTAGTTATAATTTATAGATAAACATAGTGCTTGTTAAAGCTGTGGATGAACTATTAAATCTCATAAAACTTATTTCGATTAATAATAAATGCAATAATATTATGATTATTATGAAGTGGATTGCATTAAAATAGTAAATAAATAATTAAGTTAAATGGTTTGTCTAAGCGCTATCTCATACGATACGTTACTGTTATTATTCATCAGAAAATTATCGGCCGAACTGTTTATTGCTATTTAATACCAAAAAATTGTTTTGACAAGTCGCGCCCGTTAGTGCTATTATTTTTTAAGTTTCCGCTCAATACGACTTATGTCGCAATTTAGTCGACGCGGATTTTGAGGGTAGAGACCCGTAGGCCGTTTATTAAAAAGCAACAACAAGTTATTTAAAAACAAACAAACCGATATCAGAACTATGCACGACAGTGTCCTATTGGTTACTGTGGCGGTGGTAGCTTCAAATACATTGACATTCATGTTACCCGCCGAGTTATTGGTGGGAGAATATACCATTGGATATGACATGCACAGAGAGTACAATGGGCCACTCAATGTGGGAAACTGGTTTGCCCAAAAGTGTACTCTGTACAATTTAATAGTATACCGATTGGTACATTGATAGTCTACTCATTTTACGGCAATGAAAGTGATCGAAGATTATAAACGAATATTACCAATGTCAATGGCCACATGGCAAAAATAATTTTTGTATGGTTATATGGAAACATATAATAGTGAAACCAACCATCTTAGTTGGTATTTTTACCAAGTACGTTTAGAGAGAATAACTGAATTAATCCGGTTGGAAGTCATGGTAGTATTTACCGACGGGGTGTTCGGTTAAAGCAACTGCACAATATAGTTCATATGGCCATAATCTAGCGGTTAATAATGAATCTATAATTCAGTTATAAAACC
>NW_026099576.1:24118779-24133145 GCF_025091365.1 Daktulosphaira vitifoliae
AAATAATAAGTAACATTAAAAAGTAATATAAAAACTCAGCTGAATAGATTAAGTCGTTGATAGTGATGAGTGGACTGTATGGGATCTTGTGATGGTGTCAAATGTCGTAACACAAAGTAAAAAGGCGACAGAGAGAGTGGTGTCACGACGAATGAATGATGTTGAGGGTCTGCTGACTGAGTATTCTCGTGCGTGTAATCATACAGCAGTTACCGTGCTTGCCTGACACTCCGGGTTAGCCGTGAGTGTCGAAAGGTCGTTGTTATAGGAGGGGAATATGAATAACACCTAGGTACGAGGTGCAGACAAAGTGCAAGACACAAATACTTTAGTTATAAGAAGAGGATAATGAAGTACGAGGTGCAGACAAAGTGCAATACACAAATACTCTGAAATGTCGAAAAAGAGAGTAGGTTATAAAAGGAAAAACAAAAACTTTACTTTAAACAGAAAGCCGGACAGCGACAACCGAGTACTTAGACTGATGACCAGAATGTTCAGGTCTTTGGGTTTTTAAATACTTTGAACTATTGCCAATTTAGCAATAAATATTAATTGATAATTCATCAGTCTCTGGAACCGGATGTGCTGTCTGTATTTTATTATAATAATTCTCACAATAATGGAAACGTGACACCATCACACGAAAATATGAGTATTACGAATCGTATTGTAAAGGCAGACACATAATGGCGAATAAAATAGAACGCGAAATAGCGACAACGGCAATGAAGTTATATAATGATGGTCAGGGCCCAATCAATGGTGACCTGTAAGGGCACGAGAACTTTGAAGCCAAACAAATAATAAAATAACGGCTTACATTGGTTGAACAATTTACGTTACAAGCAAAGGCGTTTGCTATGAACAAAAATAACACAAAACAATTGACTCTGTAACATGACAAAAAGTATCTGTTTATTTTTTGTCTATTTGTCTATTTGTATATATGTGTGTTCTGAATTATCTTGGTTGAGCCGAATGCGTACTACGACGTCGTTTATCATTTAAATAATCATGATAAGATGTTTTGATTTGTTTGTGCGGGTGCGAGATAGTCAGCTGTGTACTACTTCGGACCGGTTCATGGACGGCATTTGTGTGCACATTCAGCCCGCTCCTTTCATATCTTGAACGTCATTTGCACTGATCACTACCTACATTGTCTCCTCGTGATATTTTATGATTCGAACTTTTCGTAATAATTCCCGGCACTGGGTAGTAAAATTTTGTTGACCCCTACTCTAAAGGCTAGCAGTGTTGTCGCCATCGGACCATGTAGTATAATTATTAACTNGCCGTCGGACCGTATAGTATAACTATTAACACATGTACTAAATATCACATATATATGATTAAAGCAATAGGTAGCATATACCAATATATCGGTAGTTGACTCATTATACGGCAATGGAAACGATCGAAGATTATAAACGAATATTATCGACGTCAGTGGCCAATGAGTGCACATCGTTCCGTCTGGTTACTTTAATGGAACAAAATGGTGTATTCTTAAATTGTATAGAATATATTTTTAGTTCACGACGAAAAACATCCTTCTCTACACAAGTTGTAAACGTCTTAAAACCCAATTTCTGTGACTTTTGAGGTTTAGTTATAATTTATAGATAAACATAGTGCTTGTTAAAGCTGTGGATGAACTATTAAATCTCATAAAACTTATTTCGATTAATAATAAATGCAATAATATTATGATTATTATGAAGTGGATTGCATTAAAATAGTAAATAAATAATTAAGTTAAATGGTTTGTCTAAGCGCTATCTCATACGATACGTTACTGTTATTATTCATCAGAAAATTATCGGCCGAACTGTTTATTGCTATTTAATACCAAAAAATTGTTTTGACAAGTCGCGCCCGTTAGTGCTATTATTTTTTAAGTTTCCGCTCAATACGGCTAAAAACAAACAAACCGATATCAGAACTATGCACGACAGTGTCCTATTGGATACTGTGGCGGTGGTAGCTTCAAATACATTGACATTCATGTTACCCGCCGAGTTATTGGTGGGAGAATATACCATTGGATATGACATGCACAGAGAGTACAATGGGCCACTCAATGTGGGAAACTGGTTTGCCCAAAAGTGTACTCTGTACAATTTAATAGTATACCGATTGGTACATTGATAGTCTACTCATTTTACGGCAATGAAAGTGATCGAAGATTATAAACGAATATTACCAATGTCAATGGCCACATGGCAAAAATAATTTTTGTATGGTTATATGGAAACATATAATAGTGAAACCAACCATCTTAGTTGGTATTTTTACCAAGTACGTTTAGAGAGAATAACTGAATTAATCCGGTTGGAAGTCATGGTAGTATTTACCGACGGGGTGTTCGGTTAAAGCAACTGCACAATATAGTTCATATGGCCATAATCTAGCGGTTAATAATGAATCTATAATTCAGTTATAAAACCAATAAAACCGTCAAAACAAAAAAAATGGTGTTAAGCGATAGTTATTATGGTATAGTTATCACATACCACGTTGGCACAAACTCATCCCACAATGGCGCATATCACACACGACTTACTCGCAAGTGTATGCGCGGCCATAATGTTGGGCATTTTGGCTGCGAACGAGTCTCTCGAAATCGAAATTGTACGCGCAATGAGTCTTGTCTGAGTCACCAACATACAACAGGTCAAAATCATTCTGTTGCTCTTGGTCGGCAACTCAAAGCGAATACATTGACCCACTTCGACTTTATATCGTCCCGTCCAAGCCTTACACGTTGACGAGAACATTAGGGTAGCGCAGTTCGAATATTTTAATTTGGCACTCAGACTTGGGGAACTCTAACGCTGAAATTAGTAACGATATGTCCCAACGCTACGGAACATGCGCGAATGTTCGACGCTTTGTGTCGTTATCGAAACGCTTCTAGACATTTCCGGAGCACTAAAAAAGGGAAAATACCTGCGACTTTTCCAATTGCCTTTTGTACAGTGTTAATTAGAGAATACTACATTTTATTTTTTAATAGTACATCTTTTAATTTGTAAATACTTTTCTTTACTTCGCTGTTGTATTTAGTAAACGGTTTTGTTTTTTGTTACATTATGTTCGTAATAACAATAATATATTTTAAGTAATTAAAGGAATTAAATATAAAAATCCCCCGTTTTAATATTAAAAAGAATTTTTTTCATATTTATAATTTATACGCAAACAACCAAATGAAATAAATAGGTATTTTAAATAAGAACACGTATAATTTCACAAATACAATTTTTTTATTTCATGATTAACTGTTTATATGTCTCATGTAAATTATTAAAAAATAAAATCTGTTAGTCGGCATATTTATTAGATCATTTCTATTTATTTCGTGTTAAAAAAAATTCTATTATCAAGTTGCCAAAATTACTAAAACTCATTGTTTTATTTGAATGACGACATCTATTATTAATAAATTTTATTTTAGTCAATACCTTGTATTTCTATTATTATTATTATTGTATCTATATGTTATGGACTTATTATAATCTAAAATTTATTAAAAATCCTAAATATCAATATATATATTAATAACATATATTATTGATAATTGAACGAACGCAACTATATGAATTTAAGGGTTAAATTACTTTTGATATTAAATATTAAAATGTATAAATATCAGTTAGTAAAACAGCAGTTATTTTATAATTTAGAATTAAAAATTATTTTTATTTGAAATTTTAAACATGTAGTGGAAATAACAATTAATTAAATACTTGCTGTTACTTATTAATAGGGGAGCCTACAGAATAACGATTGTTGGTGTATATAAATACCATCAAAAATCACTCACAATAACCATAATAATATTATTCTGAAAGTATCAAGTATTTTTGACAATATCGAATACAAAAATCTACAATTTTTGTGTCGATAAGCGATCACGAATTAACGGTATCATACCGATACTCTTAATTGTAATTGTAATAAGATTATCACCTGAATAAATGACGTGCATTGGCACAATAAATGGTTTGGTTGCTTAGCGCCTTCGGGGAGTTCATAGTGCCCCCAAGCAGATTTCGTCATTTTTTTGAAATCTTGTAAGAAAATATTGAGTAATTCCTTATATAAAATTATATCCTTCGTATATAAAAATATTATTTTATGCATTATACATTATATAATATAAGTGTTTAATAAAAATAATTACTTTTTTTTTAAGTTATTGTCTGTAATACTGTACGTGTGTACATAGTCGTTGGTGTGGAATGTGTATTTTCCTGTAACCATAATAATATGTTTTGGTTTCAATGGTTATGTTTAAATAACAGAGTTGTAAGAAAAAAATGAATGTAGTGAACAATCGTATTGTTTACTTTGACTAGATAAAAATAATGTTGAGTACAATATTTGGATGGGAACGAGAAAAAGGTTTTGGCCTTTAAGTACCACCAAATCGGAAAACATTTGCGCCTATGACAAAGTGTGTATGTGCTAACGCGTTATGTACAATTTTCATAAAAAGAAGAAAAAATATTATGTGGTATTGTTTATTCTGAACTTTGCGACGCTATTTATTATTACGATAATTATTACTTTAACGACAGATATGCTTAGAGTATGGTAGTTTGATATAAGCCATAAAAATGTGAGTTAACATTTATAAATACATATACTGAAAAAACATGAAGCATATTTTCGATAGTCATAATTGATAATAAAAGCTACGTATCTTTGAATAGTAAAAATCATTAAACACAAAAACTTAATTAACGTTATCATATCATTTGGCCGACCCCAAGTAGTTGGGATTAAGGCGAAGATAAAGAAGAAGAAGAACGTTATCATATCATTTTACAAAAACAACAAATATTGAATATATTTGCGTTATATTAAAATCATACAAATTCATTTAAATTTAGTCCCTGAAATATTATAAAAATTTCGGAGGAGCTAATCATATTTTTAGTTTCAATGGTATTAAATGTAAATTAAACTATTTTTGAATGCAAAAAATAAAATTTTCATATATAACTGATTTATAGTTTTTTGATAAACAATAGAAAAATTGGTTCTTTATATAAATTATAAAATATTAAAACCTTGTTTTCGAGAAAAAATCATACAATCCAAAACCTATTTTTGTCTCAGACAAATATCATGTCATTAAATGTATAATGAATTAAAAAAGAATTAACAATCAAGTAAATTTTTGATGAATAAAAAAAATATTTAAATACTTTCCTCAATACTTTGAAAATACTTTTTTAAAACCTAAAAAAATATAAGTAAATCTAAATAATGCGACTTATATAATCTTACATACTCGATATTGATGGATAGTAAATTTAGAATAAATATATTGAAATTAATTTTTAACATAATACTTATTATACAGTCTTTTTGTAATTTATAACATAATAATTATGTTATAATTTATTTTGAATTATTAGGAATGCTTTGCGAAAAAAAATAAATTTACAATTCAAAATATGAGTATTTCAAAGTTCTTGACATCAAATTTGAATCTTTGCGGCCGAATAATGTATTTTATTTAATAAATAAAATGTAAAATAATTTTTACATTTCACACGAATATTCCTATAGGAATTTGAAATATATAATAATATAATATAAACATTATAATGTTAAAAATGTAAAAAATAAAATCAAGAATTTTTATACAAAAATAGCATTCGATAGCCATTTTCACCACGAAGACAAGTCCAGAGGTCAAATTTTTTTTTTCCATAATAAAGTACATTACATTAGCTTTAATTTAAGATATATAAATATAAGTGTCAGACCTTCGAAACACTTTCAAAAGTCAAGGGAAATTTTTTCAATTTTTGAGGGTAATGTCTTCGACTAGATACGATTTGTGATCTTTTGGCGTATCGTTGAAAGTAATCTGTTCGGTGAGAGCTGAGAAAATTGGAAACAGACACAAAAAAAAAACAGATCATAGTAAAACCAATACCTTATCAGCTTTGAGTCGAAGGTAAAATTAATTATATATTATTGTAGTAATTTGAACTAAATATTTTTGTCTTTACAAAAATTTTAAATTCTCTATAGTTTCTGAGAAAAGTAGTGTCTTAATAGATTTAGATCACTCTGTACAGAGTTTCCCACTGCGATTTACTAATTTCAACATTAGTTATATAGTCAAATTAGTAAATTACGGTTGGACACAATGTACACTTATTTTTTTGCTTAATCTTTCTTTAAGTTCATGAATATTTCTTACATATCACAAAACCATTTATATTTTACCTAGTTCAAAGAAAGGTAATTATTTTGCTATATTGAAATATAGACCTATATTAATAATATCCATTATTTAGAAAGTTTTCACAAAAATAATTATTTCTAAACTATATCCTATTTTTAAAAATACAATCATTAAGGAATAGAATGGCTTCTATTAGGAACATTTGACAATCACTAATTTAAAAATATTCAAATAAAATATTTTAGATTCATTTCCACTAATAATAAAAATAGCAGATGTTATGTACTCTGATTTCAATAAATCATTTGTTTGCGTTAATACAAATTCTAAAATCATTATATTGCGTTGAAAATACTTTTCATTAATGGTTTTTCTATTTTATAATATTATTTTTATCGTATATGTTCAGCTTGTTAAAGATAATTTAGTTGGAGCACATTGATACGAAAATTTAATAGATTTTATGGATGACTTTTAATAGTTAAATAGAAACCTATTTTATTCTTTTACTAATAAATATAGATTGGTTTAAATAAAATGTTAACTTATCGACAACCAGTTTTGTTTTAATAATTTTTGAAATATTAGTATATGGTGATTTAGAAAATCAATAAAAGAATAAAAATAAATAAAGTTTACATTTTATATATTGTTAATTATGTTTATCGTCCCCTCTAAAATATATTTCTTGTGCAGAAGATGACAGGAGAAACTATATAGCCCAGCCCAACGGAATCGAACCCCAATACCTAAGTTCTGAGGTACGACACATTACCAACTGAGCTAAGTAGACCGTCACAGAATAATCTTTATACTAAAATTGATATCGTCTAAGCTTGGAATTGATGCTAAGAAACAATAATGATATAAATATTACAAAATAATATCTACATAAATAAAATAATATAATTTATATATTATTATCATAGATGATGTCAAAAAAATGATATAATGGTTTTATTTTAAAATAATTTTAGCTTCTTTTTAATATTTGTTTAATATTTTTTTTATTTACGTTTTTTTAGTATTTTATTGACTTTAATACCTATAAAATTGCGAAAATTCGATGAAAATTTAATAAACTATATCTAAGTTATTATTCGGTTAATTATATTATATAAATCTAATTATTCTTGTATAATGTTTTACAAAACTTATTCTATTTTATTAATTTTTATTTGTGAATATTTTTTTGAAGATGTTATTGGAAATATACTTTTAATTAACCCGGTAATTTTAATAGTTTATTATATGATATTTAATTTAATAATTTAGTATAGATACTTTTTATTTAATTTTCATGTGACGTTTTTAGTATAAGACACTAATTAAAACTTAACACTTTCTTAGAACTAAGAAAGTCATTATATAGTTTTATTTTTCATATAAACCTTAAAGTATTGTTATTTAAATAAATAATTCTTAATGCTAATTCTGCTATAATTATCATATCTCTATTTAAATTTTTCAAATATATTTATTTTATATAGCAAGAAGTGAAACTAGATAATGTAAAAAGAAAATTGGGTATTGTAAGTTTAATTATTATTATTATTAACTTCAATATATTTTATGAATCAACTATTTTGAAATTTAAGTCAATAATATTATCATTTAATCGTTATATAATAGTATACAAAAGCTCTGTGGATTACGGAGGAATATTTTAACAGCCCTTCAGATGTAAGTTTTTATTGTGTATTCTTAGAACCAAGAAAGTCTTCACATAGATTTGTTTTTTATATACACATTAAATTATTATGTTTTAAATAAATAATTTTTTATTCTAACTGTGATTATAAATGTAAAATTTTTATATAAAATTTTCAAATATGGTTTTTTCATATATAGTTTATCGACGGAATTTTTTATGTAAGTTTACTCATTATTAAATGTCAATAAATTTTAGGAATCAACTGTTTTGAAATTAAAATTAATAATATTAACATTCAATGGTTATATTATAGGATATAAATACTGAGCGGCTTATGAAGAAATATTGTTTGGAACCTTCTAAAGTAAGTTTTTGTTATGTATTGTTACTGCCTAGACACCGTTATCATTTTGCAATATTTAATAAAAATATTCTAACGCAAAATCTTTTATTTTAGAAATATTTATTGTGCGGTCCTTTAATATTGGTGAGAATTATTTTAAGTAAACATTATAACAGCCTTGATAATAGAGGAACACTTGTTTTTGATGCACATCTCAATAAGTTGTACACTAGTAGTTTTTATATTAATGACGTAAAAAACAAAAATAATCGTCTCGCCCAGTTTAGTATGCATACAAAATTTTAAAACGTTATTTTCATTGTTGACTACCAATGAAAGAAAATGAGAGTGAGTGACATAAAATTATTATTTTTTCAAATCCCTCTAAATAAAATATTTTTATTTTTTATCTTATATTTATGATTTTAAGATAGATATTCAGAATGACTTTTTTTTCATAACCCACTCAATTACTCACAGAATAAAAATAATTAAAACAATTTTTTTTTCCGGGTTACCGTAAGTTATTTAGTATTTTTTAATTATTAACTATGTAATACTTTTAAGTCTATCCCTTATGCACTCTAAGGGTGTTTATTTGTTTTTTTTATGTGGGAACACTTATTTTGAATTTAATAAAATGTTTGAGTGTTTTATTTAATAGTAAATGGCATTTGAGTTCTTAATAAAACTTTATTTATATATTAGATATAAAACTTTAAAGTTTCAACTTTTTGAAATAATATACATGTATAATACGCAAAGGATTTCAAATTCAGGTAACTAATTGTTTTTTTTAATGACGTCGCTTATTCACAGATACGGAGAGTTTATTGTCAATGATGACAATCGGTAGATGTGTTTTCTTGTATTTAAGTTGAGTATTTTTAAATGTTAACTCACAACAATATCTTACAAGCTCACTTTAAGCATATCTGTTGATTAAGTAAAGAATTACAATAACCGCTCTGTATCTGTGATAGCGATATATTAAAAAGCCAATTAGCTACCTATATTTGTAATCCATCGTGTATAATACTGAGTTTATGGACCGATCAATATGGAAAACTGATTGGTCCACATGTATAGCTATAGATATACATAGTGCTTGTTAGATCTGTGGATAGATGATTCAATCTCACAAGAATTATTTCGAGTATTAATAATCGCAACAATATTATGATTATTATGAAGTGAACTGCATTAAAACGGTAGATAAATAAGTTAAATGGTGTGTTTGCGCGCCATATGGTACATTACGTTACTGTTATTATTCATCAGAATATTATCGGGCGGTCTTTTTATTGATAGTTAATACCAAAAACAGTAGAACAGTGGGGTCGTGGCACAGTATGTAGGTGGCATAGGTGGAACAATTATAGATGATATCTGACAGTGATTAAAATCGCCACCATAAGAAACGCTTCGATGCAAATCTATAGATTGTGTTTAATTTTAAGAAATTGGTATATTATTACAAAAGCAAAATTAACTCCTATTTTTTGTTCTACATTACTTCCATTAAACATAGAAAATAAATTATCGGTACAAATTCTTTTTTTTTGAATTTCTAGTACATAAAAAATACTTTTTAAAAGAGCATTCCCGAAAAATTTTCAAAAATAAATTTAAGAAAGTTCTACTTTTTATACATATTTTCAAGTATTCAAAAATTCAAAAAGCTTTCTTAATTTTGAAGAAGCAAAATAAACATAATAAGTGTAAATTTAATATACGTTAGATTCGTGTAAATTTTATTTTTATTGTTGGATTCATTACTATACAAATACATTTTTTAGATATACAAAAAAAATTAAAATTTGAACATAAAAATAGCATGTGTTTTAACTACGGTAGTCATCTGTTTAAAGATGATAGGTCATCTAGACAATTTTTTTTTTTAATTCATAGTACGTAACATATGTTTTAATATGACATATGTTTAAAGGACGCAGTATTTCCGGAACATTTACAAACGTTAAGTTGAAAAAGTTGAGTTTTGTAATAAAGTTCCTATTTGAATCCTCTTTTGTGAAAAGGTGTAAAGGGTCAGATTTTCAAAAATATAATATCAAATAAAAAGGAATTACTTTTAAGGTTTCTATATAAAATCAAGTTACTTTGATTTGTTCATTTTCCAATAAGTTATGGTAATTTTTAGAAAAAAAGTGAAAAAAATGTCGAAATTTACCGATTTTAAACATCCTATTTTTTGAGGGGATTTCCACCATTTAAGGTAGACGAGGGGAATATTTACAATTCTTAAGGGTAATGTCTTCAATTAGATACGATATGTTATTTTTTTAGGTATTGTTGAGAGAAATCGGTCCAGTGAGATCTGAGAAAAAGTAGTCACAGCCACAAAACTAAAAAATAAACACATTATAGTAAAAGTTAATGCATTTAAAAAATATTTTGACAAGCCACGCCCGTCAGTGCTATTTATTTTAAGTTTCCCCATGATACGGACCCGTATCACGCTTTAAAATTCATAAAATGAAATTTCTGATTATTACCAAACTGAATAATAGTATTTTTGGACTTTATTTCCAGGATTTTGAAAATAATGAACAGATTTTTGCAGAACTTTATGTGAATTTTGTAAGTATCTTTAATCATATGTGTGCTCAATGAGAGAAAACAGCCCACTTATGAAAAACTTAACATTTACTGGTGTTTCGGTCTCATAATGGACTGTATAAATACGATTACTTTTAACTATTTAACTAATAAAAACGATATAAAACTTAAACTTTTAACTTAGTTTATATTACTTTATTTTGTACACACATGTTAGCGTGCACATCGTGTCGTCCTTTACGATGACGAGTTCATCGTTCAACTACTATTAATACAATAAAAGAAACCGGTACGCACCGGACAAACGCACTTATCATATACCATAATAACATAAAAAAGAAAAAAGAAATGCATCGAACAACTGGTATATTTTGATTGTGATGGGAGAGGAAGTTAATATTTCTTATTTATAAACTTTCAATATGAAATTATTAAAATCACAGTTTTATATAATAATTAATATAAATAAAATACTTTAATAATGTTGTATTTATTTTTTGTAAAGAAATTATTGATATTTTTATATTTTTTTTAGAATAACATCATTGATGCAAACATAAAGAATAAAGACATAATATATATTAAAATCGTATGTTACTTTTATTATAAAATTTGAATATTCAAGATCATAATTTTATTAAATCATCAATCACTTAATTAATCGAAAATAAAATAGAATATTGAAAATTTTACTCTTAAAATCTTTTAATTTTATGTTTTTCTCAATTTACCAAACATGCTTTTGATACATTAATGTTGATGAACATTAAAAATACTCCATGATTTTAAATTGAAAAAACCATGTAACTAAAAGAAATCAAGAATAAAATTATCAATACTGTACTAATTATTTAATTAATTAAATGCTGAATGATAAAATAAAGTGCTGTAGAACGTAATTATTTTATAATAAACATTATAATTTATACTTGGTTCGGAAACTCATTGACGATAAGTTTTGTTGATTAAAGTGCTTAAGGATTTATCCATGTGTGCAGTTGAGTTCTGATGTTTCGGACTCATTGTAAAGTCTATCTTCAGAGTGATGTTTGCTAGTGGGTGGTTGCATTATAGTATAGTATACATTTTAGTTGCAGACTCCGACTAACAACCATCATTCCGAAGATGGACTCTGCAATGAATCGTCAGGAACTCAACTGCAAACATGGATAAAACTTTAATCATTTCAAGCAATAAGACATTCGATGATAGCTTTAACACATTCATGATAAGTTTTGTGTTATTAATATGTTATTGCAATAATGTAATTTATATTCGAAGCTTAAATTTGGTATCAAAAATAAAAATGTAGTTTTTGTAGTAATCAAGAATTTTTTTAAACCCGTTTTAAAATAACGTATAAATAATAATTATTATTTTATTCAAGTATAATATTTTTTATAATTAGTTGAACTATCACAGTTATTAAAAAGAACTAAATCTAATAATCATTCAAGAGAATTTGGGCGGCTGCCAAAAATTGTATAATACTTTCAAAATTTCTTAAGAAGACAGGTGGTAACACCTCTTAACTAGGGATTACACACATAATACATTTTTTTAGCATAACTTTAATTACGCAAATGTATATTAGCTTACCCCATTAAAAAACTAACTTTGGCCCAGGTGTTGTGCAAGATGTCCAATTTGACTATTCTTTCTAAATAATTAAAATTTTAAACATGATTAAAATTAATTAATGAGCTTTTAACCAAATGATTTAAATATATCAAGAAATATTTTTTTCCAAATTTTAAGTTCTTATGGTGAATATTTTCTTTAATAGATTTAATAAAACTGTTAAGGTATAAATTCGACTACTTTCTCTTAAGTAATATAACACAAGACCATGGTTAAAGTACAGAAAAACTAAGTTAAAGTATTGTGAATTACACCAAATTATTATTTAAGTGTTAAGAAGATCCTAGTATAACGGGGATACAAATAATAGAAATTGTATAAAAAAAGTTTGTTAGTGACGAAAAGAAAATAGTTATAAATTAATTTAAATCATATTATGTGATGTAATAATTGGATGAAATTATTTGATTTCGCTTATCCATCTTCAGAGCGATAGTTACAAGCTCGTGGTTATAATTATACTGTCACTTTACAGTTGTTGACTGTTTTTTTTTTATATCAGTTGATAACTGATAACGTTGATGTTTATGTTTGTGTCGTATTGTTAAAAACAACTGTCTGTTTGTTGTTTACACATTGTTTTTGTTATTATTTACGGCATTCTTGACATTTAGCTCTTACTTTTCCACATCGTCAATTTCTGTAATAATAATTATATTTTTTTCACACATTTAGTTATTTCCTTTGTGTTTATGTCAATTTCCTTTTTTTATGGTGCAAGATAGGAAATAAAGTCTTGCTAATAGTTCATGTATCTTATTAATTGTAATTTTCTGGATATTTTTTTATTTCAATTGCTTCTTTTTACATCCGTTTGCCAAAATGAGCTTCTTAGTTCAATATTCTGACTTGGTCAAATTGGATTTCGTGTCCACTGTTTTTGGCGTGTTCAGCTACCGCGGATTTTTCTGTCCTTTGGTAATCTACGTCTTTTTGGTATTGTTTTATTCTTTTCATGTATGTCCAATATATGACCTACCATATTAATATAGTATTTCATAAACTTCGGGTCTTTGCATTTCTGATAGATGAACATTCTGGTTTCAGAGTAGTAATTCCAAAACTTTTTTCGGTTTGAAAATGCTTCTTATTTTGAATTTATTTGTGATTTTTGAAATACGGTCGGTAATTCTTTGTATATACGACAGTATTTGTGTTCCTTTATCGTCATATTTTTTGTTTTCATCATTTTTGTTGGACGTTGTAGATTTTCTTTTTTCTGCTTTCCCAAGTGTCTTGTTTATGTTTTTATTGAATATACATTATTTTGTAGTGTTTGCTACATAGTGCGTAATATGTCTCCTTTTGGAGTTTTCCTGGAACTAATGAAAAATTTCCAAACCGTATACATGCTACGCCGACAGTATAAATACAACCACGAGCGAGTAACTATCACTCTGAATAAGGACTTGTTGTCTGGTTGGGTTTCAGATATGATAAAGTCATAATTAAAAACGTGGAAACATTTGTAAACATTTCAAATAATGCGAAAATCCACAATAGCTTAAACACATTCTTATTTGATTTTATAATTTGTACACATAAATCACACAATAATAGAGATCTAATATATTTGAAAGTCATTTGGTTTAAATTATTTTATGTAAAGGAAACACGTGATTGCTCCTATGAGATGACTAAAGAGTTTTTTATAGCGTATTTAAGAATATATTATTATGTTGCAATTATTATGATTGTTTTATTAGAACTTCTAGATAACCTACATGGAAAAAATATTTGAATTTTAGAATCGTTTATTTTGTTTTCTAAATATTTCTTTCGAACGATTAAGTTTCTTTTTAAGAAAAAATATTCGAATATGTTAATTAACATTCCAGAAAATATAAATAATTTTAAAATTTTTATAATTATTGTTATTTGTATTTTGAAGACTTTCGAAAAAGACAACGTTATTTTAAATTACAAAGGAA
>NW_026099576.1:24133245-24135880 GCF_025091365.1 Daktulosphaira vitifoliae
AGATAACTATTTCGAATACAATGGTATGTATAGGTCATATTAATAAATCCTTATATCACCCGCTGAAACAAATTAATGTCTCTTCATGACAAAACAGAAATTCTACGTAATATATATAATAAAATTACCAATTATTTTTATTGATAGTAGAAGATATGAATAAAAAAATAGAGTCATTTATGAGCAAAATAAATGATTTTCTTCAAATCAAGATAATTAAAATTCAAGTGAGTTTATAAATATGTCTTTGTGTGTTCTTAATTTATGATTTCAATCTTTCCCAATTCAAATTAAATTTATAGTAAATACAGGACTAATTACGGCCCATATACAAATATAAAAAAATAATGTTGTGAAATCATTTTTATAACATTATAAAATAAAAAATGCTGGTCGTATACATGGCTCAATAAAAATTATTATTTGTATAATTTAAAAAATTTTCTTTTTACTCCTTCATTTATTTTGTATTGGTGGTTAAAATCAAATTTGTACAGTTTTCGTTAAAATATTTTTATTGTTACTTCAAAAATTTTTTTATGCACAATTGCATTCGAGCGTATAATGTAAAAGCAAAAATTTATTAAAGACATCAATTAATCATTTTCCTGTATTGTCATTATATAAAAATTTTAACAATATGCTTTAAAATAAAGACATCCCTACGACATTTATTTTCGTATAACTTCACGTGCGTGCAATATGATAGTGGTAAATATTTCTATAAGATTTTAATCTATATTTAAATTCACTATGTGGTGTCCCGATAGCACTGGGCGTTATTATTTAATTTACAAGTGAAATTAAAGTCAGAATTGATAGATATTATAGTTTTATTTTTATTTATAATACGTCTACTGCTGTAGTAGGTCTAGACTGACTTATTCGTGTAACTACATTTGTATTTGAAGACCTCATTAGTTTTTTATTAAGTACTAATGTTCTTTGATCTCACTAGCAGTAGGCGGGTACGGTGTGAACAGAATCTATGATATTGTTCCTTGTGTAAAAACTCGTAAACAAATATATTTTAGTTTTTATCATATACTTAAAGTTTGCACCCTTAAATTTTTTAAGATATACCCTATAAAATATGTTTTTAATATAGGAAGGTAATTAAGAATCAGTTTATAAAAAAATTTATTTATTTTTAACAGACCAGTATGCTGTATAATAATACATCTTTAATAAATGATACGGTCTATGATGAACAAACCAGAAATCGTCTAGAAAACCTTGTGAATTCGTCTTTATGGAAATATGTCGAAGAAGAACTTGTTCAATCGTACTTCCCTAGACTACCCCATACAACAATTTACGATTTCATTCTTAATTCAACAATGTACAGGAGTGATATAGAATTCACTCTTAAAAAAGCAAAAAAAATCATGTGCAATCGAACTTATAAGTATGCGATTTTGCTAATGGTATATGCCTATGAGGCACTAAGAATTGATCATTGTACAACACCATATTGGGACCAATTAATATATAATTTAAACAAATTGAGTAGTACACTATTAAAGTTGAATGGGGACGAAATATTAGAACAAGAATTACATAAAATTCATGAAGTAAATAATGTATTTGATATAATGTGTGTTTTTAAAGGATTGGTAAATCATTATACAAATATTTTCTTAAGACCCCAACAAATTGAAAATAATAATTATAAAAATAACTATATATGGGAAAATATTAAAGATGAAGACATTCTATCACAAAATTTATTAGATAGAATATTAAAAGGATTACCAAATCCTCGCAAATACAATTTTGAACGTATACCAGTAAATGTATGTGGAATAGAAAGNATACAATTTTGAACGTATACCAGTAAATGTATGTGGAATAGAAAGAAAATTTCAGCAAATTTTTAAGTTAATTAAGGCAGAATTCATAACTATTCACGTAATATATATTGATATTTGATATTTTTTTCAGTATGATAGATATTTATTTTTCTAAAATACTTATGGTAATTCAATCACACTTGTAATCAATAATTTATTCAACCATTTTTAAATTAATAAAAGACAAAAATAATAATTTTTTAAGTATGAAATAATTTATACATATGATACTCATAAGGTATATTGTCGATATTTGTCATTATAAAATGTATTTTTGCTAAAAATCGTGTGATTTCTTGTTTTAAAATAAAAACTAGAGCATATTATTCATTTTAATAAAAATTGTAATAATAATTTGCTTAATGATTATAAAAAAGAAGATAATTATAGTAAATCCAGCATAGGGGGGTCGTGGCACTGTGGTAACGTGACATAGTTGGATGAAGTATAATAGTATCTAACAGTTGTCATAAAAAAAAAGAGAAAGAGTAGGGGATATTTAAAAGGGGGTTTTTTGTCATAAAAAAATGATAGGGATTATTATAATAAAAAGATGATGAAGGACATAAAATAAGTGGCCATACGTGTGATATTTATATTTTTTTATAATTAAGAAAGAGAAATAATAATAGAATGTAGATGTTATAGTTAACGGATTGTTTAAGTACGTTTAGCTACAAGGTGAAAATATAGCATACAACATATATATCCATGAACTCTTTATTAAGATACTACCACTACGTGTGGTTTGTCGTAAAAAGTAAATTGAAGGAAAATTATAT
>NW_026099576.1:24135980-24155704 GCF_025091365.1 Daktulosphaira vitifoliae
CCATGAACTCTTTATTAAGATACTACCACTACGTGTGGTTTGTCGTAAAAAGTAAATTGAAGGAAAATTATATTCGGATGACGCACACCTGAGTCATATTAATTCTACAATGAAGTGTGCAATGATTATGGAGGAGGATTTTACGACTCTTAATATTTATTGGTCATGCTATATGAATGGGAAACAGCGTGTGTTCATGTAATATGCTACTGTCCAATTGTTGGGCGCCAAGCCTTAATGGCTGAATTATTTTCTTTATGTAGATGTATAATACAAGTTAAAACATCTACGTTGAACGCGTACTATTATGATCCGAATGGTGAGAAAGTAGTTATTAATAACTTCTCAAATTATCCACCTTTAATAATTCTATTATTCCCTCGATAAAAGTTATTCTTGATTTATCTTACGTCTATCCTTAATTTTTATGACATGCTTAGAAATATAATTTCTTACCTTGTGTCCGGCTAGTTTGATCGTTTGTTGTAAAAAGAATATAAATAAAAAGAGAGCACTGACTTTTATCTACTTATTAATTTTTGTAAAATTATGCAAATTATTAAACTTGAAATATTACTTCACTGTAGTTCGTTTTTATACTTGGTGTCTGAGTATATGTGTTACTTTATATTTTAAAATAAAAATTTATATAACCAGATAGCTTATGAGAACCAATCCCTAGTGACATGTCATAAACTATTGTTTTACGAATAGTTTTAACCGCTTGATATGCTAGGGTAATGACTTCAATAAACTATTAGTATTTTATGGAATTGTGTATTTGATATGAGAGTCGACAGAGTTATAGACAGGCTGGCTACACCATCGGAGATATACTCGTCGATGCACGGACCTTACAGAGTCTAGAACTACTTGCCGAAAAGAGCGTGACAGAATATGAGAATCAATCCCTAGTGACACGTCATAAACTATTGTTTTACCAACAGTTTTAACCACTTGATGTGCTAGGGTAATGATTTCAACAAACCATCAGCACCTTGTGCAATCAATCAAACACTTATCTATTCAAATTTAAGATACACTCTACGATCTCCTTAGTGACATGCCATAAACCATTGTTTTACCAACAGTTTTAGCCACTTGATGTGCTAAGGTAGATTTTCGAAATGCACTTATTAAATAGACAATCCAATTGAAGAATTAAAAAAAATTCTTAATTGAAACAACTCACAAAATACAAAATAAAAAAATTCAATTTGTTTTAATATTTTATAAATATATAAAACTAAAAATAAAAAGATAAGTTATTTTTTTTTTTAAAAAAATTACATTAATTATGAGAGATTTTGATAAAAACACCAAGTGTAAAAAGATTCTAAGTCATAGAGAGAGCACAAACGCGAAACAGTCTGGTGCAGAAACGCTTCATGACCAGATTTTTTAGAAAAAAATAAGGTGACGAATGAGCTAGAAATTGCTCTTTTATAGGCCTGTTTTATGAGGGGGAGAATTAGTTTAATTAGCACAATGCTTCTCATTGGCTAGGTAATTAATTTAGAGAGATCTATGCGCAATCTATTGTTCTACTAATTTGCGTTAATATTTCATATATGTATTGGTGTTTTTATATCTATCATCTCTCATTATAATGCGGTTTATTAAAAAAATATCATTATTATAAAAATATAAATAAAATAAAATCATAAGTGCTAAATATCTATTACACAGTGATTAAAATCACTATAAAAAAAAAAACGCTTCGATGCAAAACTTTTAATAGTGTTTAATTTTAAAAAATTGATGGATTATTCCAAAAGCTACATGATCTGCTATTTCCTTATCAATATCTTAATTAAGATAAATTATGTCGAATGACAAAGGAATTACTTAAAAATATTACTTCTCATAAAAAAATTGTATTGATCCATACATTTTTTAAAAAGTTTAAAAATTATAATAATAATTCGCTTAATTATTATAAAAAAAATCAATTGTATATTATAAATTTTTAATACATCATCGCCTTAAAAAAATATTCTAACCAGCTTCTTTTGATAAATTAAAAAGTATTTTTTAATCTATCAACCATGGGTATTTTTATATTTTTCTCTAATATTTTATAAAAGTGTCAACTTTAGTTTTTAAAATGAAAAGATTTATAATTAAATTAACTTGCTTCTCTTTTTTTTTTGTTTTGCACAAGGCAGCTAGACCGTATGACTTGCACTAGAATGCCGTTTTACCTTAAGCCTGTTTAAATCGCTATTTTTTGAAGCGTGAGAAGGGTCCACTGTCAGGATCACGACTAACCGCACATCCAATAAATGACGAGAATAGACAATCAAATAACAAATAAGCACATATATTAAAGGTTCTGCAATGAATTTTCTTAATCTTAAATTTAAGGGATAGCCTTAAATACTAATGGCGGCCGATCGGCATAAATAAAATAGTTGAACTTATTTAAAACAAATAATAAGTAACATTAAAAAGTAATATAAAAACTCAGCTGAATAGATTAAGTCGTTGATAGTGATGAGTGGACTGTATGAGATCTTGTGGTGTTGGTGTCGAACATCTGAGTATCACGAGTCATAGTGTAAATGCAGGCACGTAATAGACGACGAAATAGCGACTACGGCAATGAAGTTATTGAATGATGGTCAGGGCCCAATCACATGTGGCGTGCAAAGGCACGAGAACTTTGAGCACAAGTGTACAACAAACAAATAATAAAATATCGGCTTACAATAGCCTAACAATTTACAATACAAGCGAAGGCGTTTGCTACGAATAAGAATAACGCATAAAACAATTGACTCACTGACTTACGACGATGAACTGTACACGAATTAAAATGTACACATAAACCATCGATTTACCGTGCTGGATGGGCAAGCGGGCAAGTAAAGCAAAGACGCTAGAGATCTGCTACCACACGATATAATATAATTAACGGTATTTGTGCACAACTGGTTTTTTTTCTACAACCGACATTATTGTGGGCTGCCCTGGAACTGCTGTTAGGCATTACTTCAGAGCACACCGGCTCTATAATTAACACCACCACGTTGTGAATCAGCCCGAAGTTAATAAAGGGCTAATATACAACGTGGTTTGCCCTCCGCTCGTTATATTGGGAGGGTTGGTAAAATAACTTACAACACAAACACAAATAACGCAGAAACAAGCACCTAAGGTATCCGCCTAAACCAGTGCCTCAGGTCCTCCTTTGTCGGACAACGTGGCTGCCTCTGTCTCAGGTGTTTTTCTTCCTCCTTCTTTCTCAAGACAGCTGGATGAGCTTCCACGCCTTACGGCACCCCAACATCAGGTCCACCATGGAACCAACTCGGAACGCGTACCTAAGTCAGGATTCCAAAGAGTCGCACCTCACACCGGAAGTGCGTGTGCAGAGTACTGTCTGCCTCTTCCGAGCAATCTGAACAGTGTGTGATGATGTCACGTTACCATTATTGTGAGAATTATTTTAATAAAATACAGACAGCACATCCGCTTCCTGAGACTGATGAATTAACAAATAATATTTATTGCCAAATTGGCAATAGTTCTAATTATTATAAAAACCCAAAAGACCTGACCAACTTGGTCAGTCGACTCCAGTGCCTTGTGTCATTCATCAGTCTCAGTACTCGGTTGTCGCTGTCCGGCTTACTGCTTAAAGTAAAGTCTTTGTTTTTTCCTTTTTAACCTATCTACTCTCTTCCACAACATTTCAGAGTACTTGTGTCTTGCACTTCGTCTGCACCTCATACTCGGCTACCCCGTTCTCTCTTTGAAGTACTTGTGTCTTGCACCTCGTACTTAATTATCCTCCTAATAACCAAAGTACTTGTGTCTTGTACTTCGTCTGCACCTCGTACTTTGTTATACTCCTTATCTGGTACGCCCAGTATTTGTGTATTGCACTTCGTCTGCACCTCATACTCGGCTACCCCGTGCTCTCTTTGAAATACTTGTGTCTTGCACTTCGTCTGCACTTTATACTTCGTCTGCACTTCATACTTCGTTATCTTCTCCTATACCCAAAGTATTTGTGTCTCGTACTTCGTCTGCACTTCATACTTTGGACTCCTTTTGTGTACACGTGGTATTTGTGTCTTGCACTTCGTCTGCACCTCATACCTAGGTGTTACCCTGATTCTCTTCCTATAACAACAGCCTTTCGACACCCACAGCTAACCCGGAGTGTCAGCCGAGCACGGTGACTGCTGTACGATAACACGCACGTGAATACCTAGACAGCAGGCACCGCATCTTCATCTTCGTACACATTACTATTTCATATTTTCACCCCACCGTTTCATATATATATATTACACTCTTAGTTAACGACCATATAAATATTTATTAAGTAACGAAATATTAAATAAGCAATATAACCTGCTGAACACCTAGAGATGATAATATCCAACCCATACTGACGGTGACACACACACGCACTATCTCGGTAATAGCTAAGTTAATTTAATAACTTAGACAATATGAGTAACAGTTGCGATGATATTAAAAAGTCATCTGACTTTTGGGCGCACTTTTATTATGGCATGATTGCTGTGATTCCCAAAAGTTTTTATATGTGCAATCTGCCCTTCTGTAGTAATACGTGTGTCACTATGTCAATGTTTTAATCCTAGTCGTTAGTATAATGATTTTATGAGATATTAGCTCAATTTTCAGCTACCAAGTGGTTTTTATGAGAAATTCGGTCCTGTCGTCGTCTTATTGAATAGACTAATAAGTATCTTTCGTGTTCTCGAAAACTGTTTAGAATGCTAACGCTTATTATAAGAAAAATATTATAAATTGAATACAATCGTAAGCAATGCAGGCACTTTAAAAATGTTAGATATTTAAAAGAGATAGTATAATATTTAATGTTTGACAATTAAATATAGTCAAGTTAACCTGATGTATGTAGCCAAAACTTTACAAAAAAAACTTGGATATATTTACAATAGGTGCCTTAATTTAAGTTAAACATGCATGCTAAAAGAATTAATATATATATACATTCAATAAATGTAAAAACACACTCATAATCTCATAAAATTTAGTGTCCTGTAATTTATAATGAAAGAAATCTTGAAAGTGGCTCATTCCGCCTAATACGGGACATTTTGTTAATTAAAATTTAGTAATAGAGGGTAGTCGTAATGAGACTTTTCTCTATACTGCTTAATAGGACTATTAATATATTTATATATATTCATTTTATTGTGCGTTTCTACTAAGTTATTTAAAAATTATAATAAATACATAATGTGTTACACGAAAAAATCAATTGAAGAAATATTATGAAAAGAATCGTTTATTATAATCTGTTACGCTTAATTATACGTGGGTCTTTTTGGAGCTGTTGCAACAGTGAGTTATTTAGCTCAATTCATTATGTGGTTATCCTATTGGAACTTAATATTTGTACTGGCTCTTTTAAAATATCTTGTTAAGTACTGCATTTTACTTAATTTGTTGCTTTATATGTGTTATTTTTTTATATGTAATTTTTCTTTTAATATAACTAACGACAATTTTTTTTTTTTACATTCATACACTCGTTACTATTTATTAGTCCTATAATATAATATAAAAATAAATTCTCTTTTTTAACCTCGTGTAACGCGTATTTTTATTTTACCTTTAAATAACGAAATTTAAATGAATATAACTTGTACTTGCCGAAATAAATTAATATTCGATAAGTAGAATAAAATGATATAATAATTAAATAAATAATAATTTATTAATTGCCCATGGCAATGATATTTTTGTAATTCTCCCGTAATTGTTTATGAGTTAGAACTTTGCTTTTCAATAATAATCCACCAATTTCTTTAATTTAAACACTATTTAAAACTGCCATAACCTTTTTAAAAATAATCAAATTAATATAATTTTTTTTTTATAAGATGCATAATGTCTTTACCTTTCATTTAGTATATTTTTTTTTTTTGTAAATCTGACCCTTTATTTGACTACAGGGGATATTCAAAATGACAACTTTTTTAAACTCAACTTTTGAAAGTCTGACATTTTTAAATATATCTTAAATTAAATTCAATGTAATATACTTTATTATAAAAAAAAAAATTTCGAACCTTATTTTGTCTTCACGGTGAAAATAGTTACCAAATGCTATTTTTTTGTGAAAATTCTCGATTTTATATCTTATATTTTATATTTTTATAGATTTTATATTTTACATTTTTAACATCATTATGCTATGACTTATTGAAAATTGTATGGATCAATACAATTTTTTTATGAGAAATAATATTTATATTCCTCTTTCATTCGATATAAGTGCTGGTCACTTATAAATGATATAATCCAACAGGGAACTGACGGCGACACACACACACTATACTATACGGGGTAGCAAGTTAAGTTAATTATTAGACAAAGTAGTGATCGCGAAGATGGTAAAAGNAAAGTAGTGATCGCGAAGATGGTAAAATGTCAACTGTCGATAGGGATATCTTATTATGACACATTGGCCGTGAATTGCAAAAAGTGTTTATGTGTGCAGTCCGCCCTCCTGTTAGTATTGTTGTATGTCACTGTGTTATATATATACAGGGTGTTCAGTAAGTCAGGAAACGGGTTTCTATTGTTCTCATTGTTTGTAACAATTAAAACAATAGAAACCCGTTTCCTGACTTACTGAACACCCTGTATATATATTGTAGTAATTAGATATACTAGCTGTCCCTTTTAAAAATATTGACAAAAATTTTATTTTATCACTCTCATTCCATCTATTAATTTCACTTGCCTTTTCATACTGCCTGAAAAATTTTCTTACGTCCTCAGTACCCGAAGAATAATCTGGTTTCATCAACCAAGATCGGTTATTAGACTCCATACTTGTAATATTTGAATTTATTGTTTCTATGCAATTAGTTAATGAAAGTAAATCTAGAATTTTTCCCTGTGTTAAGTTATTACGATTACCCGCTGTTTGTTCTTCTTTGAAGGTTCTATTTAAATCGTCTATATCTTCATAAAAATGTTCTTTACCTGAACCCTCTAATTTATTTTGATCACCCGACGAAGCGTTATTAATATTATTATAAAAATGATCCGGTTTTGTAATATCGCTAGTATTCGCGTAAGAATGATTTTTTTCTTCAATAAGGATGTCTAATAACTTCTTACCTATATNTTATAAAATTAAATTAAAACTTAGATCTTTTAAAAATGTGTAAATGGTTTTTTGTTTTTGTGGTCAGTTCATTAAATAGGTCAGTCAATTGTGATATACCGTCGTCTAAAATATTAATGAGTTCCTGGTCAGAAAATATTATGTCAAAAGCAAATGTATCTAATTCTGAATTAGTATTATCCCCAAAAATTTCTTTTAATTTCTCCTCTATGTCCTCAATATTACTCATATTATAGACATGTGAGGAATTATAAATACACACACAAAAATTTTTTTTTTCCCTGGGAAGATTTTTAAATTACTAAAATTTAATAACTAAATAAAATTATAATATATATATAAATATATTTTGCACTAACCTTGGGTCTTCCGGTTAAATGTTTCAAGTAATCCTTGTATTGTAGTGATCGACGGTTCAATTTATTGACGCGAAATTACACGCACACACAAATTTCGATGCCACGAAAAAACTTCGAGGGGTCGTGTCGGTACGAACCTCGAGTTGGGCGCCAATTTTATGTCGTACGTCGGTAGTGCCCCAACATAGACACAAAGGTTTATTAAAGTTTTATGTATATATATATAGACGACGAGTTCGTCGTCCAAGCTCTTCTCGAGTCCTCCCGTTGGATAAACTGATCAGCCCCAATCTCTCTAATTAGTGGACTACTAAAGGGGTAGAGTTTAGACCCGTCAGCACAGTCTAGCTCAAAAGTAGCAGACTGAAGGGTGGCTCCTTGTCAGCCACCAGCACAACTACCTTTTTACTATACCCACTAAAGGACGGTTAAGCCCAAACACTAGGCAGCTCGTACACTAATTATTAAGATTGACTAAAGGACCAGCAGTCCAACCTAGACTCTAGCCGCACACGCGCACACACACACAATTTCGAGATCACCGTGAATAATTAATATTTGCGCTAAGTCCAGATTTTAAAATAGTTATTTTATTTACGAAATGTATCAAACACAAAGTCAAATATAATATAATAATTTAACACAAAAATTAATTAAATCTTATAAAAAAAATATAAAGTTATTCTTACGTCAACGACCTAACCCGTAACTCGACGTTTCTTCGACAAAAAACGTCCAGTCTCGTCTCGCACAGTATCGTCCCCCTATACTTTTCATGTTTCCCTTTTATATTCTTTTTCCCACCATTATTAATTTGCTTACCCTGCATTTCCCTTTTATATGGAATTATTATATTGCTTAAGAGTTCAAAAATTGCTTACTACTATTGTAAAGCTTATATTATACTAAAATCGACGTAATTCAATACTTCCTCATCTAATTACTACAATATATATATGTCTATTCAACGGTACAATGATGTTATGGAAGACAGAGATATGGGCACATGCAAATGTGATCGTATCAATAACAAAATATATTCAGAATAATTTGAAATAGTTATACACAGATAAAAATTTAAACATAAAACAAAATTAAATTTAAGTTATACAAAATCAAATATCTTAGAAAAATAAATAAAAATTCTATATGTTGTACAATAAAATGTTTATTATCATAACACAATGATTTAAAATTTATTTATCAGTAAATATGTCATCCGACGGCAAGTTGTGGCAAAAATTAAAGAATTGTAAGTTATTTATATAATTTCAAAAGTCGGTTTTATATTTAAATAGGTAAGTTTATAACGGTAAAATATTGAAATTTAAAAAATTTGGGAATTTATGTTTGACGATATAATGTGAATAATTAGAAAGATTGGCTGAATTATAATTTAACAATAATAGTACTCAGCACATTTTGGATACTTGAGATGTTTTCTGTTCGTGTAAAGTTTGTTGTCGTTAGATAAGAATTTCGTGTTCATGTTGAAAAATCAGCTGAAAAACGTTGTTATAGAATCGTGTCTTTCGTCGATATAATTGTGTTGAATTTCGATGTTGAGGTCGAATAATTTTCCAAGTTGTATCAACTAGAAAATCAATTGATCAACATTAACACAATAATTATTGTGGTTAACTTATAGAATTTAGATTAATTTACCTCATTTTGACCTATAGTTTTAGATATGTGCAATGCTACGTTGGGAACAATGCTTCTCAGCAGGCTGAAAAATTTATTAACGACTCCTTCGTAGTCGTTACACGTCTCGAGACTGTAAACTTCGTATTTCTTATACGATGGGTCGCCCTATGGGGAAGACGTCACTATGACCTGTGGCTTATAATTTTTTAACGTTTCTGCAATCTCGAAAAAATCTTCCTGTAAAAATGTATGCACTCAAACTTGAAATTTCAAGTTATACTTAGTAAAAAATGTAAGATTTAAAGAGTTTTAATTATATGCGTACTAATTTATCACAGAAAAAAACTTAAGCATAAGACCACCATACGGAGTCGATTTAAACAACATTATTTATCCTATTTAAGCAAAAAAAAAAAGTCTTGTTATTTTTTATTTAAGCCAATGAATATAACAATATTATTAAATAAAGATACTGTCAATTACTTAAAAATTAATTATA
Organism: Daktulosphaira vitifoliae; assembly: GCF_025091365.1. NCBI lineage: Eukaryota > Metazoa > Arthropoda > Insecta > Hemiptera > Phylloxeridae > Daktulosphaira > Daktulosphaira vitifoliae. The sequence continues at coordinate 24,145,633 of NW_026099576.1, forward strand.
TATTAGAAACTATTACTATAACACCAAGAGTAGAAATTTTTTTTATAACATTCTTTCGATAATAACTTATTTTGGTCACTAAGTTATAATTGCTTTTTATTCTGGCGTATTCAAGTATAACTCGAAAAAATATAATTTAATTATTGGGTGGAAACAACCTATGGCGATCATGAAATGTTATATTTGCCTATTATTAAATGAAAAATTTGTTACAACAACGTTATTTTTTCTTGGCTAAAAAATCAAAAAAAAAATTAATATAAAAGATCTAGTTAACTAAAAACTCATTGGAACTTTTAGTCTAACCAGCAAACAAAGAACATATAAGCTCTTATGGAAGCCAACCAGTCTAGAAGTCACAATCGCGTCGAAATCAAATTTAAAAAATCTTGATATCAACGCGACATTCGAGAGTCAAACATACTGATTATTTCCGAAAACAGCCGTCAAATGCATTTGTGATATTATTGAACATAATTATAGCGCCGTTAGAGAAAGGAGATCGGGTTGTCATAAGATATAATGACAAAATTTAACAGCTAACAAAGTAAATGACAAGAATCGTGAACAGCCTGAAGATTATCGTGTTGAACTTTAAGGAATATGTGGGGAATTTTTCCACTCATCCTCGAAGAATAGCCTTACCAATGTTATCAAAAAGAAAGAAATATTTTACATTGATACGGCACCGCCTTTTGCTCTAGACTGGAGCTCACCCGTGTCTCTCTCGATATCAGCCGTCCAGCTATTAATATGACAATCGGTTGTCTCCCCGACCTTGACACCGAGATAAGGCCGCCGCCGAATATGGATTACTGATATTGCGGTCTGTTCCGCTTCCGACGTTCACCTTAACGGTTTGATCATTTTATGTGCTTTCTCCACTGAAGTGCAAGTTCGATTGTGTGACTTAATTTAATTTTTTTTTTTTTGACGTGCTACCTAGACATAGCCGTGAGTATACGTGACGGCAGTAGACAAAAATAAGTGTGTCTAAGATAACATAGTCTTTACTAAGGTGGCTTTTGCGTTTTCTTTTGTGTGTCACCTAGATCCGTTTTCCGGTCGTTGTGAAACTATTTTTTAATTATAACAACTTGGGCGTCCGTACTCTTACTGGATTACGCGACAACATCGTAAGTGAAAAATATGTGTACATAGCATAGTTATTTATACTTATATTTTTAAAGGCATTTATTGTCAAAAATGAACTCATATTGTTATATTCAACATCTAAAAAAGTCTCAATGCTCAGTTTTGGAATGCTGAGAATTTGAAACCCAAAGACGTCGTAAATAGATATGAGAAGACTTATACAAAGAAGAACATTTAGAACCCTGGACTTAAGCCGAACAGTTATCCAAACGTTATCCAGTGAACAACAAAAAACGTTATACGGTCCAGGATAGACTTATGAAATACCATAAAACTGACAAACCACAAATTGTACATTAACCAAATAAATTCAAACAACCCGAAAATATACAACAATACAACACCAATAATAAACGTTATTCAGATCAAGACCGACTTAAACAGTACAAGGACATCGTTACCCTAAGAGAACCGCAGCTCAAATAATACAGCATTAAGAATACAAATATGAACCGAAATTAAGTTAAAGTAAAATACTGCAAATAACGAAATCTCAGCACTTTTATAAAAAAACCCACATACTAAAAACCAACATTAAAACTAGACGAGATGCAAAAAGTTATTTATGATTATCATACAAATAATCGTCGTACGTCTGTAGTCACCGACGTAGACACAAAGTAAAACACAAATTAACTAATGTTTTTTGGCATCGAGTTCGTAGTGTTTAGCATTTCTCGAGTCCTTCCGTTGGATACGCTGGTCAGCCCCAATCCCTCCAATCAGTGAACTACTAAAAATTGCTTACTACTGTTGTAAAACTTATATTATACTAAAATCGACGTTATTCAATACTTCCTCAGCTATTTACTACACAATATATTATTACTATAATCTTGCCACAGATAATGACAGTTCAAAAACGAACCAAGACATCCTATCTTGTACACACGATGGAGAGTAGAAAGTCTGTAATCACCTTATGTGATACACTACGCAAAATTGAAAACAACTTAAAACGTATCCAGAAAGTTGAGAAGTACGTGTGCTTTTTGGCGCTGAATGGTACCGATGGAAGATTATCGACATGACGAACGATGGTATGTTAAAAATTTACTTGATTGACACAGCACAAATGATGTTGTTTAACCGAAAAGAATTCTATGAGACGCCAAAGCACTTCGAAGGAGAATCATTATTAATTGAAATTGTCGTAACACCGTCACCAAAAGAAATACTAACTACTGTTTATGTCTATATATTATGATTATATGTCTACAATGACAACTACTAATACTTTGATGAGTAAGTTCACTATTAAAGATATCTCCCCGTTTACAGTTACTCCAACAAATACAAATACATTTTATTAAAAAAAACGCCATTATCTCAGTATGTGAAAACTTAGATGTTGCCATCATGATGGGCTACTAACTTTCAAACCACCTTAACCCGATAATCGCATGGTATAATAAATAGCGTATAAAACCTAATCAGAACAAGAAGGTACACACAATATTTACTTTAAGTCACTGCTCCACCCGTGCGAAGTCGGGGTGGAAATAAATAAATAATACTACCATTCCCTCCTACGATATAGTGAAATATTTAGGTTTAACCTTTGACAAACGATTAACATGGAACAACCATATTCGTAAAAACAGAATTCTTTTAAACTTATGCCTTCGCTCGATCGTAATAAATTATCAACATACTAACCTGAAAACCAAAAACTTAATGTACAAACCAAATTTTATATTATCAAATTAAAGTGTCATTAAATCTGTAATGTATTACAGATCTGTTTTTTTTCTTTTACTTTTATATTAATTTGATAATAAAACATTGAATTCAAAATTATTGAACCCAACTATGCCACATCACCACTGTGCTGGGTTTTTTTATATAATAGAACTGAGTTCACATGGTTTAATTACGATCTTATTATATAGTTTGGTTGGGTTGGGTTTTTAATTCATTTAATTTGTTTGCCCATAACTAATAATCATAACAACTCAAAATATAATAATACAAAACTGGTTATCAACCATATATAATTTTATTTAAATTATTCTCCATTTAGTAATACAATATAATTTTAGGTGCCTGTATTGGTAACAATGATAAAACTTCATGTTCTTGTAAAGAAGTCATGATTATATTTTTTTGTACAATGATTAAAATTAAGAAAATATATTAATCAATGGTGTAATTATTTAAAGTAATTTGATAAAATGAATTAATAATTATTTATTATAAGGAATAACCAAACAGTTCCCAATTAACTATCAAAAGTTAAAAAAACCAATAAATATATAATATTCGCTTAATTTTTGTACACTTTGCCAACTAAACTAAGTAGACTACTTCATAAATAAATACTATACCTTTTAAGTGCGGAATTAATGCTAAACAACAAATAAATATATAATAGGCATATTAAAATTTAGATTTACATATAAAAGTGATAGAATTTAATATGGATAATATGCTATTATTATTCTAAAATAATTTTCGATTATTTTTAATGTTTTTTTTATTTACGCTGTTTAATAATTTATTTAATTTTGACACCAATAAAGACGCAAAAATCTAAAAGAAATTTAATAAACTATATTTTAAGTTAATATTCGTTCAATTATATTATATAAATCTATATATTCTTGTATAATGTTTCACAAAACATATTCTTTTTTATTAACTTTTATGAGTGGATATTTTTTTGGAAATGTTTTTGGAAATACAATTATAATTGCCCCGGTAATTAAAATAGTTTATTAAATGATATTTAATTTAATAATTAAGTATAGATACTTTTTATTTAATTTTCATGTGACATTTCTAGTTTAAGATACCAATTAAAACTCAACACTTTCTTAGAACTAAGAAAGTTATTATATAGTTTTATTTTTCATATACACCTTCAAGTATTGTCATTTAAATGGATAATTTTTAATGCTAACTGTGCTTAAAATTATCAAATCTCTATTTAAAATATGGTTTTTTTTATACAGAATGAAGTGATAGTAGATATTTCACACAAAGGACGTGGTTATGTAAGTTTAATTATTATTATTATTAACTTCAATACATTATATGAATCAACAATTTTGAAATTTAAGTCAATAATATTCAATGGTTATTTATAGCATACAGATGCTGAGTTGATTATGGAGACTTATTTATTCAAACCTTTAAAAGTAAGTTTTTATTGTCTATTGTTACCACCTAGATTGTGTTATCATTTTGCAATATATAATAAAAATATTTTACTGTACTGTTTTGAAGCGGGATTATTATTGTTAATAAATCGAACGCTCACTTATAAATAATTTGTTTGGCATTTTTGATGTTGAAGATCAATTTTATAAAAATTAAATTCAAACAAGAATGAATAATTTGACAAAATATTCGTTTCTATTTTTTTATGTATAATTAATACTTAAATAAAAATATTTAAGCACAATTATGACTGTAAGTGCGTCGCTGATGGTTCAGCAGTGGAACGTATACTGATTAGACCTATACTACAATAGACACATTGCCGGCCAGATAAACAAACATAAAGATAAAGATACAATGTTATATAGTGACTCGTGCTAACAAGTACAATTTTTTATTTTAGAAATATGTAGAATGTGGTCCTTTAAGATTGGTGAGAATTATTTTAAGTAAACATTATAACAGTTTTAATAATAGGGGAACACGGGGTTTTGATGCATACCACAATATGCCGTACACTAGTTTTTAGATTTAAGACGTAAAAATCAAAAATAATCGTCTCGCCCAGTTTAGTTGTATACAAAATTTTAATACACTATTTTCATTGTTAACTACCAACGAAAATAAGTGAGAATAAGTACCATAAAATTATTATTTTTCCAAAATCCTCTAAATAAAATATTTTTAAGCTTAAAGTTATGATTTTAAGATAGATATACAGAATGACTTTTTGTCAAACCCCACTCAATTACTCACAGAATAAAATTAATTAAGAAATTTTTTTTTTTTTTTGGAGGTACCTTTAGTTATTTAGTATTCTTAAATTATTAGCAACGTAGTACTTTTTAAGTTCATCCCTTATGCATTCTAAGGATGGGAACACATATTTTGAATTTAATAAAAAGTTTGAGTTTTTAATTTATTTTATAAATATATTTTAATTTAATGGCATTTGAATTTTTGATGATAGATGATAGATATAAAACACTAATACAAATATGAAACACTAACTCAAATTAGTAGAATAATAGATTGCGCATAGGTCTATTCAAGTTTAATTGCCTAGTGAATATGAAGCATTTTTAAATTAAAATCTAAAACATTAAATTTCCCCCTCATAAACAGCCCTATAAAAGAGCGATTTAACCTCATTCCGTAACCTTATTTTTTTTCTCTACACCGGACTGTGTTCGCGATTGTGCTCTCTAGGACTCATAAACTTTTTCACACTTTATATCTTTTATCTATCTAACTCTCTCTTTTTTTTAGTTTTAAATGTTTAAAAATTTTTAAGATAATATTTTTTATTTTATATTTTGTAAATCGTTCAGATTAAGAAATTTTTTTTAATTTTTCAATTGGAGTTTCTTTTAATAAGTGAATTTTGAAAATCTGCCTTAGCACATCTAGCGATTGAAACTGTTGGTAAAACAATAATTTGAAACATGTCACTAGAAATTGATTCTCATATTCTGTTACGTTCTTTTTGGCAAGCAGTTTTTTACTCCGTAAGGTCCGTTACAAGTTATACAAGTATAATCTCCGATGGTGTAGCCACCGTGTCTCTAACTCTGTCAACTCTTACATGAAATACACAACTTAATAAATTATTGATTGTTTATTGAAGTCATTACCCTAGCATATCTAGCGGTTAAAATTATTGATAAAACAAAAATTTGTGACGTGTCACTAGGGATAGTTTTCATAATCTATTTGGTACTATAAATTTTCATTTTGAAGTATAAAAAAAACATATATATTCAAAGTGTGGAAAGGACCTTAAGTGATGTGATATTTCAAGTTTAACAATTTGTATAAAATTATAAAATAAATAAGTAGATTAAAGTCATTGCTTTTATTATATATTTATTTTGTACAACAAACGATCAAGCTAGTGTAGTGAATCAATAAAAGAAGAAATTATATAATTTTAATATTTTAATGTATTAAATGATAATAATAAGGGGGTTATTAATTTAGGGAGCTACTTTGACAGTTGCTCAAAAGAAATAAGTTAAATAGAATATGACGGGATTTTGATTCTTATTTGATCCACTACTTCATTGTATTAATAATATTATTACTCGGGATATGAGTACGAGGGTCTGTAAGAAAGATAGAAGATGATAGAAAAATAAAGTGATCTTTATTTTATTAATATGGGATTTATTATAATTAATTGTCAATTCTTAAATATCAATAATGCCACGAGTTTTGACGGTTATCGATGATAGGTGGGATTGAGTCACCTCGTGTGTCTACCCAGAGTGGTATGGTGGCTATACATATGAACCTCCAACCTAACTCCTGAAATAGACACGTATCAACGATATAACTCTGCCAAGTAACTCTGTACAAACATTATCGATTTATTAAATTTACTTGGTATATTATTTATTATTATTGATAATCACTTGATTTTCCTGTATGCCTACTTAATCTATGTACTCATAATATTTAATTCTAAACCTTATTTATTTTTGGTGAATTTATTAGATTCCTACCTTGATATTTTCTGCTATACTCTTAAATAAATAGATGTTGTATATTGTGAACAAATATAATTGTGTTGACGGCGGATCGCTTCTTGCATATATTTCGTAGTGAGGAATGATCGAGCGCAGTGAGTGCCTCTGTAAATATCTGATTGCATCTGCCCTAGAATGCTTTTTATTTTTGGCTTTTTATATTAAATTTGACCGTAGTTCAAAGGCAAGAAGTAATCCCCGACGCCACCGTTATTTCTTTATTAATCGTAATTTATTACATGTTATTTATTACATTTTCATCAATAATTATCTACATATTATAAAATACANTATTATGATATTAATGATGTACTATGTATATCATTACACTAGCTAGACACAAGGTAAGAAATTATATTTCTAAGCATGTCATAAAAAATTAAAAATAGATTTAAAATAAGTCAAGAATAATTTTTATCAAGGGAATAATAAAATTGCTTCTAAAAGTAGATAATTTATAAAAAAATTATTGCTAACATCTATTTTATCATATTCTAATCGCAACAGAATGTATTTAACGTAAATGTTTTACTTGTTATTTGAAAAAGCTTGAGGATTTATCCATGTTTGCATTTGGTTGCTGACGTTTCGGACATTGCAGAGTCCATCTTCGGAGCGATAATTACTGCTCGGTGGCTAAAACTGTACTGGCGGCTTATCTTGTTATCAGTCTGTTTTTATACGTTGGTTGTTTATCATAACGATTGTTTATCATATCTGTTTATGACTCATGTTGTTTACGGTATCTTGTTTTTGCTGACGACTTTGTTTTTGATTATTGTTGTTGTTTTTGACATTCTTGGCATTTTGGTCTACCTTATCTGCACCGACAGTTTTCCATTACCTTGATAGTAACTTTTTCTTGTATTGAACTGTTTTCAGTGTCGTTAGTTGATTTTTTTTTGTTTCGTGTATGATGGGTAACCAAGTTTTATTTATTTTCCATCCGTCTTCTCTGTTGAAATTCTCAAGACATTTTTCAATTTCTATTGCCTCTTTGTACATTCGTTTGCAAAATGAGCTTCTTTGTTTAGTATTTTAACTTAATTGAATTGAATGTCATGGCCTTTGTTTTTAGTGTGTTCGGCTACTGCAGATTTTTCTGTTCTTTGGTAATCCACATCTTTTTCGTGTTCTTTTATTCTTGTTGCAATAACTCTTCTTGTTTGTCCAATGTAGTATTTATCACAAGATCACGGTGTTTCATATACTCCGGGTGTTTGCATCTCTGGTAGCTTATCTTTCGGATTCCGGAGTAATGATCCTGCGACTGTGTTCGGTTTAAAAACAGTTCTTAGTTTAAGTTATTGTGCGATTCTTGAAATGCAGTCAGTGATTCCCTGTATGTACGGTAGTATTAAAGTTCCTTTCTTTTTATCTTCTTTGTTTTCTTCATCGTCATTGCGTTGTGTTTTTTCTTTTCTCTGTTTTTCTGATTGCCTTATAACTGAAGCTTTTCAAATAATATGAAAATCCATGAAGGTTTCAACACATTCATGTTTTACTTGTATTTAACTTTCATATAATAAATAATTCAGCTATTAAAACTTGGTGCTCAACAATCGAAGAGTTGCATTTTACGTAAACACACATTGTTTCCTATATATACTACAATCAATAAAATAGCAAGTTGAGCTAAAAGTTATGGTAATAAATTCATTTTTTTTTTATTAAAACTTTTACTTTAAAGGACCAAAAAAAGCAAGTTCAAAATGATCACTTTTAACATATTGAGATGGTATTTATTTTATTTTACAGATAAAAAAAATTGGTTTGATTACAATTTGTTAACATTATAAGTAACTATTAGTCTCTGTATTAAACAACAATTAAAAATTTATATAAATATTCATATACACAAAAAAATAAGCATATTCATTTTCTATGTACTATATAGTATGTGTACGACTTATGCATGATTAGTAGTCGTTATATATCTGACCTTAATTCAGTCGTATCAGTGATGCCGTCTTCATTGATGTAGGAGTTCATGTAGTTGATATTCGTGCATACTTATTCGCTGTTCTCTTAAACATAGTTCATTAATATTTCCATTTAATTCATCATGAAATTCTTATTGTTACTTGTTAGTTTATGTTAGAGAGAAAAAGAAAAAAATTATATTCATTCAAAACGAATATTGAGGTCGTCGTTGCACAGTATGGAGTTGGCATAGTTGGAACAAGTATAGATGACACAGTTTCGATGCCAATCTGTAGATAGAGTTTAATATTAAAAAATTTGTGGATTATTCCAAAAGCAAAATTAACTCCTATTTTTTGTTCTACTTCAACTGCCATTTGCACAAAGAAAATAGATCGGGTTAAACAATTTCTACTTTTTATACAGAATTTGAAGTTTTCAAAAATTCAAAAAAATTTTCTTAACTTTGATTAAACAAAATAATAAAAATAAGTATTAATTTATATCTAATATATATATATATATATAAGATAATAATATATATATCTAATATATATATAATATAAGTTAGATTCATGAAAATTTAATGTTTATTGGTGGACTTATTACTATGGCAAACCCTTATTTTAAAACAAACAAAAAATTAGCATGTTTTTTAACTACGGTAGCCATTTGCATAAAGAAAATAGGTCGTCGGGACAATTTTTTTTTAAATTTATAGTACGTAACATATGTTTTAATATGACATATGCTTATAGGACGCAGTATTTTCGAAACATTTACAAACGTTAGGTTGAAAAAGTTGATTTTTCGTAAAAAAGTTTATTTTTGAATCCTCTCTTATTGTCTAGTGTAAAGGGTCAGATTATCAAAAATATTATATCAAATAAATAGGAATTACTTAAGGTTTTAATATAAAAACAAGTTCATTTTTCAATAAGTAATAATAATTTTACAAATACGATTTGTTGTCTTTTGATGTATCTTTCAGAAAAATCGGTCCAGTGAAAGTTGAGAAATATGAGTGAGAGACAATAAAATATACAAATAAAAAATAAACACATCATAGAAAAAATAATACCTTCACAGCTTTGTATTGAAGCTAAAAAATATTTTGAGAAGCCACGCCCGTCATTGCTTTTTTTTTAAGTGTTGCGTGATACGGCCCCATATTATTATACGCTTTATATTCACAAAATGAAATTTCTGATTATTACCAAACTGAATTAATGTATTTTTGTTTTTATTTCTAGGATTTTGAAAATAAAAATGAGATTTTTGCAGAAATTTATTTGAATTTTGTA
>NW_026099576.1:24155804-24169290 GCF_025091365.1 Daktulosphaira vitifoliae
AAAATATCAGTCCAAAATAATTAAAAAGTTATAGACTTTAGAGTTTCCATGTAACACTGTTATCAGACCACACGCATGTGTAGCAATTTGGACTTGTTTTTTCATTATACCTTTTAGTCCAACGAGTTTATATAGGATGAAATTAGAATAAAGTTTCTTTTTTCTGGAATTTCGAGGACGTGATTCTCCATTCCGTGAGAGTCTCAAATCGATAACCAAACCCGGTAGACGTAAATGACCCCAAAATTTGTTCCAACTAATATTTGTTTGCATAATGCACTGTATTATTAAAAATAGCAAAAAATTAACTTAAAGAAAAAAACTGAGAGGTTAAGGCTTCTTAATTTACAAATTTAAAATCTTAATTATAGGTACTCTCAATTTGAAAAATTATAAATCGTTGATATTCCGAAGGTTATTAATGAAACGATCGCAGCCTTTTCTATCCTATTCAAACTATTTTTGGACGATATTTTATTTTTGCATATTCGTATCAGCGTAAAAAAATAGAAAAATCGTGTGGGAATTAAATTATTTTTGTTCCAAAATGTGTACTGGCTAATGATATGTTTGGAATAACTTAACTAAATTCATATAATTAGTGTACTTATAAGACTTGAATAAAAAAAATAAATAAAATATTAGGATTGAATATNTAAGACTTGAATAAAAAAAATAAGTAAAATATTAGGATTGAATATCGTTAACTACTTCATAAACTTAATAGCTCGTACTGATTATATTAACATGCTTGATTTTATTAAAAAAAAACTGAAATACGCATGAATGTTTAGTTTTAAGCCTTGAAAAAATTGTGATATGCAACTTAATACAAAATGCATGATATGTTGCCAAAAGCGACACTTTTGTCTGGAAAATATTTGATACTTGTTGTTATTAAATGCAATATTTTCTACCACCCCTACACAAATTTTACCAACACTATAGGACTTTTAAATGATTTGTTAACAAAAGATATATTTTGGAAGAAAAATACTATAGAAATTAAGAGGATTTTAATTGAAGAGACGTTGCTACCTTTCTATTATTAAAGAAGGTGGGAGAGAATTAGGTACATTTCGATAACTACAAAACTCAATTTTTAAGTATAAAAACGGGTTAAAAGTAAACAGTGACATTGTGGAAATACATGGCTTAATTTAGCCTCATGTAGTATCTTTAAAATTATACAACATCTTTGAATTATTTTTTTTAGAAGTTAGTAATATCTTACATTCTATAAATTTCAAAAAATAATTGGTCTTATTTCCTCTCTCTCTCTCTCCTTTAAAATAGTGTTAACTTGATTTTTTTAAATAAAAANTCCTTTAAAATAGTATTAACTTGATTTTTTTAAATAAAAACATAACATGTTTAAATATTATGTGTTTAATTAGCTTAAAATTAAGAAAATAATAGATTATCAAAAGATTTGATAATCGATCTAAACAAATTACTAATCGATAATAGTTTTTGATTCAGTATAAGAAAGATATTATTACTTTTATACTAGAGCAGAAGAATAGTGTGGCTTTTAAATGCCTAAAAATAAAAATAAACATACTCACATCTCACCTACAGGCATAGTAAATAATAGTAAATAACTTTAAATAACTTCCAAGATTAGTATTTAGAACTAATCAATCTCTTTATAACACTTACTCTAAAAATTTTATCAAAACAAAAATATTTTTGAGTCTCATAACGCATATTTTTCCCTTCTTATAGATCTTCCCTTGAAATATAACTATATAAGATTGTCAAATATTGAAAATATCTGATGAATATAGAATTATTATATTTAATACAGTATTTTTTCATTTTATTTCAGTTATGTTTTATTTATTTAGCACCATAAAATGTTCGTTATTCACACATTTATTGTCAGACGAAATTTAAAGTATAAACTTCTGGAGGGTTCATTTTTATAAACTGAGGTGTTGTAAATGTGATTTCAAGTTGTGTGGTAGCTGGATATTTGGACGTGTAATACTATAAACAATTTTATTGAAATGTTATGTTGTCCTCTTTCAAATGTTAATGCTTGTAGCATTTCTAAATATAGAGCTAAATGTATATAAATGCAGTATATTTTAACCTCAATTTCGATTATTTATTTATATTTGAGCTTTAAACTGTAGTATAATAAAATCTATAAATATATTCTGTATATACAGAAACATTTAATTTTCAATTAATGAAATTCTCTGTGTATTCAGTTAGCTGTATAATATTTTTGTTACAAGTATATAATCATTTTTTCGGAAACATCAAATTATCATACTGCTGATGAGGCACGATAACGTGTTTGAGTGGACTGTAAATTGTAATATTAATATAGTAACGCTTAACTTGATGAGTAACTACAACAATATAATTTTATTAAATAAAGTAAAAATGAACAGTGATATAGTAATTATTAACAATTATATATTTACGTTACACTTATGCAACGACAGTTCAAACATTATTGAAATTGTTAACCAATCTATAAGTTGTTTACTTACTAATTAACTACTAGCTTAATCCCACTACAATAATACTATAATAATACGTAAGGGGTAAACAGAAGTGATGACATTGTTTGTTATTAAAAACTTATAAAATCAAATTATTTTTATTTTTAACCATAACTAAACGTTTATAATAGACTATATAAAATATGTTTTTAATATAGAAAGGTAATTGAAGTATAATTTTATATAAATTTATTTTTACCAGAACAGTAAACTGGATAATAGTAAACCCTTATTAAATGATTCGATTTATGATGAAAATGTCAGAACAAGCCTAGAAAATTTGGAATATATTTCTTTGTGGGAATATGTCAAAGAAGATTTAATTGAACCGTATTCTTCGACACAATATCGTACAACACTTAAAGATTTTATTAATAATTCAACAGTGTATGAGAGAGATATTAAATTCACTATTAAAGAAGCAATTCAAATTATGAGGGATCGAACTTTTAAGTATGCGATTTTGTTAATTATATATGCCTTTGAGGCATTAATAATTAATAATCATCTAGAATCTATTTGGGAACAATTAATAAAATATTATACAAAATTGAGTGATGCACTATTTAAATTAAAAGGCGAAAAAATCTTACAACTTGGTTTGTACAAGTTTGTAAGAAAAAGTAATGTATGTCAAAAAATACAAGCTATTATATACTTAATGTATGAATACGCATCGACTTTCTTGACGTCCGAAGAAAATGAAAAATATAAATTAAAAGAAATACACATTACAGATCATAATATTGACGAAGCACCCAAATTACCACAAGTTGTATTAGATAAAATATTAGAAGGATTTCCCAAACCTCACAAAGGCAACGAGCCATACGAATTTGAACTTATACCAACAGAACTGTGTAATATAGTGAATAGTTTTCAACGAATTATTATCTTAATTGACGCAGAATATACAAATATTTTCAACATAAGTTTGTAATTTCAATATTGTAGATATTTATTTTCCAAAAACATTTATAGAAACTTAAACCCACTCGTATTTGATAGTTTATGCTACCACTGAAAAATTAACAAAATACAAAAATATAATCATTTAGATATGAACTAATTTTTACATGTTATACGCATATATATACAATATAGTGTATTATTAATTTTTTTTCAAAATAAAATGAATTGTGTAGCTTATTATTTTAAATTTAAAACAAGAATTTATATTTTTTTAATAAATAATAATAATTATTATAAAAATTGTAAATCGTCAATATTTTACAAATCATAGCTCTAGAAGGAAAAGATTCTAATTGATCTAAGATTTTTTTTTTTGAGAAATTATTAAATATTTTTTATTTTTTATGATTATATAGAAAGATAAATAGTAATACTTTTATCATAAATCACTTATATAATTAAAATATAAAAATAATATAGATATAAATTTTTTTTGTTTTTTTTTTTAGATGCATATGTTATTTTATTTTATTTCAATTTATCAACCATAAAGTATTTTTATGTTTTTCCTTTATACTTTAAGTGTTTCAACTTTATTTTTTCAAGTAGAAAAATACATAATCCGAACAGTGGTCACACATCGGCGCGGCTGCTTTACAAATACGGTGAAAGTACTCGTTAAAGCAGCCGTGGCCGGACATCTCTTTGGTGAGACGATAAGTCATCTCACCGTGAGTCCGGTCCACCCTCCTGTCCAGCCGATCGGGTCCAATGAAGGACCTGGTCCACTCGCCTCTCGTCGTTTCCTCCAAGAGGTGAGTCCGCCACCAGAGTATGGTCATCCGCCTGAGCGTCAGCCGGTCCTCGGGTTCGAAGGATCGGCCGCATTCTCGGCGGAGCTCATGCCCGGCGTCGCGTTCCTCGGCGAGCAGGTCGGTGGGCGGCCCCTAAGACTTCTCTACAGTGTCGGTGTGATCGGGCTCAACGGGGCTACGAAACGTCGGCACGAGCACAATTTCTCTAGCTCGGCGAATCGGGCGCGTCATCAAGTTGCGGATAGAGGAACAGCCTGCAGATATGCAGGTTAGTCGCAAAATAATTAGTCCATTCGTTTGGACAGCGAGCCTTCCAGACGATTGATAATCCTATAGATATACAGGATAGCCGTGAAATAAGCTTATGTGGACGAATAGGCGGTAGAGTTTGGGTGAGAACGGAGAATTACGGCAACGCAGCTTACCACGGGGTTGGTACTGCGACTGCAGGGAGTGGTAGTGACCAAGCCATACTCACCGGTGAAATAGCCGAGAGGTTATTGGCAACGGAATGCTTGGAGACTGAACTGAATTTGGAAGCTGCCACCCCCCCAGATGAGTCAGTAAAACCCTCCATATTAGAGAGCGGCAATCGGCGTGATGGACCGCGGCCTCACGGTCGCAGAAATCGAGTCGAGCGATGGTTACGTAGTAGCGAGGATAGATGGCATCGACGTCTTGAGCTGCTACGCGCCACCCAGCTTGCCGATCGCTGGACTTCTCGAATCTGTCTCCTCCTGCCTCAGGTCTAGGAGGCTCCGGTGGCCGCTCAAAGGCCGCGGAGAACTCGTGGCCGAAGACTTCAACGCCCACTCCCCGGTCTGGTGGTCAGCGGACACGAACCATCGTGGCGAGGACCTGTTAGAACAAAGAGGTGGTGGCCAGGCGTGAGGAGTGCGTTAGTGGCTGGAGGCCCATGATGTGCTCTAACTTTTTTGATTGGTTTTTTTTTAGTTAAAGGAAATCATTAAAATTAATTCGGTTCTACATATTTCAATTGTAGAATCTAACACCCAAAGTTAATTAGAAATGAATACTATGATTTCTATTTAAATGATCTATTACGATAAAAATGCAAAAAAAATCTAACTTTTCTGATAAATTTACTGTAAATAGTAATTATAAAATTTGCTGACTGCATATTAATCTTAACAATACCATTTTTTTCTATTTAATGATGTCTATTTCAAACTTGCAAATTGAGCTAAAAGTTATGACAATAAATTCATTATTTCTTTTTATTATAAAATAATTTTACGTTCTCCAAAAAAATTAGGTTAAAAATTATTAATCCGCCATTTCTTAAAATTAAACACTATCGACAGATTTTCATCAAAACGTAGTTTGGGGGACACCTGACGCATAGAAAGGGCACTGATAAGGAACCTGACAAACTCGAGTTCATACGCGTTATACCATTCTCAATGTGAAGGACTTACGTCAATAGACCCCCTTACCGAACTGCTCAAAAAAAAGGGGAAAAGTGGTAACGGTCCTAAGAGAAGCACCATGAAAAGCGATTTAAGGATTTGGCTGACCAACACCGCGTGCCATACGTCACAGTACAAACTCCAGCGAATAATTCAAAGTCCACAACGACATGCTGCAAATAAAAGTTGGAGTCACCTTTGTGTTATACCATCAAAGAACACCGACCCGTGTCAACCGATTTCTACATTGCAGCAACATAATATATTGCTTAATAATAAATTAAATTATAAAAAACGTTTATATGAAACTTCATTCTGTAGGTTGAATGGATTGTCTGCAATATTTAAATAAACGAACAAGATAACTTTTAACGGTTAGGATAAATCTGTGTTATTTTTAAAAACCGCATTATTATGTGATTATAAGTTAATTTCCTGAATTAAGTGTGGCGAAATAAATATTTATTAGCACAGTCAAAGAGTCCCATTACCAATTTTTAGTGGTTGCTCGTTAAAAAATTATGTAATAGACTTTGAATGATTAGTCCTCAAATCAAATTTTTTATTTAATACTTAATAATTAAAAATATTATTCAATTTTGTATTAAACATACCGTAATTTTGATTTCACTTTAAACCATTTTAATTCATTATTGTATTATTTAAATAAAATACAAAACAATACATTTTTTATTTTATATTATTAACAGTCAGAACAAATAATTATTTTTAACGTTATTATTTATTCATGTTTATATTAGCTCCGATGCGAAACTCAGTANATAACGTTATTCATGTTTATATTAGCTCCGATGCGAAACTCAGTAAGTATTACTTTATCGTGATATCTTTTTTTACGTTTCTTACAATTTTTTCTCAGCTCTCAGAAAACCGATTTCTTTAAACAATACGCAAAAGATCACACTGTTTCATCACTCAGAAATACTGTTCCTCAAAAAATTAAGGATTCTATAAATACTAACTGTTTTGTGTATAAATTTATGAATTTTGATACACTGAGTGATTTTTTTATTATAACCCACTTAATAACTTATTATTTTTTGTTATCTTTACCAACACATTATTCTTCAATTATTAACTATGTAATACTTTTTATGTTCGTCCCTTATGTATTTTAAAGGTATCAACTTTGTTTTTTTCAATGTAAACACATATTTTAAATTTGAAAAAATGTTTTAGTTTTTAATTTAATAGTAAATGGTATTTGAATTTTTAATAGAACTTTATTCGTTTATTAGATATAAACATTTAAAGTTTCAAATTTTCGAGTTAATATACATGTATATTAACACAATAATACATGTATAATACACAAGGGATACAAATATAGGTAGCTAATTGGTTTTTTATGACGTCGCTGACACAATCGCGTGATCAATCATCAATGATCACGAAAATCATTTATTATCAATTGTGACTATCATTAGATATACTTTCTGTATTTCCAGTTAGTGTATTTATAAACTCACAACAATGTGCTTTATTACCAATGTTAATAAATGCTGTGTACTGACATCATACACTAATAAGTATATTTATATTTACATAAATTTATATCATGATATTGATAAAATAACTTGAAATGATTAAAAATGATTGATAAGTGTTGCAAAGATAAGAACATAAAATCCCTAGTGATTTTTTTTAAAAGGAATGCTTGGAAATTCAATAGTTTATAGTTATCCCTGTCATTGGAGCAATATATGATCCTAATACACAAAGGCGTAAAGCATTTGAGTAAATGTATTTGAATAAAAGTATTCAAATACTTTCATTGGTATTGAATAGTATTTTTAAATACATTTAATAAAAAGTATCTGAGTAGTATTTTAAATACAATTATTTAGTATTTAATACTGTTTAATATTCAGTACTATTAATGTACTTTTTTTTTTTAATTTGCTAACCGTAACACAGCAAGCAAATTAAACTCAGTCAAAATGAAAATTGAGAATAATTTTCTGTTATTTTATATGTTACATTATAGTATAACATAATTATTGTGCTTATCTAAATGCTATTATGTATACATCTATTTTTAATACATCAGTTGAACCTACAATAGCCTATTGCAGGTTCAAATGATTTACTCTATTGTCAATAAGACATACTTTACAGGTTTTTACACGTGTACTAATATTTATTTTTTTCACTGATTAGTCTCCAATAATTAATTTTATTTACCTCTAACAAAAAATATCGAAAATAATAAATGAGTTCTCTTAATTTAAGAGTACTCAATATTTGACTCAAATTACCCTCTTGGTAATTATTTAGGTGGAACCTTTTGCTCTTAGTTAAAATAAAAACATTATTATTATTTTTTAATTGTATTCTTAGTATTTGAAATACTTTTGTAAAGTAATTGAGTATTACTCAAATACTTTTGTATGAAAAGTATTCAAATAGTATTTTAAATACATTTTTTTTTAAATATTTGAATATTATTTAAAATACTTTTTAAAAGTATTTTTTACATCTATGCTAATACACTTCCATTACACCACCACTGATATTTTTAAAACTAAGACTCAGCATATGTTCCTATAGTTTTTATATTATTACATTACAGCTCAAAAACTATAATAGTATAATATATGATATTATCATTTATATTAACGTAAAATCATAGAATTATACCTTATCATTGATTTATAACCATTAAATACATAATCGAACAAAAAAAAAATATTCTTGCAAAACATGTATTTAATATAAAATTTATTGGGTTGTTATAACAATTATTCAAAAAAGCATTACAAATGTGCATCTTAATCATATAACATATATTTTTATTAAAAACCACATATTTAGTTTATATATTCCATTAAATTATTTATGTTTTACCATAAAATTTTCAATATCAAATCATTTTATTTTTACATTAAATATTCTTCTTCGTATAATAAACAAAGTACTAAATAAATTTATTTAATTAGATATAAATAGATTTTTCCATGCGTTTATTAGTCACCTGATTTATTTAAGTTAGGTACTGTTTATAGTTGATTTTTTATTGTATCTTAAGTTAGTCTTACGTTAAGTACGAATATTTCATTAAAAATCCTAAGATAATTTTATATCCTAGTAAAATAATGATGTTGATTTCTTTTACTGAAGTATATAAAAAAATTTAGAGATCAATTTTTGGTAAAAGGTTTTAGGTAATTATTTTACACTTACTAGAATAAAATAATATTTATAGTTTTAAATAATGTAATCATACGTTAGTAGATATTAAGTCTTTTGTTCTATTTTGTGTTGTAGTTAATGTTGTAAAAGTAATTTTTTAGTCTATCTAGAAATAAAAATCATACAGGCTTTATGCAAAGCGAGTGAACAGAACTTAACTGTGTAGTCATGTGTTTTAAACATACTATTACTTATAAAAAAAAGTTGTATTGTATTTTAAGTAATGAGTTTTAATTTTCTTATTTGCATAGTTAAATAAGAACTAGGTGTAAAGTAAATAGTTAAAATTTACAACTAGTTTTAAGTAGTATTGTAATCAAATAATCGCAATTTATTGTAGTAAAACTTTTCCATAACATTTAAAATTTGTATGTCATGTCATATATATCATGTTAGAATTATTAGTTATAGAATCAAATAGTTAATCAATATTTTCATCATATAATATCTTGTATTTGTAAATCTTTATTAAGTTGTTTACATGTTACTTTATAAATAGATAAATTTATGAAAAAGAAAATTGGTAACCTTGTGCTTAAGTATTTAATTTGTAATAGTCCTAAATTGGTTTGAGTGTTTTTAATTAAAGAATAATTAATTTTTGTTTGATAAACTCTTAGAATATATGTATAGTCAAGTCTTATAATGTTATTATGTAATGTACAAATTACGTTTAAAAAAAAAATTTTGATAGTTACCATATGAAAATTAATTACTATGAAAATGTTAAAGTAATAGACTAACTAGTATTGGAATAAGAATACATCTAATATTTTTACCTAGGTGATAAAAACATTTTACTTTTCAAATTATTTAATTTAATTTTTTTTCATCTATCGTTAAACATAAAAATGTTTGTTTCGTTGAAGCAGCGTATCAAATGATTGAAACTTAGAGTTTAAACAATTTAGGAAAATTTATATGTACCAAATTTGTAACAGTAATTTTAGTTAATAGTTAATTATAAAACTGTAGTAAAATAAAATTGTGGATACATTTTGTATCGAGCTATAAAAAATATTTTAAGTATAAACGTTGTGGCGTACTTTATAAAAACAAAATAAAATAATACATCCTATTGTAAGTCGAATATTTTTTCATGTTGAGTTAGAGTTTTCAAACGTGTTATTGCGATTCATTACTACAGTAAATTCACGTTTAAATTATATTCAATTGAATATGTTTGTGTTAAGGTTGTTTTCTTTGTGTGTCATAAAATCAAAAAAGTTACACAGTTATAGTTTTTTTTCTGTATTGGTTATTTTATACGTTTTTTAGTAGTAATTTAACTGTCAATAATTAAAAGTTATAATTCTAGAAAAATGTTTTATTTTTTAACTTGCAGGAGTTTATTGTTTTTTATTAAAATTCTCAGCTAAAAATAGTAGTAATTGTAAAAATGAAGAAAATATTTGTTTTTTAGGTTGCAGTAAATTTCATCTTGTTAGTTAACAATACTTTAGTCATTAAAAAAATAGTTTTTTGTTGTAATGTACCAGGTTAGACGTAATTGTCGTCAAAAAAAGTTGTTAAATTCAAATGAGTTGAACTTATATTATTTGTCTAGAAATTTTAGGTAGAATTTATTATGTCATTGTTTTAAGTATAATGAAAAGTAGTTTAGTAAAAACAATATAGTCACTTTAAATTTTAAGTAGGTAATAAAGATACTAATACATTAGTCAATCGCTGTACGTTTTCTGTAGAAGTTGTTTGTCAAAGAGTATTATTTAAATATCTTGAACTATTACATCTCAAACTGAATGTCAATTGTTAATAAATAAATCCACAGCGATTATCTGTACCAGTTTTAAATCAAAAGGTCCAAATAATATTCGAGGAAAAAGTTATTATATACAAAATTACAGGCTTTATTTGTGGTCAGATTGTAAAATATTTATATTGGCCATAAATTTATTTAGAGAAACAAACACGTGAAAAAATCATTCATAAAAAACATTACGCCAGAGAGTTGTCACATTTGTTACCTCTCACTTAAACTCGCTTCTTTTTTTGCAAGTCAAATAGTTCTTGTAAATTGTTTTTGATTAGTCGAATCGTAATAAGTTAATTAATGTGTATAAGATGTAATTGGTAAGTAATGTATGAAGAATTTAGTGAATATTAACGAATTTTAGTCACAAAAAAAAATTATTCGACAAAAAACATAAAAATAATTATAAGGTTCTCTTTTGTACTTTATCAATTATAATACTATTCATATTTTTAATTAGATCGATGATCATATTGTTTAAACAAAATGATTTTTGACACACAAAATACAACAACATTAAGTGAAAATCTTTTGAGAAGCATGTTAATGACCTTGTGACCTACTTTCTTTGTAAGTTTTCAATTTTACATTCTGTCCTCACTAGGCACAATTGTCAGTATGGTGTTGCATTGGATTTCAAGTGAAAGTTTATAGTGAAATTATAAATTGAATGATTAAATACACATAAACGTCAACTGTAATTGCTCCTAAATGTCTACAACAATTAAAGAACGTGTAATGGTTAGTTTAAATAGGAATTAACTTCGTATAGTTCACGTGGTTTATCTTTGTTTGTAATTATTAATTTTTGTGTGGTAAACAGTACGGTTGCCAAAGTACAGATGTCCAATTTTTTTTTTATGTTACTTTTTTTCCTTATTGCGTTAAATCACCAAGAAAAATAAAAAAACATTTTTGAATACGACCTTTTTCAAAAAGACGATTCAATTCTAAATAATCAAAAAATATTCATGTGTCTAATGGTTTTGTTATGTTATATTAGTTACCAGTAAGTATTATTACTGATTATAATAATATGAAGTATTACTAATCAAAATAATCGAATAAATTTTAACAATTTATCCTATTAAAAATTAAAACGTAAGTCTAATGTGTGAAAGTCAAAGTTATCTAAATCGAGCCAGACGTGTGAACGCCTCTAGTTCCGACTGCATGTAAATTGTATTATGCACTTTTTATCATAAAGTCTTCTTACAGTCAGTACTCGTCTATTTCAACAGTCGTTGTTATTGGAACGTTGACTCATAAATAAACATTTTATAATATTTTTATGAGAAAAGATTTGTGCGTGTGTTATGCGTTTTCGTCGCAGATGTCTTCTTGTAAATTGTACGTCATGTATTGGTAGTCGTTAAATTACAGTTCCAGTTGGGTTATGGATGTCACAGGTATAAAAGTAGTTGTTTAAGTGAAAAGTTTATTTATTATTATTATTTAGTCATATCGAAGTGTAAATGTAAATTATATTGATTTAATATGATATTAAATAACTAATTTTACATTATTCGTGTGTAATTAAATGTAGGTATTGTTAGTAGACATACATAATTGATTATAACAGTAACTGAAGTCATAGTTTTAAGTATTCAAATTTGTTATGTAGTAATATTAACAGTTAATTACAACAATTATTGTTGTGAAGTAATAGTTTGTTGTTGAGTAATGTAGTATATGTATGTAATTGTATTATTAGGTCGAAATGTAGTAAGTAATTAAATAACCAGGTAAATGACAATCGCAAACATTCAAAACATTGATTTAACTGAGTACTAAACAAACTAAACCGGTGGGTGAATAACAAATAAAAAAAAAATCGATTAAAAATTAAAAATATTAAATAAATAAATAAAATTATTTTATCACAGCCATAAATAGAAATTCATTTAAAATAATTTATCTGTACAATAAGCAGAGTACGCGATACGAGGATAATTTTTTAATATTACAAACGGTTAATTTGATTGTTATTGAGTTCATTACTATCGGTTGTGCATTAATGATTTATTTACATAAAATAATTAAAACGCCGACGGTTTTTAAGATAAATAAACCATTGATGATTAAAACTGATAAATTGTTTGAGATTTGTGCATTGGGATCGTTATTTTCTGATTTAATTTATCTTGAAAAGTTATTAAAGGCCTTTTTCATGAGAAGGATAAGTTTTTTTTGTATTTTATCGGCCTAACGCTGTAGTGCAAAAGCAGTGAATGTGTTTACAAATGAAAATATTTACACTTAATCTAAGAATGAATAATAAATAAAAAACGAGTTGGGCATTTTCTTTTAGAATAAAATAAATAAAAACCCTTTAACGTATTATCCGCTGCTACGTGATTATTGTGATGTTGTCGAGACGTCGTCGTTCCACTGCATTTTGACTACATCGCATATTAAAACTGAAAAAAAAACAAATCACATGAATTAGAACCGAATAAAACCATATAGTCGCTTGTGCTGCAACAGTGCGCATTTCAAAATGAGATGTGTTAACAGTAATGATAAAAAAAAGTTTTACTCGACATTTTTTCCTGCAAAGATTTTTGCGAGGCTCGTACTTGTATTGCAAACAAAACCACCATCGCCTATTTTATTAAAACGCGTATAATTTGTTTGGTTAACATCGTGAAAAACTGACATACGCACTNGGTTAACATCGTGAAAAACTGACATACGCACTGCAGCAGTATATGTGCTATTTACCGATTAATTAGTATAAATTGTCGCATAGTTGTTAACGTACGTTTCTTCGGTATAATTAATGAATAACTCCGAGCGAGACGTGGCGATCAGATGGCTGAC